>NC_089849.1:51448712-51763355 GCF_035609145.1 Eleutherodactylus coqui | reverse complement strand
CTTCCACTTTTTCATTAGGCAAGCGATTGTTTGATGGCTTCTAACCCAATGTGTTACGTTTTTTTTGTATTTGTACTTAAGGTGAAGGTTCACAGCAATTTGCAGCAATTCCCAAAATTACTGCCTTTACAATGGAGACAAATTGGTCAACGTAGGTGCGGAAAATACAGGAGCCTTTAATGGTTCTTTGATTTTTCGACGGTAGAGTGGTTGCAGTACTGCTTCATTTTGTAATCACATAGAAAAATATCAGTTGCTCCTAGACATTATTGTTGCTTTTCTTTGCACTATTTTTATACATTAAATTAACAATTGTTGCACTTTGGTACACGTCAACTAGGTACAAACTCTTGCGCAAAGTTGACAATTAACACCAGCAAGTTTTTGTCCGCCATCTTTTTCTGTAGGCGGGCACAGTGCAGTCAACTTCCAGCTCGTTAAAAGGCTCTGTTGTTTTTAATACTCACAATCAGCCATAAAATTAATGCATGCAACAATCCAGTGAAGCCCTTTCAGAACTGAGCCTCCATCGTCCAACTGGAGTTCTGCCATTAGTTTGGCTTCTTCTGGGGAATAACCTTTGACACTACAGGAGCCAACGTTTCTGAAAACTAAGGAAACACCCATATAAAATGGAAATACATAGTGGATAGCCATCCAATTCTAGACACAAGCAGTGGAGGATGGGAAAAACCTGTGTCGCCAACAGAGTGGCCATCTTGAATGGTGCTATCTTGTCACCCGTCCTGCAAAATTCTACCTAACCGTCTGGGTCATCCTCGGTGACGTGTTGCACATCTGAGATTTCTAAGCCTGCCATTTATGGGTAAATTCAATTTGCTGAATGGAGGCACACATATGAACGAGACCCGCATGCGCACAAAAGTACAGTACAATGTGTAGACGTGCATGCAAATCAACTTCGTTCGTAGCTCGCCTGAAGGAGCCATTTACTATAATCAACAGTCTTTCGGAGCACAACTCATGTCAGATAAATACCATGTACAGTTTTCACATGGTAAGGCTTGTTGGTATATATGTACATTTTCCCATGAAGACTTTATTGTAGACAAAGGGCACTTAGACTGTAGTAATATAGTCAGCCATAGGAAACATTTCTTCCCTGACAGCCTTCTCTTCCCATGTAGATATTAGCTACCATTAAATTTCAACACTTGAAATAAGAACAGGCACTTATGCTTCAATGATGTCACCAGTTCTTGGTGAATTGACAAGCTGCACTCTCATGAATAAAGCATGCCGATAATAATACTAATAAAAAATAGAGTTATAATAGTGTGCAATCAATCTATAAAATGTCTGCTTTTTGTGAAGGTCAAGTCTACTTTAAGTAAGCTTTTCACTTGCATTTCTTCAATATACCATAAAATATGAAACGACAAAGAGAAATGTATCCAATTAATATACAGTAATTGCAATTTATTTATACGAAATTAATTTTAGACTGAAGTCGCATTTCATATAATAGCGGCTTTGTTTGCTTGTCATGAATTTTAGATCTGCAGTAAATTAATAGATGTAACATTGTCCTTTCTTCCATATTATATTTAGTAGCGTATAGCTCCCAATGGAGAAACTTGGGAATTGTTTACATAGAGCTTCTTTCTCGCCATTGACAAAGTCAACTTTCTTCATTACAACGTATTTAAAACTATACGACATTGGATACATGCAATGGCGTACATAGCATAATGGTAGACCATGCAGCTGCTTTAGGGTTTTTGGACTGATGGGGTTCAACTCTGCTTGACGTAATTTCCGTTGCTATTGGGTGGAACTTCTCTCCATTTTTAGCAAACGAAGGGTAGTTGGCCAACAGTACTGGAGAGGACATGGAGGGAGGCACTAGACTTTACTGCACTGGGTGGTAAAAAAACTGATATCTCAATGGGTTCCTCTCTCTTTTACATCTGCCACTGGGTACCTGAAGTGTTATAGGTCTTTAATAGAGATGAGCGAACCGAATCGGACATGCCCCTTTTTCGTCCGAGCACCGCGATTTTCGAGTACTTCCTACTTGGGTGAAAAGATTCGGGGGGCGTCGTGGTTGAGTGGGGGGTTTCAGCGGGGAGTGGGGGGGGAGAGGGAGAGAGAGCTCCCCCCTGTTCCCCGCTGCTACCCCCGCTCTGCCACGCCTCCCCCCGGCACCCCCCGAATCTTTTCACCGGAGTATGGAAGTACTCGAAAATCGTGGTGCTTGATCGAGTAATTACTCGAAACGAGTATATTCGCTCATCTCTAGTCTTTAACTTACTAAGCTGTAGCTATTTCAGTTAGGTACTACTACCAAACTAAATCTTTACAGTTTGGTCACCAAAAGCAGCATTCATAGACTGAGTAATCGCATAATTGGATTACAGCAGACTCACTTTGAATGGTGGAGTAGAAATGGGGCCCAGACAAGTCATTGGTTGGCCAGTGACCTACGAAAATTTATGCATGCACTTTATCACATAGTGATTTATGTGTATTACTCTTTGCCTTATAGACATCAAAATGAATGTTTGCCCAAGCTGAAAGTTTCACCCTTGACAAGGCCCTGTTATCGTAATCATCAGTGAACGCCTCTTTTCTAAACATTCTAGTAGCCCTCAACATCTGAAAGTGGAAATTAGGCTCAACCACCTACTTCTCCACAGATGTCCTCCTAGAGTTCTTACCTTCTAGGCTTGACTAGACTTCTTCATTGTATTCGTCACCATGAAGGGCTAGTTGAACTACTCTGTGATTAAGTTGTCCCCGTCCCTGATGCCATGAGTGTTCATCACTGATATTGAAAAGGCATGGGGAAATTGATTTTGACTGTATTAAGTTTAGAGCTTGGGTCAACAATGAAACTTAGAGAAGTAACACAAAAGGTATATATGAATAGTAACTAGAGATGAGCGAGTATACTCGCTAAAGGCAACTGTTCGAGCGAGCATGCCCTTAGCGAGTACCTGCCCGCTCGAGACGAAAGGTTCGGGTGACGGTGCGGGGGAGCGGTGAGTAGCGGCAGTCAGCAGGAGGGATCGGGGGGGAGAGAGTGAGAGAGAGATCTCCCCTCCGTTCCTCCCCGCTCTCCCCCACAGCTCCCTGCCCGCTGCCAGCACCCGAACCTTTTGTCTCGAGCGGGCAGGTACTCGCTAAGGGCAATGCTTGCTCGAGCAATTACCTTTAGCGAGTATACTCGCTCATCTCTAAAAGTAACACCAACAATGATTACCATTGAATATTCAACACATATTCTTATAACAAAATAACCAAATATTGGATTCAACTAGAGTTCAACTAGTCTAAATAGAGTTAAATCACAATTTCAGAAAAATTGAAAAAAACTTGGCTGATCTATAACTGGAACGTGATTTGGTTTTTCACATGTTTCTTTGTTTTCATACAACCAACCGCAGTTATGTATAATTACATCAATATGCAGTTGAGGCACTTATATATCATGATCATGATCACATTTTCCGTAGTGCAATTGTTTTTAATCAGCTTATTCAAAAATGATTGATTGCTCCAGCACTCAGCAACTTCTATGATAGAGCAGAGATATCTCAAATACCGGGGTAGAATCTTTTATGTAAAAAAATAGAAACACTGTTTACTGACGTTATCTATATGTGTGCCAAAACTCAAAAAAAGTTATTGGATCTACCAAATATTGTTAAAATAAGAGAGAGTTGCAGGAGAATGCTGGAGATGGAGTGTTCAAGTGTTTGGGTGAAATTAAGACACCAATCGTACAAACATTTGGTGACCATAGAGTAGCCAGTTGTGGGCCTCTCAGCTCTCTTGGGCCTTTTAACTCTGTCAAATATTAGTAATACAAACGGCCACTGAAATGTTTACGTTGTGCATCTGCTTTTGGATGAAACCAAGAATGGTAGACATCAATCTACTCTAAATTAAAAATTCTGAGGTCAGGAAAATTATCTTTTTTCTCTAATACCCCCAAATCAGCAAAGTTCTGTCCAAGCCCCATCAAATGATGCAATAATTCCTTTCAAACTAGGAGGGACTTTATAAAGTGGCCAATGTCCCCCTCCTGCATTCTCACTATCTTTTCCTCTCCTGCATGCTCACTGATGGGATCCCTCCCTCTTCTTAGCGGTAACCTCCAGCCTTCCTCCCATCACTCGCCTCCCCCCAAGCCAGCCAATTACAGGTGACTATATGTCCTTTCCAGGCAACATCTGACATCATTTTATCAGCAAATATCCAGTCATTATCAACACTACAAATTCCCGGAGGCTGAAAACCTTTAACCTCTTCACTGCCAGAACCAATTGTGCATGCCATAATGACAATACAACATAAGCCTTATATAAAAACTAAGGCATTGCTTCCCCTTCTTTTTTTTTAAAGGGGCTTCCACGCAGAATACCAACACAGTGGAGCCGGAGAAGCCAGCTGACAGTACGGTGCAGACTGCCGGTGTGATTGCTGGGATGCTGATGTTCATTATTATACTCCTTGGGGCCATGATGACCATCAAGAGAAGGTTAGAAGGTCTATGATAGGTGATCAATGTGTTAACTGTGTGTAAAACTCTGGCAGAGAACAGGTTAAAATTAATATTTGATAAAAATTTATTACAACTAATCAAGCCTTCTAAAGAAAATATGGATTTTAGATTCTGCCATATAACTATGCATTCTCCATGATGTCTATTGTCTATCTTCTATCTCTGATCCTTCTCAACCTTGTCTGGTTGGCCTCTTGTCTACTCACTTCTTCCTAATCAATCTCTTTGTCCATGCATGTATTTGTGTACCCCCAGGATATGTAATGTTGAACTTTCATCATTGTACACGTGATCTTTGTACTGTCAAAGTAAAATATGTGTTATGTTATTGTGTATCAGTAGAGCGTCATCAAATGTGCTGATACAGTGCTCCACAGAGATGTCCGAATGAAGGGCCTATACCTAATGTACAACCATAGATGCTGCATACAAATAGATGAATATGGAAATGTTCTTGGATACATGAGTATAATATTGCAGTTTCACATAGTTTGATTATATATTATAATAGATTCATTATTTATGGATCTAGAACATGGCATCCATAGTGTGGACCCATATGTGCTACCTCAAAGGGGTCCCCAAAGATTTTAGGTGTCCATATAATTTCAATAGCTGTCTGACAAATATTTATTTGACTAACAGCTATTTCCCCTAACTCCCCAAATATATGAATGCTAACACCAGAGACAGCTCTGGTGGTGGCCTATCTCCAGAGACAAAATGATTGGGCATTGAAATTCAACATGACTGATCCTTCCTTCTTATGACAAAGTTTGTTAGGGAAGAGTCAAGAGAGCCCCATACATGCAAAAGACATCCAGTCCTGCCAAAACTGGCAGGTCTTTACTTTTTGCATTCACCCTAATGCTCACTCTTTTACAATTTAGCATATCAATGGGCTGTCTGGTTGGAATAACACAGATTCAGATTCTGGGGTCCTTTGCCAAGAGCTGTTTATGGAGGGTTCTCACCCTTGCAAAATTCTTCATTCTTCTGGTTGTATAAGAAGAACCAAAGTATCAATTGCTATCCATGACATCTATTATTTTCATGAATGGAGCATTCCTTTGGCCATTATTTGCTAGGAGCCACATCAGGCAATAGGGCCTAATAGCTGTCTTGTTCAGACAAGTCCCTCATAGAGCAATTTACAGTAACAGTATTTTATAAAAGCACTGCACCTACAGATGAAGCAAAAGTGAAATTGACTCATGGTGCTAAATACACAATTACAGTTAAATTTAAGTTGCCATTTAACACAACAAAAGCCATTTAAAAAGTTAAAGGCTATGGAAAACTTTGTGCATGAAAAATCAATACAAACATAATTTACTAAGTCCCTGCAGAAGAAAAAACAATGCAGTTATCTATTTTTATTGAGTTTTCTTTCTCATGCATTTAGAAAACATCATATTTTGATCGCAGGCTTTTCTACATTCAAATTTCTGGCTCAGGGATGTTCCTAACACTGATCAGCTGGTCTCTCTCATGAATGTGCACAAGCTCAGTTCCCCTCCCCTTTCCTTTTTCAGAAGCTGTGTAGCATAACCACACCCACTCAATACTACACAGCTATCTCTCTATCTCATCTCCTCTCTCAGTAGCTGCAGGTCATTCCCCCTCACTGCTGGTAAGAGCAGAAAATTACAGTTCTCTATAATAACAGCTTTCTCTGCTTTCTGCCCTCCTGATCTTCTCCACCATCCCCTTGCCCTCTGTAATAGCTCAGTGGAAAGCCAGTGACTGCATGTTTGCAACAGGGGAGCTAGGAAATAACCTCTCAGCTTACCCTGACTGAAAGAATGTGCTAAGATTTCAGTCCTCCAGTCTGCAGTGCCTTAGAAAACAATACAAACATAGAAATCAATCAGAATTTTTTTTTAATGAAAACCAATTACAAAAAGTTTTCATTTCCCAAAACACATTGATTAAAATAAAGAGTACAAAGCTGTACATAGCCTTTAAGATAAATTTTGCTGTATTTACATTGAGGGTTTAAACAGATGGGCGTGTTTTAATCCTGTTATGCAGGTGTGAAAATCATGGCCACATAACAGGACAAAACAAAGCCATTGATTTCAATGGTTTCGTTTCCACTGTTGGGATTCTTTCATATTACTACTATGCACGAGAAAAGAAAGGACCAGCCCTATCTTTCTCACATGTAGTTAATACTATGTGCAGGTAAGGGTGCATTCAGACGACCGTATATCGGACGGGTTTTCACGCCCAGCCGATATACGGCGTCTCTCTCTGCAGGGGGAGGAGGCTGGAAGAGCCGGGAGCAGTGCTCTGAGCTCCCCACCCCCTTTCTGCCTCCTCTCCACCCCCTCTCCGCCCCTCTGCACTATTTGCAATGAGAGGAGGCGGAACGGGGGCGGGGCTAAGTGGTGGGAATTAGCGCCAGAGGGGGTGGAGAGGAGGCAGAGAGGGGGCGGGAGCTCAGAGCACTGCTACTGGCTCTTCCAGCCTCCTCCCCCTGCAGAGTGAGATGCCGTATATCGGCTGGGCGTGAAAACCCAGCTGATATACGGTCGTCTGAATGCACCCTTAGATAGGGGCAGGTTCTATCTTCCCGCTTTTTTTCCTAAACTCGCATGCACTAGCATGGAATTTGAAAAATCCCCAAAAATACAAAAAAAAAACCTGCTTCATGTGCTAATACGCTCCGTAGCAGTGAGTGTATTAGCGCATGTGGCCATGTGTTTTTGCCCTAAGGGAGAAATTAATGAAATTGGTTGCTAGGGGCAACTAAAACCGTGCTTCTTTTAGACAGTTTCATAAATCTGAGCAATAGTGGATTCACACGGGGGTATTTGCGTGCATATTTGTGTGCACAGTACTCTGAAAATAGAACCCAATTCGCGTGCACAAAAAGAAATGCAACATGCTCTACGATCATGCGCATTGCCACACCAAAATTCACCATAGAAGTTTATGGGGATTGCGTAAATGCGTGCACAATGTGCAATGGTATGCGCAATACGCTGCAAAACTCCATGAGCAGAAGAACATATCTGAAACTCATTCGGCTAAATAGCCATTTAAATCGGGGCATGTCCGATGTGTAAAGTACCATGCCCTGCATGCACAAAATACAGTAAGATACAAAATGTTGCACGCAAAAACGCATATGCCCATGTGACGCTACCCTAGGGACTCCCACAAACAAGCACTTCTGTGCACATTTTTGGTTGCGCAGACAATATAATCCATTGATTTTCCATTCTACATTTTTGCGCTATATTTTCATGTGTACGAAAATATATACCAGACATGCTCTACGCAGTCTATAGGGGTGTGCAAGTGCACACCCCGTCCACACGAAATTGCGCACAAACTGCAGGATTTTGCGGTATTAATTGATAACACAGATGACTACTTAATAGAGATGAGCGAGTATACTCACTAAAGGCAATTGCTCGAGCGAGCATTGCCCTTAGCGAGTATCTCCCCGCTCAAGACAAAAGGTTCGGGGGCCGGCGGCGGGGGAGCGGTGAGTAGCGGCAGTCAGCAGGAGGGAGCGGGGGGAAGAGAGGGAGAGAGAGATCTCCCCTCCGTTCCGCCCCGCTCTCCCCCGCAGCTCCCTGCCCGCCGCCGGCACCCGAACCTTTTGTCTCGAGCGGGCAGGTACTCGCTAAGGGCAATGCTCGCTCGAGCAATTGCCTTTAGCGAGTATACTCGCTCATCTCTAGTACTTAAGCTACTCAATTATGGTGCGCCGCCGATGTGAACAGGTTCGGCAACGCAAAAAAGTACAGTAGAATGCGCAGGTACACACGTAAAAGCAGGCGATAGCGCTCCCTTCACAGCGTAATCATGTCACTCTCACGCGAGCGTATATACGCCTACGCTTGTCAGCAGGAGCCCGAAGTGTTTTTGCATCAATCCTCCATCCTGAACACAATGCACCGCTCACATATGGTTGCACAATCCTCTTCAAGATTAGCAGAGTATCCACATTTCCATGCAGAGTATCCACCACATCCAAGGGCTAAAATCAAAATCAGGAGTGATGCGCAAAAGTATAGCTTTACTATAGAGTAGGGGAGCGACGCTTGCACATCATTATCCCGCAGTCCCTGGCTTTTCCCCTCTACCTGCATCTCCATCCTGTAATCTGTGCATTTATCATCCGATGCATGAGTTCAACTTAAAGCATTTCCATAACCGTTTATTAGGCTTGAGTATTAGCATACATATTTGTGTCTGTCAGCATATCCCTATGTATACCATCCGATATTTATTTATCACTGTCACTTTGTGTTGCAGATATTAAAATGAGTATGTGGTTGAGCTAGTATAATACCGGGAGAGGAGTGCAGTGGGAGACCGCTTTACATCTCATTCAGAGCCGCGTATAATTCTGCGAGACGAATAAAGTCGTTCAGTGCCGATGCAGCAGAATTGAGTTTGTTATTTAGCGCTACTTAGTGAGAAATCATGATATGTCTTAGAATGAAAAACAAGGGAGCAGACAGCTGTATCTGTAGGGAAGGGGAGGCAGCAGATGAGTTTCCATATGTTAGAGTTGAAATAATGATGGTAAAGGTCTAGAACACAGAGAATAGGAGGTGTAGCTCAAAGGTCCCAACTCCTAAGCCATACGGGCAGGGGTGCACAACCTTTTTTGGTCCCATGGCCATATTGTTACACTGAACCATTCTCAAGGGCAACAATAACATTTAAAGGGGTATCACCATCTGAGACACTTATTTATTGAGCGATAATCATTGCGTCTAAATGCTACCATCATTTGCTTTCCATGCGAACTATGATTTTTAGTTGAATTTAAAATCCATAGTTCAGCGGAAAGCTGATAGCAGGGACCGCACGCTGTGTTCTCCACAGGAGCGCTAATAACATTGTTTTCAGCTGCAGTCCCAGGGCAGAACAAAGGAGCTGTATGCAGATAACAGACAGCCTGCTGTTCTCTGCATGCAGCGAAGGGAGGCTCATTTACATGCAAATAAAGCTAATAAGCTGCTAATGGGCATTAGTGTTGCTCAGACTGTCATTCTCCCTATCTTTTGAACGAATTTTGAGTGATTATCTTTGCATGTAAATGGGGCTTTACTCATAGACTCCATGTTGTAGTGCCAAACAGTTGTCAAGGGCGCCAATTTTTCTCAACTGCTTGGAAAAGTGGAGATGCAACACTAAGGGCCTTGACAGAGGGTCGTGTTTGTGGAACTTTTTGATTCTAACGGTTTTGGTCTCACAAGTGTGTTTCTCGCACAATATTCCTACACGTGAGATAAGATAGGTCCTGCCTTATCTTTCGTCATTCTTTTTTCTTTGCACACGCGATGGCCCAGTTTTTGAACTGTAAAAAAAAGACTTTGGGCTAGTTCATGCCAAAAAGGAAGAAGAATAGGGTTTAGGTTGGAGGAAGAGACCTCATGAGAGATTATGAAAACATTTGCTCGTATAATATAGAGGCTGAGGGTTCATGCACTTGGGCATTTTTTCCATCCGAATTTTGAACCGAAAAATTCGAAAACTGTATGGAAATACCCCCCTTTTCATTTCAAAGCGTGTATTCAGGGGCGTAACTATAGAGGGTGCAGGGGATGCGGTTGCACCCGGGCGCAGGAGCCTTAGGGGGCCCATAAGGCCTCTCTTCTCCATATAGGGAGCCCAGTACTATGAATAAAGCATTATAGTTGGGGGCCCTGTTACAGGTTTTGCATTGGGGCCCAGAAGCTTCAAGTTATGTCTCTGTGCAGCATGGTTTAGGTATGGGTACGGGTACAGGTATAGATAGAGGGGGGGCCCCAGCTCACGTTTTGCATCAGGGCCCCCGAGCCTTTAGCTACGCCCCTGCGTGTATTCCCATGTTTTTGTTTTTTCTCGAATGAATAGTCCGAGTAAATAAAAGATTGCAGCATGACCTATTTTTGGCCTATTTCTTGGACAACAATAGTACATGTCAATGTGCGATGTCCACCACATCGGACAGCACAGCAATGGGATGTCCAAGTGCTGTCCAATCCGAGTTACACCCAAGAATCTTGGCACGACTTTTTAAACCTCCATGTGCATGTAACCTGAAGTAGATTGGCGGAGGAAACTCTAAACATAGATGTAACTATCCATACTTAGATAAGTAGTAGTGTAGTATAGCTCTACACTAATAAGCATATCTATAGATCAGTGTGTGATGACCGAAAAGTTATAGTAAACACAAAGAATAAAGTAATTGTCATTTGTAGTTAAAAAAAAAGAGAACTTGGCTAACTTGAAACCAAAGTTATACATTGCTGCAGGATACGAACGTTAAAGGGAACCTGCCAGCTTGATCATGCTGTTCAAACTGCAGGCAGCGTATAGAGCAGAAGGAGCTGAGCAGACTGATGTATGGGTTTGTGGAAGAAGATTCAGCAGAACCTATAGTTTATTCATTTCTATCCCTGCTTATTCTGAGTTTAGATGTCCAGTGGGGGGTCCTACCTGTGATTGACATCTATTTCTCTATGCACAGTCATAGCTGTCAATCACTGATAGCTCCGCCCACTGGACCTCTAAGCTCAGGATGTGCAGACATATAAATGAATAAAATACAAGTTCTACTGAATCTTTCCCCAAAAACTATATACAATCTGCTCCTCCTGCTCTACAACATCCAAGCCTGCAGTTTGGCTAGTATATTAGAGCTAACAGATTCCTTTTAAGTACTTACTGCAATTAATAGAAAGTAATGCAATGTTTTTTCTTGTCCTCCGTCTTTTTGGGGTACTGATAATGGAGTGACACTATAATCATACCCAGAGGTGTAACCTAAAGCTCCCGGGCCCCGATGCAAAACTTGTAACAGGGCCCCCAACTATAATGCTTTACTTATAGTACTGGGTTCCCTATATGGAGAAGAGAGGTCTTATGGGCCCCCTAAGGCTCCTGGGCCCGGGTGCAACCGCATCCCCTGCAACCTTTATAGTTACACCCCTGATCATACCTTCATCAGGCCCCCAATTTGCAATATGATTATTTTCACCATGGCGTTTGCTGTTAGAATGGACGCAGAACTGTGCAGAGTTAAAGGATTTTTGTTAGACCGGTCTTAGCAGTAACAGGTATTAGATCCAGACGTCATTGCTACTTGGGGAAATATGTAACGGGGTCCCCTCCCGCATTATCTGAGGTTATTTGTAGGATTGATGCTACAGGGCCCGTGTGCAGCTGCAACCTAAGACCCCTAAAGCTTGGTCTCTGGCTGGCACTTGATGCCGCAGCTGGAAAGTCTGCAATGTATTCTTAGCAGTCACATCCGTACAAAGACACAGTCACCAAGATCTGCATCACATCACTGTCAGTCGTCAATATGCTATGAGGCACCGCAGAGCGTAATCTGTACTCGCCTCCACGCTCTGTACATAATGAAATTTTAAATACAAAACCCAGAATCACAAATCATCATCTGGGTGTATTTTTTTTTCAGACTGGCAGAAAATATGTAGTGTCAGGATTCACGATTTTCTATTTGGCTGGTTAATTTGCTCTTATTTGTAATCAGTTTCAAAACTGACACTGATTTAACATTTATTTGATTTGGGTCATTTCGATAGCGTTTAACCAAATTGTTGACAGCCTTTTTTTCATTAGACAGTTGATCCACCTCCTATTACAGATCACAAGCCGAAAAACGGTTGGGAACCTCTGTTCTAGAAGATAGGAGTATAATGAGGGACAGCTAGGAAAAGCAAGGGAAGATAAGAAAGCTCTGTGCCGTGCAAATTAAAGGTGTTGTGCATGATAAGAAAAGAAGGTCCGCTCTTTTTATTCCATTTTGTTTTCACGGAAACAGCGCCTCTCTTGTCTGTGGGCTATGTCTGGTATTGCAGCTCAGCTCCATTCACTTTAATGGAGTAATGGAGACAAGATATAGCCCAATGGAGACAAGAGAGGAGCTGTTTTTGAAAATTAAGCAAACCTTGTTTTCTTAACTTGGACTTGGGGAAAAACATTTGTCAGGCTTAGGGTAAAACAGCTATATCTATACATTTTTGTGCTATGCTTCTCCACTTCCATACACCTCTCTAATGTCACTCTGTCACCCTGGTGGGTTCATGCTGTCACATCTAATTATTCCTCTTTTTCTTTTTATTTCTCGTTTTTCGGTCCCCCCCATGTGACCGCTCTCCATCCTCTAGAAGAAATGTGTACTCCTATTCATACTATCTGTAAGTACCTGCAGAAACCACACCCTTTCCCCATCAGCACATTCCCTCACCCATAACCCTGTTCCTCATACCATGGCTTATTCATCTGTTGCTTACTGAGCTGCATGCAGGAAGTCAATAGTTCAGCAGTGGTATCATTTATATACAGGGCCGGTCTAAGGTTGGTGGAGACACATAGGCCAAAAATTAGCTGGGTCACCCTTCCCCTTTAATAGTGACATATAAGACGTAGATATAGCACCATACATAGCAGCCATTCCAAACTCCTCTCCGCTTCCAGCATCTGAATTTGAATTCCCTTTGCTGTAAATGTCGAGGAAGTGTTCAAAGGACTGAGTGGTGAAGACCTCTAGGTGGTGGAAGCCCCTAGGCAATTGACCTCTTTTCCTCTGCCCTCTTTACCATCCAATCCTCTTTATATCTTCTAAAAGAAGTGGTGCATAATAGGATGATGATTAGAGTTGAGCAAAATGAAAGTCAAACCCTGTTTCAGATCAAACTTTGCTAAAAGTTTGGTGTAGTGCAAACCCGAACCTTGGGTGGTTCATCTCTTCTAAACCCACTAAAATGAAGAAAGAGGAAGAATTACATGACCTCAGGGTAGCCCATAATGCATTACAAACAGTTTCTCTTCTTCTTTTCTCTCTCTTCTTCTCCTCCCTCATTTACTTCTTCTTCTTCTCCCTTTTCTTCTTCTTCTTCTTCTTCTTCTTCTTCTCTCTTTTCTTCTTCTTCTTCTCCCCTTTCTTCTTCTTCGTCTCCCTTTTCTTCTTCTTCTTCTTCTCCTCTTTCTTCTTCTCCCTTTTCTTCTTCTCCCTTTTCTTCTTCTTCCCTTTCTTCTTCTTCTTCTTCTTCTTCTTCTTCTTCTTCTTCTCCTCCTCCTCCTCCTCCTCCTCCTTCTTCTCCCTTTTCTTCTCCTCCTCCTTCTTCTCCCTTTTCTTCTTCTCCTCCTTCTTCTCCCTTTTCTTCTTCTTCTTCTCCCTTTTCTTCTTCCTCCTCTTCTTCTTCTTCTTCTCCTCCTTTTTCTTCTTCTCCCTTTTCTTCTCCTCCTTCTTCTTCTCCCTTTTCTTCTTCTCCTCCTTCTTCATCATCATATTCTTCTCCTTCCCCTCTTCTTCTTCTTTTTCTCATCCTTCTATTCTTCTCAACCCTCTTCTACTCTCTCTTCTTCTTCTCCATCTTCCTCTTCTTCTTCTCACTCCATTTCTTCGTCCTCTTCTCCGTATATTTAATTACTTGAGCTCTACATCTACATCACATATAAGAATTACTTCTTCCAACATTGAATGATAATATATTTATTTAGGCTTGTGTTACACTGAGCAACAGATAAATAAAGGATGGATTATTTATGGCGTTTTGCAAGCAATTACAGTCAGCATGCACATGCTTCTATCAGCTTTGCACAATATGGACACTGTAGTTTTCTCCAACTCTTCTTCCCAAATTTGCTCAAGAGCTAAGAGCTAATTTGAAGTAGAAAATATCAATGTAGTCTGAACTCTGACTTGACCACTCTAATGTATGTGTGGTCCCATCAGACCACAGAACTTCTTATAACACATGACATTTCTTACATGCCCTTGCAAGATTCGAAATAACTTGAATGGCCGTGGGTGATCTCCATTTAGCGACAGCATTTTTTGTGCTACTAAAACCAATTAGTGGATCCAGTGATGTTTCACACGTTTCATATGTGGGATTAATGTCGAACACTTTGTAGAGATTTATTTCCACTTTGACATTAATTCTGTTGATCGATGTCAACAAAGCCAATTAAACCCCTTGTGATTCAATGTTATTACACAATAAAACAGAAAACAGTCAAAACGGGTGAATATGCTTTATAGGTCCCTATATAAATAGGCAACACTTGTCTTCCCTTCAATGGCATATGTCTTTATTGTAACCCAAACGCAGCTTTACAGTCTTAAGGTGCTTGCACACACTGTTTTTGGACAAGCGCCACTGCAGTTTTTGATACCGGCTTTTGAGCCAAAGCTAGAAGTGGATTCAGCAGGAAGGAGAGGTATAAGTCATTCTTCTATTCCTTTTAAGTCTTTCTATTCCCTATTCCTTTTGAATCTACTTCTGGCTTTGAGTAAAAAAAAACTGCCATCAAAATGGCGTAGCTTAAAAAAAACAGTCTTATAAACTATTACTTTTCCAACACACTTGGCTTTCACGGTCCCAGGAGTAGGGGTGTGATGAAATACAGTCAGGCTGTGCTCACATGCATTAAATTTTTGTTTCTTTCACAAAAAATATATTCTTGTCATTAAAAATTATTGCAAAAACCATGGAAAACACTTTGCATATGAACATAGCCTAAGTGACCACACTGGAAATTACCGTGCTCATGTTCGCAAGGATATAGGGGTCTTAAAGGCATATCCCAATATCAGCACTTCCTGCCTGAGATGAGAAATCTGTGGCCAGCTTTCCAATTACATTGCAGGAAACAACCCAGGTGACAGCCTTAAGCTGTTTCTGTTACTCCCATTGAAGTGAATGGGAGTTAAGAAAGTAGCACAGCACAGCGCGCTATGCTATTTTTTGTAACTTCCACGTTATGAAAATAGCATGTGCAAATGGGAGATAGTACAATGCCTCTGCAGTTCCAACTATTGGAAGGCGGCATTCCTGCAAGCCCATGTCAGTCCTTTCAACTGCCTTGTAACAAAGACTGGGAATATAGGCCAAAGTTAGAGTCGTCTCCAGAAGGAAAAGATAACCATGTACAGATTGTTTCAGGATGTTTGCCCCTCACTGATGTACAATAGGTTGCTGGCTTGGCTGGGTGAGAGACCTATGACATGGGTCGGGAAGGGTATAGTTTCTCCATGTGGAGATCATGCAATAGGTGTGAAGAGACTTATAAGGCCATGCATGCTTTCCCCAACAAGAAACTATACCCTTCGCGACCCATGTCATAGGCCTCTTACCCAACCAAAGGGGAAGGGTATAGTTTCTTGTTGGGGAGAGCATGCATGGCCTTATAAGTCTCTTAACACCTATTACATGATCTCCACATGGAGAAACCATACCCTTCCCGACCCATGTCATAGGCCTCTCACCCAACCAAACCAGCAACCTACTGTGCATCCCAGTGAAGGGTGAAACTGTTGAAACAGCAGTCTGTAAGTAGATATCTTTGACCTCTGGAGAAGACTTTGACTTTTGGTTTATACTTCTAGTCATTATTTCAAGGCCTGTTGAAAGGTCTAAACTTGACTTGTAGGAATGCTGCCTTCTAATACATGATGCTATAGTGGCAATATTCCATCTTCTCATTTGCCTATTCAAATTTCCCAGAGGGACATACATGGCCTTTAACCCCTTGAGTGGCACGCCCGGAAATTTTCCAGGACCAGCTCCACTGCTCATAGCGACATAGCCCGGAAGATTTCCGGGCTATGTATCACTATGGGAGCTGCAGAGCACAATGCCACAAGCTGTGACAGTGTGCTCTGCCTGCACAGACCCACAGAGAACAAAGCAAGGGCTTTGAAAAACCAGCAGAAGATATTGCCGATATGCCGGCAACCTCCTGCACTGGTTTGTTTACAGGTTGCCATAGAGACCATCGGCTTGTCAGAAGCTAGCTGATGGTCTCTGTGGCAGGGAGAGCTTGGTGCTTGGCTGTCAGAGGACAGCTAGGTACTAGCTCTTACAGCAGAGATCAGAGAAAACCTCCGATCTCTGCTGTGTTAACCCTTTACATGCTGCAGTCTATGTGACTGCAGCATGTAAAGGGCTGTCACTGCAGCATGTAAAGGGCTGTCACCATCGGACCCCCGGAATGTGATCAGGGGTCCTGATGGGTCCCTGTGGAAGTCCCCTAAAGGGACAAAAAATTAAAATTAAAAAAAAAAAAAAAAAAGTTTAAAAATTATAAAAAAAATAATAAAAACACTTGTCTCCCTTTACTTTGTAAAAAATCAAAAATACAATCACACATGTGGTATCCATGCGTCGTAATGACCCAGAGAAGGAAGTTAATACATTATTTAACCCCTTAATGACATGGCCCCTTTTTTTCTTTTTTCCCCATTTCTTTTTTTCCTCCCCCGTTTAAAAAAATCACAACGTGTCCCGCAAAAAACAAGCCCTTATATGGCCATGTCAATGGAAAAATGAAAAAGTTATGGCTCTTGAGACGCAACTGCAAAATTAGTTGAAATTCAATGATTAGACCATTTTAAAAAACCTGCCCTGGTGGGCACGACAGGGTGGTAGGAAACCCGCCACTCAAGGGGTTAAAGTCTCCTCACATCTTCTAAGTGCTCTCCCCAAGGAGAAACCATACCCTTCCCGACACATTGAAATAGTCTAACATGCTGTGCTACGCTGTTTCTGTAACACCAATTGAATTAAATGAGTATTACAGAAACCACGTAAAGGCTGCCATGCTCTTCAGTTTCTATAACACCCAACAAGGTGCTCAGGAAACCAGCTATGGGTTTCTCATCTCAGCCAGGAGGTGCTGAGCTGGAACACCTCCTTTCATAAAGTTAACCTTTATGCCCACTATGGCTCTTTGTTGCACACAGACGCCTAAAGAAGTGCATGGGGGTCTTACTACTGTATCTCAGTATGCTTCTAATTTCATAGAGCGTCATAGAGAAGGATTTTCTTCTGAATGAACCAGAAGGAAGAAAAATTGTAGCATGCTTCATCACATGTCATTTTACAGATATATTCTCCTCTGGAAGCATGCAGAGAATACCTCTGACAGAGCAGCATATGGTGGCAAATCGAGTCTCCATAGTAAAGAGCAGACTCTGTGTGTTGCATAGAGCCTCCTCCTGCACATGGCTCTGCCTAAGAGATAAACTCTTGAGAGCGGAAGAAAGGACTGATTTATGTCTGTCTAACTGTGTCATTCACCTGGGTAGATGTGCGCGTAAAATCCTTTGGATAATCTAATACAGCAGCTCTGCTTCCCTTATAATGAGGATGACAGTGTGATTGTTCTGCAAGCATCCGATCCCCTACCCATTGCCTTAAATAGAAAAATATCATCACAGTAATTCACTTCCCATTATTAATAACCACCGACTCAAACTCATTAGTGATCTGTGGATAAAACTCTCCTTGTAGAGGAAATGTAAGGTGTTAATTACCAAGGCCTACAAGGAAGCGGTGCCCAAGTGTCACAACACTACGACTCTGGGTAACCTAACGTCTGCCAAACATCCCTGAGCTCCCAATTACACCATGAAAAGCAGTAATATCACTTGGCTAGCTCTAAAGAGATATGTGCAGCTGAACTTGATGCGTTAGCCAGTTGAGTCACATGTATAGCTGATTATCCAATGATCTGCCAATTAGGATGCCTTAGTTTCAATAGACAAAGCCATGTTGCGTAGCCCTGGATGTGTCAGTCAATGGGTACGGAAACATTTGCCGTAATAAATAGCTCAGCGAGTGGTGTTCTGTGTGAAGAAGAGACTCCGTCTGAATAAAAATCATTTCTGTCTATGTCACCTAGCATGAGAGCCTTGAGCTTGTCAGACACTCTGCTTTTTTTGCCTCCAGGAAATTGGCCAAGAAACAGAAAGAAACCCAAAGTGGCTCTCAGAGGGAAATGGGTCTGGTGGCTTCGGATAAAAGCTCCAGCAAACTAAGCTCCACCCGCAATGAAGACACTTTCTCCAGCTGTCAGGACGTCAATGGATTTAGTAAGAACATCACAGTTCTTGGGAGGGAGATGGTGTATCATTAGGACAATTACCATATATGAAATATGAGATCCATTGTACAGTTGAAAGCATTTACACAATTGGAAAGACTTTATTAATTCCCACTGGGAAAAGTAGTACTGTTTTCCCTTAGTCAGTCACAATTTTCCTCCGATGCTCCTTCCGCTATAAACTGATAGAACGGCTATTAAAGCTTTAATGGAATAATTCCCTGATATTGCACTGAGATCCTGCTATGAACGTAAGCCTTTAAAATAGGCATTTCCTAAAAACTTCAATAACATATTAGAGCAAACGTTAAACTCCCTACCGGCCTTTGTTTATTCCCAAAGCTGATTATTGTTAAAGCTCGTTCTTCATGTAGTCCAGTAATGCAGTGAGTAAGACTTAAGATACCTACACAAGGGGTGATTATCAGCCAAATAATCTCTCGAAAGACCGAAAGCAAAACAACAGACATTCTGAGTAAATACAGCCACCAACTGGGTGATGAGTGATAATTCGCTCACTAGTTGTTTAGTTTTTAGCTCACCTTAAAATAGTCACTGGTTGATCTAAAGTTGCCAGGGGTAAAGTCACAGTCGTTCTCTCTCTCTTTTCGAAATGGAATGACTACTGAACGATGATCACGCTGCAAAAGCACACAAACAAGAGTCGGTTGAAGGACAACAACTCGCTTTAGTGATTGTTCTGAATGACTGTTAAGAAGATAGTTGTCCGGTGTAAATTGTAATACCAATAGAGATGAGTGAGCACGCTCGGTAAGGTGAGTTACTCGAGCGAGCCTCGGTCATCTCGAGTAACTGCCTTCTCCTCCGAGCATGCTTGGGAGGGGCGGCGGGGGTGAGCGGCGGGGAGAGAGAGATCTCTCTCACTCTCCCCTCCGCTCTTCCCCGCCGCCCCCCCAAAGCACGCTCGGAGGAGGAGGCAGTTACTCGAGATGACCGAGGCTCGCTCGAGTAACTCTCCTTACCGAGCGTGCTCGCTCATCTCTAAATACCAACTAATGTTATACAGCATTCATGTGCATGAATGGGTAAGGGTCACTTTACACCAGATAACTATCATTCGAATGATCACTTGATAGAGCAAATGTAAGCAACAGTAAACACGGCCACCAACCAGGTGACAAACAAGAATTTGTTCACTAGTTGCTTTGTTTGAGCTTCCCTAAAGATAGTCATTAGTTGATTAACATCTGGTGTCAATAAGTAATTGTTGCACTTCAACTACTAGCCATTAACTTTGTAGTGGGGGGGGTGCATGTACGTCGTGTAACTTCCACCGAATGATGATTGGCTCACGCCGTTTTTTGAACATTTTGCCCTTTCACTTAATGCTCATTGGTTCCCAAAAATGCGTGAGTAATCACCAATTAAACAGTCCTTGCTGGTATGTGAAAAAATACTGGCTGCTGTCATCTCTGGCTGGTTTTGGTCTAGCGAGAGATCGCAGCATTGAGTGTTCACTTTAAGCCTGCTTGCACGTATTTATGTGCATTTAATGAATTCGGCAACCAATGGGCAAGTGTTGAGGAGGGATCAAAAATTTTGATATACACCCCACCAAAGAACCTCACACCCCCTAACTAGTCAATGAATGATATTTCAGCCCATGTAAAGGTTCCCAACAATTCATTCAAAATTGAACAAGTGAACAACAATTGCTCTGTGTAAAGCAGTCAACAACAGTCATTCAACGCCATTTCGAGTGACTATTCAGATGATAGTTGCCCCGTGTAAAGCCACCATAAGATCATGTCACATTGATGAGTGGCGCTGCAATCTAGTGTGGGCCAAAGTGTACTATCACTACCATAATCTATAGGCAGAACATTTTTATTGCATTGTACAGCATCCTGATAAAGAATTTGAGTCCACAATCAAACCAAACTTGAGAAGAAACACTAATTGTGGCTGCTACGGGACGGTAGAAAAGGTCAGAAGTTTAGAAAGACCTCATGTCCTTTATTTTTGGGCAAAGTGACTCTGCAGTAAACCCCCTCTGAAACAAGCTAAACAGACAATCATGTCCACTGAAAAATTAGGGGTGGCTGATGGACTATAAAGCATGTTATGTGATCAATTGTAATGTTGTCGCTGTGGCATTGCTTTGCAACCTGAACTATTGCCAATGAGTTGCCCCCTAATGACTATGTATCAATGGACTCAAGTCAATATCATGATAATACTGTAGATAATTTTATTATCCTGAGCTGTACCCAGTCATATTTTACATTTCTTAGCAAGAAGACTTAAGGGGCAGATTAACTATGGAGAATTCAAGTTTTCTGGCACAGATTGTGCTAAAAAACCATCTAACACATTTTATAGCACATTTATGATGTGTTTTAGACACTCGGATACTTTTAATCACGTCCAACAAAGACGTATGGCTTGGTGGAAAAGTCGTATAAAGTTAGACTCGACAGTCTAAAATTAGTTATCAGTCAGCAGAGTTTCGCCCCATTTTTGCAATGCCATGCATTTTTGTTGGACAGACTGTAAAAAGTATCCAAAAGTGTCTAAAACTACATGATAAATGTGACGCATACCGTGGAAGACAGTTTTCTGGCACAATTTCCACAACAACATTGTTGAATGCTCAATAATAAATCTGCCATAATGTTTTCATAGAGTAGAATACAGAGTTACTACCCCAGATATCATGTCCCACCTCAGCTAATTCACCCTCCATAGAGGTGAGTTTGAGTGTCATTATGTGTACTGTTCCAGCTCCCATCCAATACTGCTGATGGGCACAGGGTTTTCAGGCCTTATGAGGGATAAGATCCTGCTTAAAGGGAAGATGTCATCAGTCAAAGACCTATTGTTTAAATCATTTGTTATGTTAACATTTTGTAAGAGATCTTTGATGATGTTTTTTAAATTTTCAATGCCACTTCATATATTCAAAAACATCCCAATCTTCTGCACTTTTCACACTGACAACTAAAGGTTGATTTAGACACTAGAATCTTTTGAGCGATTCTCGTTTTGTCTAAATGTAGGGACATTGTGCAGTTTTCGTGCACGAGTCGTTCATCGCTGGATCCTAGATTGCTAGAATTGAGCGATCAGCTGTTATCAGTGGAGCAGGCTGTTATCAGCCGACTGCGCTGATAAGATTCTCTGTGCCTGTGTTCTGCTGTGAATTTACAGCGGGGCACGGGCTGTAAGTGCAGAGAACACTACAGCTGTTTGCTTATGCATATCAGCTGTAGTGTTCGGCGGGAGAAAGTGTCGGTGTCCCACTGCGCCTGCATAGCTGTATAGTAGCTAATTAGCTACTATAAAGTATCCAAAGACAATCGCTCAAAAACGGTCACTCAAACTATCGTTTGAGCGACTTTTGAGCGATAGTCTGTCAGTGTAAATGCGGTATAAGTTTAATAATAGGCAAAAAACTTCCTGTTCTGTAGAGAAAACGTTTCAGTAGTCACTTTATTAACATCACAGGCAGAATTACAATTAAAGGCAACACCTACATATAGATAATCCAAGATCCACCATTCACTATAAGTGATGATCACAGTTCTTCTCTTCCTCCCTGCACAGTGATCTCTGTGCATATCACACAGCTTGCCCACAACACGCTTTAACAGAAGTCAATGGGTCATCTCTAGTCTATTATTTCTATGGTCCATGAGGGTGCTGTGGAGAACAGGAAGTGTCAGGCTATGATTAGTTTTCGTGACCAGAGGGAAAATTGCAAGATTTCAGGATTTTTCTTTAATAGACATAGTGACATGGAAAATTTAAAAAAAACAAAACATCAAAAGTAAAGAAAAAAATATGTTTAATAGAAAATGTTGATTTAATTGATAGGTTATTTTTCTGATTAAACATTCCCTTTAATGCTGTTTTTGGATGGATAAAACAAAGTAACGCCATGTCGTTATAAAATGCAATTGATAGAGACTTGGCAAGAAAGACAAGTCTTACGTAAATATAGAAACGGGAGCCTGTTCGATGGTTTTCCACGTTTGAGCCATTATGAACCATCGAAAAGACAACTGACTCCCGTCTTTAGCATGCGGTACAGTCAGTTTCATGTAGAACAGTATAACTAGCCTCATACAAGCTTGTGAAGGTACAGATGTAGGGGAGCATATTGGAGTTGCGTTACGCTGTCCATCCTGTTGGCGGTAGGATATAGGACGTCTCTTGTGAAGACTATGCGGGGTGTTCCGTAGCTAGACTGATGTGTAACCTGTCTTCCTGCAGGCACTTCCTCGCCCTGCTCCTTCTCTATACAAAGCAAAAACCTGCAGGGAAAATCCTTACTCAATTCCTGCTACTCAGGTAGGGCTTTACAATGAACAAGCCTGTCCTGTGAGAATGCTAATGCAAGCCAGTGAGTTTGTCATTACAAGGAGTACGACTGCCAAGCTAACGTGCATGAGCAAAAGTCTAGAATGAGCAAAAGTCTAGATAAGTGAGACTGTCCTTTCAAAAAAAAGAGTTTTGCAACAATGTGGTGAGAATGACATGAGGGGCCTATAGTTTAGGTGCGATAGCTATAATATCGTATTATTGTGTTCCCTTTAATAAAAATGAAGTATTTGGTCTTGATTCTGTATTTTCTCTTCTTTCCTTTCACATCCTTCCGGCTTCCTTGGGCTCTATTCATCTTACAGTTTCCTCAGACACGGTTCCCTCTTCAACACTTCTAGGTATAGTAACAAAACCAGAACGGATAGTTTGTCACTTGGCTTAGTCTTTAATAGTAGCTTAGATCATGTACAATGATGTACAAATTCAGCAAGCTTACTTGAGAAACCGCTAACTTGTAAATGTATAGCGGAAACAAACTTTAAATTTACACCTAACTCAACAAAAGACATTGAAAAAGTCAACTTTAATGGGTTTACAGGGGAAATATTATGGATGACCTATCCTCAGGATAGGTTATCAATAGTTGATCGGCCAGGGTCCATCGCTCGGGACCCCGACCGATCAGCTGAGCTGGCGCGTGTTGTCAGCGCTGCAATAACGCTGAGGTTGAAGCGGAAGCCTTTGCGGCGACCTCCGTGTAGTGGCCGGCGCTTGTAACTGAAGGTACAGCTTTCATTGAAATCAATGGAAGCCGTGCCTGCAGTTATAAGCGCCGGCCACTACATGGGAGGTAAGCGCAGAGATTTCCGCTCCAAATACACAGAGGTCAGAGCAGAAACCTCTGCGCCGAGCTCCTTATAGTGGTCAGCGCTTGTAACTGCAGGCACGGCTCCCATTGATTTCAATGGGAGCTGTGCCTGCAGTTACGAGCGCCGGCCACTACATGGAGATCAGCATGGAGGCGTTCACTCTGACCTCTTTGTTATTTCTGTGCTCACAACTTGTGCCTGTTCAGCTGATACGAGCGATGGACCGAGGCTGATCAACTATTGATGACCTTTCCGCAGGATAGGTCATCAACAGAATTTCCCTGGAAAACCCCATTAAAGTTTTCTGAAATTGTGAATTAAATGCCCAGTGTGAAGTTAGTTTTCTATATCTGTAGACATTTAAAGGGTCACTCTGGTGAAAACACATTCCACTCCTCTCACCTGATTGCCTGTCACACTTTGGAGGGTTCTTCTGTATATTGCAGTCACTTCCATGTAGTTTAGCACCCTATCTAATGCTTATTAAGCAACATCTTGATGTTGATTTCACAATTCTTTGCTAGCAGTCCCATGATGCATCAGCACAGCATTAACTAGAGGCTATACCATCTCTGTCTGCTGGGGGACAGTTTAATTATTATTACCTTCTGTATTCTTTCAGATAAGCTACAGATCATAAGTAAAAAGTCAGGAGGATGATCTGTCACCTCCTCTATTACAACTGTATGACAGGATCAGTAATCATCATCAGTAACTTTGATATGAGTATCTGATTCCCCCTCTAAGCATTTTCTGCAATATAATCCATGTAATAGCATCACACAGATATTAGGCCGACTGAGAAATTGACTAGTTTGAGATCACAAGTAAATCTGAGCGGGTCAGAATTGAGATCACATGACTACCCGAGGAGAAGAAGGCCAGGAGTTTCAGATAGAAAGAAAGAACTAAACAAGGTTTTACTAGCTGGACTAGTTACATGATGAATGAAAAAAAAATTCACCAGAGTGGCCCTTTAATTTTAACTTATCTTCACCAAACCTTGTAAGTGTACCTTTCCCTGATATTAAAGGGGTTGTCCAATTACCGGACAATATTCCCCCTACAGCGCCTACTGTGCTAAAATAACAAAAAGAGCAGTACTTATCCATCCTCGATGACCACAATGCAGCCCTGCTTTGCTCCAGGTGTTTGTTGTAGCAGATGATGTCACCGGAAGTCATATGACTGCTGCAGCCAATCAGAGGCTGCGTCATTATCGTCCCAAACTCGTAGCATCATGGTACACGGGATGTGAGCACTGCTGCCGGGTGAATGGGCAGTGACTTTGCAGCCTCTGACTGGCTGTAGCGGTCAGGTGACTTTCAGTGACATCATCTGCTGCACCAACACTGGTACCGCAGCGGAGCTGCATTGCTGGATCTCAGCAGCAGAGGACGGGTAAGTACCACTCCTTTTATTTTAGCACAGTGAGCCCTATAGGGGGGATGTTGTTCGGTAGCTGGACAACTCCTCTAACTCCCAATATTCCTATCCCCTACTCACTAAGCTGAGATCTTTGTAGTATGGACATGGAAGGCATGGTGATCTTGTATGATTAATTTTCTAGCAAAAAAAAGTTACTTTTCAGAGTCCAACAATTTGACTCTGAGGAAGAAATTCATTGGTTGACTGAGCATTCATTGCCACAACACAAATAAGCAAAAAGCAGTGTGCGAACATTACCAAGCTGAACACAACTCAGGTTCCTGGGCCCATGTTAGTAGTAGGTCTAGGCTTACCTTCACTAACTTTTTATCTGTATACTCTAGCCAAGGTAGAGTGAGTTATTGATGGCCTTACCCATCTAGCTACATCCCTGGATGTCAGCCAATGCATCAACAGCAGATAGTAGCTCGTTGAAGATAGACTTTACAATTTCACACATAAGCAGGCCTACAAACAGTTTCATGCACGTTCCTTTTCCATTCTGATTTCTACCCAAACCTATCTTTCTTACAGACAGCAGAGACGTAGAGCTGAACCAGCCCACATTAACCATACAGACCCACCCATACCGGACATGTGAGCCACTGGAAATGGCCTATCCCCGTGGACAACTCCAGCCGGCCATCCGTGTGGCAGATCTTCTACAGCACATTACCCAGATGAAGAGAGGACAAGGGTATGGATTTAAAGAAGAGTATGAGGTGAGATTTTTCAATGCCTTTGACTAAAGGGAATTCTAGTCTCCAAATGTATGGCAAAGGCTAACATTTTATATAAAAAATAAGTATTGTTGGGAGTAAAACGTATTATTTCGCTATGAATTAAAACTTTGTTGAATGTTGTTTTGCTCTTTCAGTGCTGGCAATGAACAACCTCTGTGATTTTTCTCAATGATGTGCCTGGTTCCTACAAAAGAAGGACAGGGTTTTTAGAAATATTCTATTCTTCTATAAAACGCATTTGCTGTTCCTCAAGGATTTTACTGAGCCCTTGTTGACTTATAGTGTTCTAATGAATATTGGTTAGGCTTAGAAAATGTTATGAGAGATGTATTCTTCAATCTCTGCTTTGAGCACCAAAGCATCTTATTTTGTCTTGATCTGCTTATAGGGGTTGTTTCAGAAGAGAATCCCTGTTAAAGGGGTATTCTGGGCATTCAATCTCTTGCAGTAATAAAGACCTATCATCAGGATAGGTCATCAGTAGTTGATTGGCTGAGATCAGCTGATCTTAGCCACCCACCCCCACACTCACTGCATTGAAGTCAAACATCTACATTGGGATCAGATTCGGTAATTCTATAGAAAGTATCCCATTGAGCTATACCATACCTTCTATAGCACTTTAAGCAACAACCCCAATGCGGATGGAACTGACAACATCCAGCTTACTGCAGTGAGTGCTGGGGCTAAGATCAGGTGAGCAGGGGGTTGGACCCGATGACCCTGGAGCTCCCTTCCAACTCTACCATTCTATGATTCTATGATCTTCAGGGGTCCCGAGTGACGGAACCCCGCCGATCAAATACTGATCCTAAGGATAGGTCATAAAAATAAATGCTCCAAATATTCTTTCACTATTCGCGGCTAGAGCAGGGTTCCCTGCTATGGATCCCCCTCTATGATTTGGAATGGAGAGTAGAGATGAGCGAGTATACTCGCTAAGGCACATTACTCGAGCGAGTGGTGCCTTAGCCGAGTATCTTCCCGCTTGTCTGTCGGCTGCCGTCACGGGTGAGAGGTGAGTTGTGGCGGTGAGAGGGGGGGAGAGAGGGAGAGAGAGAGAGATCTCCCCTCCGTTCCTCCCTCGCCGCTCGCCGCCCCCTGCCGGCCCCCGAATCTTTAGAGACGAGCGGGGAGATACTCGGCTAAGGCACTACTCGCTCGAGTAATGTGCCTTAGCGAGTATACTCGCTCATGGCCATCTGTTTGAATGATCATTACGTAATATTAGATTTGCCCTGTAATTGACCATGCATGCGTTCCACCGGCGAAATCAGCTGTTCACTGGAATTACAAAAGAGGAATCAGCTGATTGCCCTGAGGCGACATTTTCAAAGGTGTTGTCTCAGATGGGACAATGCCTTTATTTTTTTATTAATTTGTTAGTTATTGGTGTGACTTATATTTTATGTTGTATTTCTACATTTGCCATGAGGTTTTTCCTTTCTGCACGTGCTGCGGTATGGGAAATAAGCCAAAGCAAATTTACATTATTACACTATTTACATTTTTAGTTTTACATTTTCATGAATGTTGGTTCAGAAAGCAACTGTTATAGTTGCTTTCTGAACCAAGGAGTTGACGCGGGTCTGGCATTACGTCACTGTGTCAGCACCGGACCACATGATGCGCCTGGAGGCACAGGCCTAGAATCTCTTTGTTTGTATCGCTGTGGAAGAAACATCTCCTTGGCTGTGTAGTTGTTTGATAGGCTGGCTGGTCTGTCTGTTATCCAGCCTATCAAGTATTTAATGGTGTTTTTAAACCAGCCGGGGAATTTCACTGGTGCTGGTTATAATATTTGGTATTCTCATTCTGTGTAGTGAGAAGAGGGAGTTGTTCTGGTCTGTGTTTGGTGCTATGTGTATTCAGTGTCAGTGCTCCTTTCATATAATTTCTGTCCTTTGTTTCCTGGTCATTCTTGGATCTATCCTATTGGGTCAACCCAACTTGCTCTTGCCATCTATAAACGTTTCAGGCAAGCCCCAGGTTCCTCTTGCAGGGTTGCCCTTTTCAGGATGGGTGCTCTGTTAGCTAGGCTGGTTCAGACACTTTTAGATTAGGGATAGTGCCAAACTGTCCAGGTGTTTATTCCACCTACCTGTCCTGTCTAGTCATTGTGGTCTCCGTGTTGTCTTGACAGATTTGACAGCAATGTTTGGTAGATGCTTATATTAGACATATATATTTCCAAATCACCATTGACTCCTCAAATCGTTTTTGTGCAATTAGTTCATTTCTAAAATAAAATCTCTAACTTTTTTGATGTAGAGCAATTATGTTCCAGGCGATTTTCTGTCTCAGACATCAAGAGAATAATTGTCTTGTGACTCCTGTTCTACCTGGCCAAGGAACCACATCCCTGCACATCTATACTATACTATACTGTACTGTTCTATGTGTGTTGCCCTATCTATTTGCATTTGGAGGCCTCACTTGCCACCCATTTGGGGACAAACAGGGGTCATAGGATCCCTGTTTTCTTTATACATTGGTATCCCAGAGGTGGAACCCTCACCTGTCAGACATTTATGGCATAGCGTTGGGATATCCCATAAATGTCCAAATTGTGAAAACCCTTTTAAGTGCTTCAATTGATCTGCAGCTTGTCCCTTTACTGTTATCCATAGTTTGCTCATGTAGTAGCTATTTCTGTGCCATTTTGCTTCCCCCCTTATTTACTATTCAGAAGTTATTCTCTGATATCCAAAAGCATTTTGCTCTATGGTCTCCCAGTAATTATTAAGCCAGTAACACAGCTGGAAGCGGAGACTGTCCCTATCCAGCTTAATAAGAGCCCATCTCTTCTCCATTAGGACTATCGAGGGCGATTAGCATCTGCCCCAGGGAGGGAACCATTAAAACAGTCGCAGAGAGGCTTAGTCTACAGATTAACCTACGAAAGACTGTACAGGATAAAAACTATGTTATGTCCCCAAGCCTTCCCCTCTTTAGCACTGGCTGTCCTTTTAATAGATCAATGCCCTTTTCAAACTCCACCGTTAAGCACTATAAATACATTTACTAAATCCCTCCGTGCTATGTTAAATTTATCCGCTTTGTTTCTTCTCATTTTAATTTTTTTATTTATTGTGTTTTTATTTTAGCCTAAATAGATTATAAAAGATAATACTATATTTGTTATGTGTCTGATATGCCCAGTGCTTACATCTAATGAGGACTTTTGTATCTGTAGAGAAATTATAGCATTTTTTTTTTCAAGAAAAAATGAAAAATTTACTTGATGAAAAATATGTATTTTTTTGGATAGTTGTCTGTATACCAAAGAGACAATGGTCATTGCCCATCAATGTTAAAGGGATCTAAAGTCAGAGTTGCTCTAAGTGACGTAGAGGAAACAAGGCACCAAGTGTACCAGCAAATTGCGTCCATTGACTGCTGAGGGCTCAGTCAGATAGGCGTTTTTATGTACGAATATATGTGCATAAAAACGAATGCCTACAATAATTGGCGTGACCAAAGCGGGCACCACACTGAAAAAAAACGCACTTGGCCACAATTTTGTGCACATAAAGAGCACTGCCTGCTATCCCCGGCTGTGTCTATGACAGCTGCAGCAGGGGATTCCTTGGATGTGAAACCCCTGAATGCTGTGACATCCAGGGGTTTCACCTTTGGTCAATGGGGCCGGCAGCAGCAGTGGCGGATCCATTGACATACTGTGAACATCAGGCTTCTCTGCTACAGCTGTGACAGCTCTGGCAGAGGATTTCTTCATCTCCACGGGGAGTCCCCTTGTCACTGGACAATGCTGTTAAGAGATGAAGAAATCCTCTGCCACAGATGTCACAGCTGTGGCAGAGGAGCTCGATGTTCTCCCATTGGATTCAATGGAGCCGGCACTACAAGCCCTGCAGTGATTTTCGGGGAAGGGCTTTAAATATAAGCCCTTCCCTGAAAATCATCCTAAAATGTATAAAAAAATATATATACATATACTCACCTCTCTGCAGCTGCCGGGTTTTAGGCGCATCCAGCCAGGTCTTCTCCCTGCACTGCTCTAAAGTGCTTTCAGCAGGCAGGGATATAAAATCCCAGCCTGTTTATAGGGCTGCCTCTGATTGTCTGAGCACTGTGACCAATCAGAGGCAGCTCTCAGCTGTCATTCAATAGCTGAGTGCTGCCTCTGATTGGTCACAGTGGTCAGCCAATCAGAGGCAGCCCTTTCAGTAGGTGGGGACTTTTAATCCCCGCCTACTGAAAGCACTTCAGAGCAGTGCAGGGAGAAGACCCGGCTGGATGCACCTGAGCCCCGGCAGCTGCAGAGAGGTGAGTATATATATATATATATTTTACACATTTTAGGGATAATTTTGAGGGAAGGGCTTAGATTTAAAGCCTTTCCCCGAAAATCACTGCAGGGCTTGCCAGCAGCCCATTGCTTTCAATGGAGCTGGCTGTAGCGTCGGCTGCATTGAATTCAATGGGAGAACATTGCGCTCCTGTTCCACAGCTGTGACAGGTATGCCAGAGGATTGCAATCTTCACTGTATGTTCTCAATGGGGTCTGGCGCTATTGAGCACAAGGTAAAACCCCTGGATGCTATCGCATCCAGGAGTTTCACATGCAAAAAAGTTACCTGTGTTTTAAAATCCACTGCCCTATATCTACCGCTGCTTATGCTCCATTATGTCGTGAGAAGGCTCTGGGGGCAGGCACAGGGCTTTCCCGGTTGTCCGGTTAGTTGACAGCTTGGTGGGCAAGCAGCAGTCTTGACTTCAAAGTACATAGTGCCAGACTGATCTCCATGAGTGAAGTCATGGTCCCCTTGCCCTCCCGCAAAAGTATCTGAGACAACAGGGACACATGACCTGATTCCAGTCACACTGGTTCAGGAGAGGGCCAGGTCTTAAAATTGGCCCTACTGACTGCCATAGACTTTGTTCATAGGACAAATTTGCTGCATCCTTGCAGTATCACTAAGGAAAACTTCTCTTTGCCTCCATCTTCAGTGCAGCTGCTCCACAAACCCCACTTCCAGTTAATTCCCACTCACAGTCGCGTACCCCTATTGCAGCGCCCTATTAAAGCGAAAACCTCTGAAAGACCATTGAGGACAAAATGGAAACGTTTAACCCTATTTTTTTGCACTCTGAAAACAGAGGCTGAAGGATGAGGTTTGTTTAAAGAGTTAAATCGCCCTTCCGATTTCAAGACACAATTCTGTCCCAAGACCAGAGGGGGGGTATATAAGCTTCAGTTGTCCTTCCAATCGAGCGATTCCACGTCCTGTTTTCAGCCATACAAGATGGCCGCCGCACTCCTTAGACTTCCTACTCCCCACAATGCATTAGCAGTGTTAGATTACCAATGTACTATGTCTGCTTTGATTGCTAGAGCTGCTCACATGATCAGCACTGGCCAATCACAATGTGCATTAGGTAGTTAGAAAATTGCTGTGGCCATTTTGAACAATCAAAAATGGGGCCCAGAACTGGCGGATCGGAGGGTTGGCAGAGAAGAACAACTGAATGTAATATAATCCCTTCCCCATCTTGTTTTGGGACAGAATTTTGTCTCGAAACCAAAGGGTCTCTTTAAAGGCTGCTTAGGCTATGTATTTTGTGATCCGTTTGACATATAAGGCGAGAAGGTTCCTAAACAGGGGCTCTTTGTTCTCAATGCAGTTGGCATACAATTACTTCTGGAAATAATAGCAGATAGCAAAATAATCGACAAGTTACAGACGCCACTTTACGGCATCCATCAAAGGCATCCTTTTTAACAATTGAACTTTTCAATAGCTTTTTATGACGTATTCGTTAAACTGATACATAATAGCCTATGGGTGACAGAAGTGTTAAACCAGTGCCTAAGGCTATATTCTCATCTGTGCTGAGGTTTCTGGCGCACAAAGTATGGGACCTAATAGCGCATTCTTCAGTGTTGGGACAGGGAAAATGCTGTAAGCTAACACACCCTATAATAGTGTATGATGTCTATTAGGCACCATTCATACCGGACAGCGCTCATATTTTCCTTGTTGTCCATGCACAAGCTGAACAAAGAAAACTATAGCACTAGTGTGAACCTAGCCTAACAGTGATATCCAGCATCCATAGGCTATAATGGCATTCATTTAACAGATGCGTTTTTTTCACGGGATACCAATATATCTTATGGATGATGCATGTCACTGTTAGGCCTCTTTCAAACATATGTGTCAGGAACTTTTTTGGGTGCATACATTTAAAGCGGTTGTCCAGACTGTCATCAGGATAGTTCATCAATAGTTGATTGGCAGGGGGCCTGCCTCTCAGGATCCTCTCCAATCAGCTGATTCCTGGCACCGCTGTCATTATAGACAGTGCTGAAAGCAGATAGCACTGTGTGTATTGCAGCAGCTCAGATTGGTACTACAGGCACAGCTCTCTTTGAAGTCAATTGAAGCTATGCCTGTAGTAGCCAAACTGGACTGCTACAATATTGTCAGCGCTATCTGCTTCCAGAGATGTCCACAGTGCCTGGAATCAGCTGGTCAGCGGGGATTCCCTGTGATAAAAATAAATAAATCTTGTTATTTGTATAGCGCCAACTTATTCCACAACGCTTTTAGGTAATTATTATTGTAAGCTGAGTTCTCATTTTACCAACCTCAGAAGGATGAAAGGCCATCTACCTGAATCAAGCGGGGATTGAACTTGCAACCTTCACGTTGCAGGCGAGAACTTACACTCTGCACCACACAAAGCTCTGTGATCAATTATTGATGACCTATCTTGAGGATGGATCATCAATAGTAACATAGAACAACCGGGTACTGTTGTACCTTGTCACCACCAGAAGCTAGGGGTTTGAGAGGGCTTGCATGGAGGAACATCCCTGTCACGCCCTAGCTCCCAATTGGCTGAATTGTTGAAGGTCCTTGAAGGTCCTAGCAGTGTCTGTAGTGATTTTTGGCTGGGCTGCAGGCTTAGGGCGCCCACCCACTGGCGATGTTTTTTCCTTTGCGTTTTGCGTTTTTTCTCAAGAGCAATTAGTTTTGAATGTACTCCTGTCCACTGGCGTTTTTTTTTTCAGTCCATTGCAATTTTTAACATAGGAACTGTCAGTTGCATATGTGTCCTTATTTTTCTCTTAATGCACCCATGAATGTCAATGTAAATTAACGCAAAATGCCGCGAAAATGCCGCGAAAAAGCCACGAAAAATGCCGCCGAAAACGCTGCGTTTTTCACGCACGAAAATCGCAAACGCCAGTGGGTGGGCGCCCTTAGGGTTAGGGTTAGTTTTGCTGTTAGTCTTACATTATTAGCTCTACGTTCTTTCATGTTACAGGTGTTACAGGTGTAATATGGAAGCATGTAGAGTTAATATGTAAGCCTAACAGCAAAACTAACCCCTAACTCTCCAGGGCAGGCAAAAATCAATACAGTGCTGTGCACACAGAGATCGGCGCCCCACCAAAGGCAGCACTGTCGTCCTCTCCCCTGCCCACGCCATTGCAGCCAGCACTGTCCTCAGCTCCGCACTTTCAGGGGATGTGGCCGCTGACGGCTACTCTGCTCCGCTGCCTCCTCTCCCTTCAGCAGCTGTCAATGGCGCCACTGCCAAGAGGCGGATAGGGAACGGAGTAGCCCTTAGCGGCCACATCTCACCGCTACAGCAGGGGGGAGGACAGTGTGGCCGCTGTCATGTTGATCTCACTGCTATAGCAGAGGGGAGCCTGGCAGCGGGGTGGCCACGGGGGAGGACAGAGAAAAGAATTCAGCCAATCAGGAGCTAGGGGCATGACAGGGGCGTTCCTCCATGCAAGCCCTATCAAACCCCTAGCTTCCAGTGGTGACAAGGTACAATAGTACTGAACAACCGGATTAATGAAAACCATTAATGCAGTGTGAAAAGAGCCTTACAGAGTTCAAAGGCTATATACAGGGCCACTTTGGCACATTTAATAGAATGTCTGTCAAGGGCTTCTTCAAAACTTGTGGGAAAAATGGTCATTGCCATGTATATAAAATTACATTGACAATGTTTCTTTTGCACATACAATAAACCTGAGCATCTAGATTTGTCCTCTTCATACATGAATGTAAATAAATAGCCATTCGCACAGTACCATAGCTTACTGTACTTTCTTTGACCTATCGCCACGTTGACATAATATATTAATAGTCTTGTGGCATAAAAACTTTCCTTAGCAAACCCAACACCCAGACCACCAAAGATCTGCTATTAGATAGTGCAAGAGTTAATAATCTTCATAATAAACATCAGGCCTGATTACATCTAGGGGTCAACTGTGTAACTCATTCTACGGTTCAAGAAACGATGCAACAAAGACTTTGCTGACATCTGAAAATCACAAAATGTACAAAATCTACAAAAGTATAATTAAAATGTATGAAATTAGACTCTGGTATGAATTAATATTAAACATTAGAAGCCATCCGTATGCATATATTAGATCAAAGTGTCTAACGCTAACCACTGAACGACTGTCCGATTAACAAGAGTAACTATCCAATGTGTCAAGAATTAGCATGCCGTCATCACCAATTTGTGACCTACCCGGGCCATATACTGTATATATTATACCGCCATGGAAATGGGCATATTGCATTAATAGCATAGCAGGGAATCTTAGAGATTCATTGTACAATCTCGGCTTCAGTCTCTTCACCCCCATTGTTTGTGATTTTTCTCTTTATTACATCTCTATTTCTGCATTCATTCCTACACCTCCAATTTCAATTCCCCATTCCACTTCTGTTGTGCTTCCTCTCACCACCGTTCTTCAGTCGAGTTATATCAAAGGCAAAGAGTTCTAGTTGTGCCGTATTTTCCTGTGTGTTTGCATTAACACTATTTCTCAAAGGACGCTCTGTTGTAAACGCACAAGAAATAATACCGGTGAAAAAAACAAGGCCTTAGGAGATGCAAACAGAGTCTGGATTTCATTGTAGAACACGAAATGCTTGACTGAGCAATGTCTCTTTAAAACAAAAAAATAGCAAAAAAAAAAAATAAGAGCAGCGAGAAGAATGGAAAATATGAAAATGAACTTTTATCCATTATCGAAAAACGGTTTATTTGTTTTATAATATATCACAAGTCTCGGCAAAGAGGGAGGTAACCCACCCACCCTACTTACGCTTCATGGGGTCTACGCCAAACAATGCATATCATCTGCAAAACTCTCTTCCTAATTATTTTCTGCCTGAATGTCTCCAAGAAGCCTGTCATGTTATTTTCTTTTCTTCCTTTGTTTTCTTCCCTCATCTCAATTTTGCTTTGTGTTGTTGTTGCTACATGTGATGCCTTCAAACATAGTCAGGTTCGGCTCCTCTATTGTAACCAACCCATCCCTAAATTTCCCATAGAGACTTCCTTCCTTTTGCCTCTTTCTTTTTACAGTTGAGACTCGGTCTTTTGTGTGCGCCCGGGTCCCCTCCCCACCTTGCAGCCTCCCTTACCGTTAACCTCACCCTACAGCTCAGCCTTCGCTATCACCCGCTTTCTCTTTTTACCGGTCTTCCTCCTCTCTCTTCTTCCCTATTCCTTTTTTTCCTCTTGATCATCCTCCTTCATTCCTTCTTTCTGCATCATTCTTCCCCCGGTAACCCAGCATTACAGAATAACTTTATAAATATGTATCAGTCGGTGCTCTCAGCAGAGCTTCTATTTGGAGATATTGAGGGAATTAATGGGGGGGAAATTTCAGCACAAACCGCGCGTTTCTTTGCTTACAATCAGAGACGATTCAGAGGCTTCAGCTGCATTTATTCGCTGCCCGAATTCTATTTGTTGTCAAGGAAACCGGGCTTAGAAAACCATGATTGCTTATGCTGTGTTTGTGGCGTTCACACAGCGTGCAGACATCTTTATTACCAGGCCTTAAATATATGTCATGGATTCTGTGCGGCCAGTGCGGCAAGAGGATCAGCGACATTGTGCTTCAGTGTCAGAAATCATGAAAGCAATAAATAGTTTTATGCCACAAGCCCAGGTCCCTATTAAAAGTCATTTGTGGCTCCCATCATGTGACATGCAGAATGGGTTGGAAACGACGCTCGATGCATTATTAAGGGACCTTGGGTATTACTATACTGTTACTGGGGCCCTGTTCAAATCTCAGCACAGATTTTTCTTCCTAAAATTCGAGTGCCAAAAAAACAAATACATTGGAGCTGAGAGACCCAGATAAGACTCCGTTCCATTAATGTAGGTCAGATTAATGTGATTTTCAATAAAACAAGTGCAGATTAGTTCAAGTGTCAACGAACCGGTACTAAACGGAATGTTTACTCTAATAAAAGAACGCAGATAAGTAGAAATCAATAATGGAAATAAATGGGAATTTCTAAGATTCTAAAACGCTAATTTCAGTAGAGCGGTGCTGATAAACCCGACATTGGTTATACAAATGAGGAGAATTGGAGGCAACATGGAGAATCAACAAGCAGATGCAGAAAGCAACTGTAAGAAGGAATAAACTGGATAAACTATTGCTGTGAATGCTGAAAATACTGCAGCTATAGGGGCTAGCAAGAGCTGATAATATTGGAGCTAAGGCAGGGTACAGAACAAAATGGTTTTTTTTATCAGTTGAATGCCCCCCCCCCCCCTCCTCTTCTTTCATTTGCTTCTCTGTTGGTCTTTGTTCATGGGGCTACAGCGGTGATGTCATGTCAACTATACTTGACCACTCCAACTCATTGGCTCCTGCAGTAGCTGAGGTCATGAATAGTGCTGAGGTCATTGATTGGCTGCAGGCCCCGCCCCTTTTCCTCGCTTCTCTGTTGGTCTTTGTTCATGGGGCTTCAGCGGTGATGTCATGTCAACCATATTTGACCACTGCAACTTATTGACTCTAGTCGTAGCTGAGGTCAGGAGTAGCGCTGAGGTCAATGATTGGCTGCAGCCCCCGCCCCTTTCCCTCGCTTTTCTGTTGGTCTTTGTTCATGGGGCTACAGTGGTGATGTCATATCAACCATACTTGACCACTGCAACTCATTGGCTTCAGTAGTAGCTGAGGTCAAGAGTATCGCTGAGGTCAATGATTGGCTGCAATGGTGGTGTTTTGTAGAAATGATGCCACCACTAGTGCTGAAGTGGTGGGATTCAACTACTTCGTAATGCTTTCTTTGCACCAACCCTTTCCTTTTGCCACAATTTTGTAGAATCTTGAAAAGGGGGGAAGAGGTGTAAGTTGTTATTGTTCCATGTTAAATGCTGTGTTGTTTTTTGGTGGTCCTGTCTCCATACAAGGGGTTGGGAATGGAAGAACAGGGTTGAGCTGAAGGAACAAGAAGTGCAAAGGCAGCTAAGTTGTTGACAGAGGAAGAAGGGAGTCTCATCTGGTTTGTACTATAGGGCTGCAGCAATTATCGTCTGTCGATGGGGCTGAACCCGTGCTGGTGGGCAGGAAATAAACTGATTTACCGATTGGTTAGGCACAGAGTATTTGCAGGCATCCAATGATGACAGGACTAAAGACTGTTTGGTGGTTTCAACTAGGCAACGTAGAGCATATGAGTCGAGCATATGAGTCGGGGCAGAGTCTGGTGGAGACAGCGATTGTGGAAGAGCTGGTCCAGACCCTGGATGTATGTGCAACACATATCATCTGATCCTTCTGAGTATTGATGAATTGCTAATCATTGAGCATAGGGAAGCAACAGACTTAAGCTACCTGTCCACAGCCATGACGGAATATCGCTAGATATAAGCTGCAAAGTGATTTCACCACACACAGATTTGGGGCAGTATTTATTGTTTGCTGTATAACTATGGCCCAAAGTATACAATGGTTTCTATTTTATGTATGTGTTAGAGATGAGTGAGCATTGCTCTTCTCGAGTAACTGCATTCTTGTCCAAGCAGGCTTGAGGGGCAGTGAGGGTGAGCGGGGGCGGATCTCTCTCACTCTCCCCCCCCCCCCCTTCTCCCTCCCGCTACCCCCGCCCCCCCCCCCTCCCCGAGCCTGCTTAGACGAGAATGCAATTACTCGAGAAGAGCGATGCTCGGTCAAATAATTGCATTATCCGAGCGTGCTCGCTCATCTTTAGTATGTGTATTTCTTAAAACAGTGTTTCCCAACTCTAGTCCTCAGGGCACCACAACAAGGTCATATTTTCAGGATATCCTATAGTAAAAAAAAGCCTATGGCAATGTCTGAGGCACAAACAATAATTACATCACCTATGTAGTACTGTGAAATCCTGAAAACATGACCTGTTGGGGTGCCTTGAGGACTGCAGTTGGGAAACACTGTCTTAAAAGGTACTGGTTCTCCTTAGAGATCCTGATAGTGTAGAGAGTCTTTCATGCAATGCTCTCTGGGAAGAAATATGCAAATTAGGTCTCCAAAGAAAGAAGCTGTCTCTCTACTACCAGCTATAGATATTTATCCGACCTGTTAAAGAGCCTTGACACATAACTAGGAATATTAGCTAAACCAGAGACATTAATATTAATATCCAATAGTATTAACACGCAAGTCCAAAGTATAAATCATGTTTTGTAGCATTATTTCCTTATTCTTTTATCACTTTTGAGCTGAAATGGTTGTATATGCAAAATGGTCCACCTTCTGGTCATATATGGTTGTCCGGACTATGGAAATAAGTTTAAATAAGTGACCATGGCAGCACTGAAGGCAAACCGTTCCTGTAGAAAATGATTTGAAACAACCTTTGAGCCTTTGAATTGTTTCAGCAGATCATTCTTACAATGAACATCATTTCAGTTGCCGGCTCTCTCCCATACCATTTGCCTAAGGGCTATGTCAAGGTAATATGGGGGCAGACTGAATTTATGGAGCTTATTTCCGATATCAAGAAGGAAGTCTATACTTTAAGATGAGGTTGTAGAACAAATCAACACCTTTGCGTAAATAATAAAGTAGTGAATGGCTGACATATCCTGATTTGATAAACAAGGAGCTGCTAAGGAGCCCAGTCTAGAGTATCATGTTTTGATGGATAGTTTTACATTTTAGCTATATTTCATAATGACAGTTTTGGAACATCAATTACTTTATTGCTACAGCTATTTGTACACCATAAGCTATATCCTTATGTGCCCTAATAGCCATTCTCTGTGGATGATCTTCATGAGAACTTCGAGTAAATAAGACAAGGAGAAGAACTTTTATAGTGTTGCAGTTATAAAAACTTTTAAATAATGTAAATGAATTTTACAGTGAGTTTCCAACATTATTAGATTACTATCTCTTTGATGTTCAGTGCCTAGCAGTGAAATAGAATACGGCAAATAACTGGGGCACATGTACACTATCCTATCAAAAGTAATTGGATACCTACGCAAGAATCAAAAGTAGTATTAATTTACATACTTTCATACTTTGCGGTGTCTCCTTTGGCCCTAATGACATCAGATACTCTCCAGCATATTTTCTACTAATATCTGATACACTTCTGCTGGTATTTCCCTCCATTCAACCTGTAAATGTCTGGCAAGTTCACTCAAAGAAGATGCATTGACCCATCTACAGTGGTGCAAGAAGGGTCATCGGTGGACAGTTGAGCAATGGAAGAACGTTCTATGGAGTGATGAATTACCCTACTCTATCTTTAAATCAGATGGATGTACTTGGGTGGGGAGGAGCCTAGGGAATGCCCTTTGCCTGAGTATGATGTGCCAACAGTTAAACACGACAGAGGTTCTGTTATGATCTGGGGATGTTTTACGTGGCATGGTCTCAGTCCGTTAGTTGTAGTGTCAAGAACCCGGAACGTGGAGGAGTACCCTGACATTCTAGACAATAATGTGCTGCCAACAATGTGGCCATACTCTGAGATAGCATGTCCGAGTTGATAGATTCCCTTTAAGGGTTTGCATCACGTTCATTCTACTAATTCTTTATAGAGAAGGAAACCCTCAGCCTCAAATCATGATATCCATCCCAATATTGTCAGTCTACTCAAAAAAAAGATAATGCTTTTTGCATGGATATTACTTGGATCTGTAAGGACGCATGTGGCACAATATAATCACACTAAGGGTGGTTTTACACACAGAACTTTTTGGAAAAATTCCACTGCATTTTTTGACGCAGTTTCTTGAGCTGAAGTCAGAAGCAGATTCAAAATAAATAGGGATTATAGAAGAACTTTTGTAAGAGGGGAGAGTGGTACTCCCCTTTTACCAAATGATAGCAGCTCCCGGCCATGCTAAGCTCTGCTTCCCGTATGACACGGCAGGGGAAAGCGGAGAGGAGAGTGCGGGCTGTGCAGAATCAGGTGGATGATAGGAAAATTCATGCACATGAAGGACTAGAAACAGCAAGTTATAGTGTTGTGGGGTGCTGAAGTGTTAAGCTCTGTCCTTTTACCCTTTCCCAGAGTACAACTCTGAGCATTCTATATGAAAGGAATGATTGCTGCGCCACAAGCAGGAGAGTGCATGGACTGTTTTAGGGCGGCTTCACACAAAATGCTTGTGTAAGCACAAATACGTATTTCTGCTGTAAATGAGTCTTTTTTGTGCACATTTGAGCACATTTTACTATACTTTTTGCACTGCCTGGCACCGTCGAGAGGGGACACACCCACACCGTAATGTAAAAGGCTGTGCAGCCTAAAAGTGTCAGATGTGCTGGATATCCAGTAAAAGGAGAACAAAGATAGAGCATCTTGCTTTTTTGCACACGCAAAAACGCATGATGTGACAAAAACCATTGAAATCAATGGGTTCAATTCTCTGCGTATTGTGCACACAAATACGTCCATGTGAGTCCGCCCTTAGAGCGGGGTGCTGTTGGATCGCCAGGAGTAAGAGACTGTTTATGAGGTGCAGAACAAGAGAGACTGAGAGGCAAGAAGAGGTGCTGTTGGGGAGCAGTCACAGGAGATGCAATGGTCTGCAGACTAGCTGCCGCTGCTGGAAGAATTCCCTGGGTCCACTGAACTGAGCAACCAGAGGCTTCCGGAGCAAGCATTTGGGACAACAACAAGAATAGACAGAAACTGTAGTAGAGGAACACTACTGACCTTGGACTAACCTGGGTCGGTCAAAGTGAGTACTCCCATATGACTTATTGTAAGTGAGGCTGGCCTCAAACTGATAATAGGTGTGCTCACCATTAGAAACTCATCCAGTTAAACAACAGGCCTGTTATGTAGGAAAGCTTTACACTTGGACTGTTTAACAAAGTGCCTTGCTTGAAGTTATGGACTGAGATAGCGCCACAATGATGCAAGCTCATATGATAGGGAGATACTGGCTTGGGTTTGAACACTGTGTTTTAAGTAGACTGTGTTGCTGATAGTAAAGTGTTAACCCTTAAAGTACAGCCTGTGTGATTTATATTTTTCTTTAACAGGAGGGATCTCTTCACAGCATTAGTGATACTGTTTTCTGCATTATTGTTATTCGTACTGTTCCTACAGTATTATTGATCCTAGGATTTAGTTAGTGTTAGGGAAATCTGCACTACAAGTTAAACTGCCTACTTGTTGTTACAACATTTTTCCCTTTTAGTTCTTTGTTTGATAAAAAATATTGTATTGTTTTGTAACTCCTTCTGCTGCATCATATCCTGACACTTCTGACTTTGGGTCAAAAATTGCAGTGGCATTTAAACAAAAAAAAACACAGTTTTTATGACTTACTAGAACAATGCATACTGAAACACAAATGAGCTTCACATTCCTCTTATGTTCCGAAGAGCCGTTAGAACAGTCCATAGTTAGAGCCATTATGCAAGGCCGGGTTCAAACAGCTAAGTATCCCATCTGTTTTTTTTAGTGGGCTTCCTAAGATTAAGACGCCATTTTTTGTTGTTGACATCTTCTTTGGCAGCTGAGATGCATGCTGTATTCCACTGAGGATTTATGCGTTCACATCTCTTTGAAATAGCTGCAGCCTCCAGCTAATCGCAGATAAAGTGATTTGCATAATTTTAGAACTATTTGAAGCCATCATACATGCTAAATAACTCAGAATATCCCCCTTATCTGATTGGACACACTTTACAAGTATTAGATTTCAAACCACAGCTTTTTTTACATTATTCATATGCTGTAAGGGAAGATTTTAGTGCTATCCTGTTATATGGTGCACAGCACATCTTCCTCACGGAGGACCAGACATATGCTGTGCAGCAGCAATAGGGTCCTGTAGGGAAGGGGGGCCTACCAACGTGAAAAAAAAAATTGTCTCCATTTTGCCCGATTACAAGTCACTCCGCTTACAATTGCTGATAGATTGCTATGTAGTGGAGAGATGGCTATATCAGTGAAGGATTAGCTAGAGATTCATTCATCAGAGAGGAACTCTATGATGACCACTTCATGTAGGTGGCAGCCCACATAATCCTAATCCTGCACGGTGGCCCCTTTTCTGTACTTGTCCACCTCTGCAGTGGACCAGAAACTAAAGGCCTCCATAAATATTAGAGATGAATCGGCCAAACCACAATTTGCAGTGGATATGTTGCATTTGGTGGTACCGGATGCAGATTTAGTAAACGATGCAGCAGAAGGAGTTTCAAAAATATATATTTCTTTAAGAATAGAGAGTAATGATATAAGGAGCAACGCTGGTTATGGCTAACTAAATCCTAGGAACAATAATGCTTGATGCATAATATGGATTCATACAGGCATCAATAATGTTATACAGAGATCAGACCCATTGAACAGAAATGCCCCCCCCCCCCTCTTGTAATGTGACACACAGTTTGAGTTTACAGGATGAACACTCGATTGATGGGGATACAGTAAATTGGACATGCAGCATACAAACTCAGATTAAAAGTAACTCTATTATGAAAGCTCCGCCTCCTGTATCCTATTTTAGTCCATAACAGCGAGCAGTGAAACTTCACTAAGCAATCCAAATTCTTTGCTCTGCTATCCTCCTATACAACACGGCTTGTTGTCTACTAGTTGTGTCTCTAACGGTGTGCACACCTACATTATTATTGAGGCCGGCCCCACTTACAGTTCCATGATTTGAGAATCGCCATTGCTACAGACTCAGGCTTGTCCCAAGTCAGAAGTGCGACTGTACTGCACAGTGCTCCTAGATTCCAGGTCACAATTACTTGTCTCTATTGATTTGTGTCTGTAACATGGCTACTTTTTCCCTCTTAGTTGCAGTCTCTAGTCTCTTTATGCCCTCTCCAAATAGCCTTTTTACCTCCAGAAATCCAGGCTCCCATTGCCCTATCCAATCTCTCTCCAGTAGTAGCTCCAACTCTGCAGACTGTTGCATCTCTTGTGGCAGCACTACAAGCAGCACTTCTGTTTGCTTATACAGTCCCTGTGCTTTCCTAGTGGTGCAGCAGAATATCTCCCTTTTATGGGAGAGCTTCAACTGATCCATATTCATCCTTTGCTCATTCTCTGTCCTAATATGTTGCAACTTGGCAAAAAAATTTGGCGCACACGGTAATTTGTCACAATTTTTGGCACAACATGGTAACAATGTAACCCTTTAGGATAGCCCCTTAAAGATACATAACTGACTCTGTATGTACGGGGACCTCTTGACTATTTCCAACTGATGATTTCAGAGGGAAAAAGGATTTGGCATGTTAAATCTCAGTGACCAATCCTTTTATTGTCCCTGGAAACAAGCCACCGCTACAGCTGTGTGGCAGCTGCTTTCTTCCCATGGAAAACCCATGCACGCTCGGCCGAATATGCACGTCTATGGAGAAGTCGGGAGAAACAGCTGTCGACTGACTGAGCAGGTTTAAGTATGGCCATTTAAATATGACCAGGAAGGCTGTATTTGACTAGCTTCTAAAAAGGTACCAAGGGTTATTTGCTACAGATGGAACCAAAGTAATGTGTAGAATATGCAAAGATGCAAAGCTAAAAAGAAAGAAGTCGAAGATGTGAAAATTCCAATGACATATTTATAAAGTACGAGCTGACAAAAGCCCCCCTCCAAGACCCTGCTGTTTGATAATGCTGTCTGTTTTCCCCTCGGCTGCTTTGAAGTTGGATGGAAATGAGCTGTTACTGCTCACGGCGTCTCTGCTGGGAGATTAACTGCTATTAGGATGCTGGATCCTTTAAAGGCAAATAGACCTCTGATCAAAGCGTTGTTCCCAATTAACCGCTCATTACCTGTCTATCCCTATATAAAAGATCCAGCTTCAATAAACACAAAACGTTCAGCGAGGCCTTGTGCTCTCCGCTAGTCTATAGCACCTGTTAACCACTCTGCAGCCAGCGAGGCTGAAACCAAAAAGGCAACAAAAAAGCTATATCAAAGAGAAGAGGGAGAAAAGCAAAGAAGCAGGTAATGCTAGGTTAAAAAAATAATGGCGTAAATACCAGAGGAGCAGGGCAAAGAACTGAAGGAATATGCAATATATCTATACACGGACAGCTAGTTAGAGGACGCTACTCCCGGCAAGTAAAATCGGTGTCAGGAGTATATATATTGACTGATGGTATCAATGTGTATAGTTATTCTATAGCTATGTAGCGGAGTGGTTGGTTCTCAGAAGTCTAGTGCCATGTCCAAATCTATATAGTGCCAGGCAGAGGCGTAGCTTGAAGCTCCTGGGCCCCAATGCAAAACCTGTAGCAGGGCCCCCAACTATAATGCTTTATTCATAGTACTGGGCTCCCTATATGGAGAAGGGAGGCCTTATGGGCCCCCTAAGGCTCCTGGGCCCGGGTGCAACTGCATCCTCTGCATCCTCTATAGTTATGCCAGAGGTGCCAGGTAGTTGTAGCGTCAGTCAGTATATGGGGTCGACTTTGCTAGAGGTTCAATTCATGGCGAACCTCAAACAGTTCATCTGCAGTAGTGCTTGCGATCATGATTGCACTTTAGCAGGAAACCACTCCTTTATACAGTTTTACCAGCGCTCACATGACAGTGTAGCATGTATGCCATACAAGTACGGCCTTGCATTCTCATGCAGCATACATGTCACACTGCCAAGTTCCCTACTAGACATGAGCCAACTTTTGAGAAGTGAAGTTTGGCTTGGTCATCAAATTTCAGTTTGAACCAATAATAATCCTGGCTAGTTGTGGTGATTCTTCTCCAGTGGCTCCTCAATTAGCAGTGTTGCCTTGCTGCGTTAGAGTCCTAGGTTCAAATTTGATACCATCTGCATGGAGTTTGCATGTTCTCCCTGTATTTCATAATAATCACCTTTATTTAACTCTATGTAGCTGTTGCCCTCGGTCAGATTTGAACCTAGGACCCCAGCACTGCAAGGTAAGAATGCTAATTGGGCCACTTGGAGGAATGGTGGCTCAGTGGTTTACACTGTTCAAATCTGACCAAGGACAAAATCTGCATGGAGTTAAATAAAGGTAATTATTATGAAACGCAGGGCGAACATGCAAACTCCATACAGATGGTATCAAATTCGAACCTTGGACTCTAGCACTGCAAGGCAACACTGCTAATGGCTGAGCCTCTGGAGAAGGATCCCCATCACTAGATGGGATTATTATTGATTTGAACTGAAATTTGAGGAACAAGCCAAACTTCACTTCTCAAAAGTTCGCTCATGTCTAGTAGGGAACTTGACAGTGTGAGATGTATGCTACATTGGTGAGCATTGGTAAAACTGTATAACGGAGTAGTTTCCTTCCAAAGTACAGTCATGTGATAGCAAGCACTATGCAATGAGCGAGGTGCTGTGTGACAAGCTTGTACAGGAGTGATGCAGTGAGTCTGAGAGGGATAGTGAATTCTGGAGACATAGAGGCAGTTCTTCTGGGTGGTGACATCACAGATGATGTCATAGAGGGTGGAGCCTCCTCATCTAGGTGCTTAAAGCGCCTTCTCTCTCTTCCCACATTACTGGCTTAAAGCGACTCAGCCACTCAGTCTGTTCAGTGGAGTTGGAAGGGAAGGAGTACATGCTCATCCACCTACTGACGGAGTGTCGGACTAAGGGTGGTTTCACCCTTGCTAGTACAGAGTGTAGTTGCGCATAAATGAGGTTTGCTTTTTTTTCCGTCAGCCCTTCAAACTCTGCACCAAAGCATAGGAGTTTTTTTAAAAATTGCGAGAAGATGGTAGTTTTAGCTATGTGTGTAAAAGATAGGGTATGTCCTATGTTTTATCGCCCATACTATTAAGAGGCGACAATACCGCTAATGAAAACGAAACCATTGAAATCAATGGTTTTGTTTCGTTCCGTTATGCGGCCATAATTATCACGGCCGCATAACGGGACAAAAACATGCTCGTGTGTTTAAGCCCTAATGTTGTGATCCTTATTGGGCCTGAGACAATGGAAGAGGCTGAAGAGCATCAGGGTTGTAACCAAGCTTCAGGCTGTGGGTCTGGGACAGTGGGAACAAAGTGAATGATACCAGGGCTGGCTACTGAGGAAATTAGCAAGCTGAATATTTATTAAAATGTTAATGCCATTTCAAAAAAATTTAACATGTCATAGGGAAATATTCCAGATTTTGATCAGTGGGTGTCCGTGAGCTGAGAGCCCCACTGATTGCTAGAATGAAGCAGCAGAACTGTTCAGCCAAGCGCTGTCTCTGATTAGTAGCTGAAGACAGCCTCATAGACTTTCCTTGGAACCCATCTTCAGCTAGCGAGCAAAGACAGGACTCGGCTGAGCACTTCTATTACTTTGTTCTAACAGCCAGTGGGCTTCTCAGCACCCGGACCCTCACAGATCAAAACTTTTCATTCTTTTTGACAATACAGTTAAGGCCCATTTATACATAATGATTGACGCTCTAAATTAGTGGACAATTCGCAGTGATGATCTGCCTGTCTCAACATTCTGTACCAGCGTGAACAATTAGCACTGACGTCACGCGCTCGTTTACACGAGAATTGTCCCATGTAAAAGCTTCATTACACTTTAAGCCGGTACCCTGAGAACCATTGCACCATGCTACCTGTTTAAGTGAAGTGCCTCTCCTCAAATCGCTCCTGCACATGGCTGATTTTGCACGCATATTCAAAAAGTGGTATGGACCCACGAATGGTCATAATAAAAGCTACAGCTCGGCAGGCAAAAAACAAGCCCTAACCGACCCCCATGATGAAAAATAAAAAGTTATGGACCTCTGAATATGACGGCGAAAAGCAGTTTTTTTAATGAAAGGGTTTTACATTTTTTTAAAGTAGTAAAAAATTTCAAAAATCTATAAACATGGTATCATCAAAACAGTTCTGAGCCAAAGAATGAAGCTAGCATGTTATTTTTATAGCAGCATGAACGCCACGAAAGCAAACCGCATGAAAAATGGCGCATTGGCATTTTTTTCCATTTTCAAATTTTTTCCAATACATCATATGATACATTAACCCTTTCCAATCCAATTTCTATCCTGGTTTTCCTAGGGGGCTTACTCTTTTTCTGCCATTATACAACGGCGCTATCTGCTGGCTAAAGCCAGTACTGCATGAGGTGACATGTTGGATAGGCTCCGACAGCAGAGAGGCTGGCAATATACAGTAAGAGAACCCAGACGGACGTCTTCCACCATCGGAGCTGTACAGTCTTAAATCATAATGTCTTCAGAGGTCAGACAGTGGATTGAAAAGGGTTAAATGGTAGCCTTAAAAAATCAACTTATCCCGCAAAAAACAAGCTCTCCTATAGCTATGTTGACAGGAAAATACAAACGTTAGACCAGCTTAGATCTTGGAACGCGGGGGGGGGGGGGGGGGGGGGGCGGCAAAACAAAAAGTGGCTAGTAGTTGAAGAGTTAAAGAAGCACTTGTTTAAAGGCTCATTTATATTACCACTCCATACAAGTTCCAAGTAGTATAGAGCCGTAATGCAGCATCCATAGTCATAATACTGCATCTAATGGAGCATACTGTAAGGAGACACCATATGGCGGCACACGCAGGGTTTCTGCTTCCGTAATGTGAAGATGCTGGGATTTTGTGGGCCTCTGTACAGGCTACATGGTCATGGGAGCGTTACACATAGACAGCTGCATGTCTGAGACACGTAGAGCAGACATCATTTATGCGTACTCCCATCCACCGTTTAGGATGAGATTAGCATGGTAGTAAATACATACAACAAAATTTAACAATGCTGTATAAAATCATTAGAAGGCCTCTAGTATACTAGCAACAGATGGCCAAAGATGAACATGTAAAGGGCTGTAAAAAAATTGAGAAAAACCATGCCGGAGACACATTTTTATGGGAACGTATTAGTGGTAAATTAGGTGGAAGAAGATGGCATAAGTCATGAATCTGGAGATACTGTATACATACTAGGGGGCTGCTGTATAAAGTATCACAACATTGGGTTAGAGCACTGGTCTTGTAAACCAGGGGTTGTGAGTTCAATTCTCACTGAGGCCTAATTTCTATGAGTGGAACAGGTTACCACAGGAGGTGGTCAGATCTCCTTCAATGGAAGTCTTCAAACAAAGACTCGACAAATATCTGTCTGGGATGATTTAGTGAATTCTGCACAAAGCAAGGGGTTGGACCCGATGACCCTGGAGGTCCCTTCCAACTCTACCATCCTATGATTTTTCTCCACCGGTTTCTAAGTCTATGTTCACATCTGCAATCAGGTATTACGTTCTCGTGCTCCGTTATGGGAGCAGGAACGGGGAATCCCCTGGCTGAACAGATCCGTCTTATGATAGAATGAATGTCACTAAATGGACCCATTAACTTGAATGGTGTCTGTGTGGTCTCCATTCAACTGTCCGGCATTTTACTGGATGAGAAAGTTCTTCATGCAAGACTTTTTCTTCCAGCATTTTGTACCAGACCTGTGATGGAACCTCCGAACTAACATAGTCTAACATATTTTATTTAAAGGGAAACAGTTTACACAAGGGGATAAGGCAAATAAAGCAAGACTTCCAAATGCTTGATATACACAGAATGCCCGTGGTAAAAATGCAGTTTGCAGATGGCTGAGGGCTTCACACCACATTTGAGCTTCTATCCAAGGGTTCTGTCCCAAATCTCGAAAACAAGATTGGGAAGGATCTCCTAGATGAAGACTATCTGTGCTGTTGTATAAATATGTTGAAAGGAAAACCAATAGGTCTCTGATTCAGCAGGTTTTCATTCTTTCATTTTTGGAACTTGGGACGTAACTTGAGGTGGAAGCTGTAATGTGGTGTGAACGAGCCCTAAATTAGAAGGTGATCTAATCATTTACTATATTGAATATACATAATTGTCATCATTTTCACTTTGTAGGCACTGCCAGAGGGTCAGACCGCATCCTGGGACACAGCAAAAGAGGATGAAAATCGTAACAAGAACCGATATGGGAACATTATCTCATGTAAGACACACCTTACTAGCAGAATAAGGATTATGCTGAAGTTATTGAGAGTCCAATATATATTAAATTTCTTATCCATATTTGCATATTTAGTTGAACACTCTACATAAAGCTAATATACTATGGTAAAGATGGCCTACTATATTAAAGATGACCTATCACTACTCCTGGCAGATCTGTTTTAATAAATACTTGCATTCCCCAAAAAATAACATAGTTTCTTAGAACGGAAATGAATAAATTGACAATCGGGTGTCACCGTTCCTCTTGTCAAAGGTCTGTGAGAGGGCATGGGTAGTAGGCTCTGGGCTTCTCCAGTTCTGAGGGCCGGTGTCGGTTCAACCGGCAACAAACAGACCTAGCTCCGAAGCCAGGAGCACCAAACCAAGCTCCAACAGTTAAGTCATGTGTCCCCTTGTCCTCTTGTGTCAGCAGAGTGGAAATCAAGGATTCATGACCTGGTTCCAGCCATACCGGTTCAGTGGAGAGCCGTGTTTTGAAGTAGGCCCTTTTTGCTGCCACGGCCCAGAGGCTTCATGCGTTACTGACGTAGGACTCTGGAGATGTCATTGTTGCACTTAATGATAACTTAAATAAAACCGTCACAAAGGGATATCACACTGGGTCTTGGAATCCAGGGTGACTTAGTCTCTTAACACAGTTATGAAGTTCCGCATTAGCCATAGAATAGCAAAGCCCTATACCTGGTAGCTGGCATTGACATCAAATGATGGGTTCATTCAGACACAATACGGTGAATCTATAGTGTTTTTTCCCGCTCAGCTGCGGGGAATCACTCTTTCATAGACCTGCCAACTGTATCGGAAGGGTGGAAACAGAAGAAAGGTTGACTCCAAATCCACTATTCGATTTCCCTTTTCCACTCAGTGGAAGCGAGAATGTCCATAGGACAATTACTGCATCCCTGTTGCATCAACCTGGAGGAACTCCCTTCTGCCTCTGTCCGCAGCATAGTTACACCACACTCTGTCGAGACCCGTTCCCATGCTCCTGCCCCCTCTTAAATTACCAGTACTATTAACAACATAATATGAAACAATAACTGATATTATATACCTCCTTATATAGTCCGACACTCTCCAATATGTGCTGTGTCACACTGTGTAGGGATGATCCCTATTGACAAAGGGGATGGAAAAAAAGTTGTCCTTCATGTCCAGGAGGAAAAACAGAGAAATGGCACAACACACGGTTCTAAGAAAATATTCTCCTGGATGGATATTTATGAGGATTATGAGTATATACTAAACAAATGACTCCTCTTTAAGACATAAACTGCCCCCAGGAAAGCTGGCAGGTCCTCTTTAACCATATTACTTCCCTATAGTGTTCTATCCTTATATATTACCTACACTATTTCCATTATTCTCTTCTCCATATATCTGTTGCCTTAATGGTATTTAAAAACTTTGTCTTGCCAATAGCAGTGATTGTGACTTTGTCACTGACTTTATCAGTAACTTTGCCAAGGGTGACATGTGTCATTGCCAGTGAACCGTACATCACAGAGCCAGTGATTCCTGACTGTCACTTTGCAGCTGACCTTGATGTGACATCTCAGTGTCTCTCTCCCTCAGATGACCATTCCCGGGTACGGCTACAGCTGATAGATGGAGACCCTCATTCAGATTACATCAATGCCAACTATGTGGATGTAAGTTACACATGCCATACGCTCTGCAAAGTGATATATCGCCCTCAGTCAGGCTAGAACAATTCCTGTCTTTTATCTTTCCAGGGTTATCATCGACCTCGTCATTACATTGCCACCCAAGGTAATGTATTTAGTCATTGAACTTTGGTATTCAGGCTCAAGCATTATAGATCTATCTATCTATCTATCTATCTATCTATCTATCTATCTATCTATCTATCTATCTATCTATCTATCTATCACCATGTGCACCAATAGTTTACCATGCACTACATGCATATCCTGTGCCCCTCTGTATATACCCCAGTGCCCCCTATATACACCATATTTTACTCCAACTGCATAATCTGCTACTCACTCTATAATGTGCCCCCATATGCACACTGTTTGGGTCATTTATCTTACGAGGCCCCACCCACATATAAACTATGAACCTCCTTTACACCCCATTCATGCACCTGCAAATATACTCTGTGCAGCCGCATAAACCCCCGGTGCTCCCCCACTAAACTGCATTGTACAGATCCCTTCTTTTCCTCTGCCAGTCTACACACTTCATCCAGTGTTGGAGATATCCGGTGCCGGTTGGGCAGGTGCCCAGAGAATGGCGGCCAGAAAACAGAGGACAAAACTTGATATAGCGCTTCAAGCAGCCACATCTAGTATAGTCTTTTAACCCTTTCCAATCCACTGTCTGACCTCTGAAGACATTATGATTTAAGGCTGTACAGCTCCGATGTTGGAAGACAACCGTCGGGGTTCTCTTACTGTATATTGCCAGCCTCTCTGCTGTTGGAGTCTATCCAACGTGTCACCTCATGCAGTACTGGCTTTAGCCAGCATATAGCGCCATTGTATAACGGCAGAAAAAGAGTAAGTTCCCTAGGAAAACCAGGATACAAATTGGATTGGAAAGGGTTAAAATGGTGGACAGTTTGGGGATCTATGGGCCACTTGGGAGTCTTTAGACCCTAAGCCGCCACCCAAGCTGCCTAGATTAAAATCAACCTCTGGTTATTGCAAATAAGCAATAATGGGCTTAGATTCCTAGTTTAGCTTTTCATATAAGAAATTATTGCATGTTCAAGGATTATGTAAAAAAATGTATGAAATTGAAGACATCAAATTAACAGCAAGGTCACCCGCTTGCTGGGTGGTAAGTGAGATTTGGTGAGTTTTACCTTTTTCAATACTAAATGAGACAATTAAATTGAAGCTTAACTCTTACACAATCCAGAACATATTTTCTACTTCATAGACATCAATGTGACATCCCCATAGGAGCTGAATGAACACCATGTTATCTACTGTATGTGACAGGTTACATTGTGTCATCTGTTCATCCCTTAGGTCCTATGCAGGAGACAGTGAAGGATTTCTGGCGGATGATCTGGCAGGAAAACTCAGTCAGTGTGGTAATGGTGACCAATCTAGTGGAAGTCGGAAGGGTATGAGACCTAATCTCCATAACATACAGTAATCATGACAAAACAGTTAGGATGTTAGTGGTGATTTAAAGGGTTATACTAAAATTAGCTTTTCTCACTTATCCATAGGATAGGTAATATAAGTCTGATTGGTGAGGGTCTCACCGCTGATACCCCCACCGATCCTGAGAATGGGGGACCCATGTGCCCTTATTGTCATTATTGCAGGTATGCTCCACCTACATGTAGGGATGTCAGATTGAATGGAGTGATGGCCAAGCCACCACTTCATTCATTACAATGGGGCTGATGGAAATAGCTGAGCGTTTGGACTTGGCTATCTCTGGCAGTCACATTAAAAATTAATGGAGTGGCACAGCTCATGCTTGACAGCTGCTCAATACAATCTCCTCCTCACTGTAGGGAGTGCAATAAGCCAGCAGTGAGGAGAATGAGGTAAACAGATCTCCTGTTTTTAGGATCAGTAGAGGCCTCAGTAGTGAGACCTTCACCAACAAGACTTTTATCACCTATCCTATGGATACACAGTCAAAGGAATAAACGCTCACCTCCTCTCCATCGGGAAACCAGATACACTATTGCATAAGTCCACGGAGCTCCAGACACGCCAACAATTCAAATGGCACAACTAGGCATAAATTCTTACAAAGTGTCGGCTATACGTGTGAAAAAAATGCTTTGTTCTTTAAAACAGCAGGCATCAGGTTTTACAGATGATGCGTTTCCACCGGGAGCCAGTCTTGATCATGTGATCAAGACTGGCGTGTCAGTAGAAACACATCATCTGTAAAACCTGATGCCTGCTGTTTTAAAGAACAAACCATTTTTTTTTCCTATGGATAGGTGATAAAAGTTAATTCTGGTGCAACCTTTTTAAAGGAGTAGGATTTCAAAGCTGTAATGATACTTTAAGACAAGACGACTGAAGAAGGGCAGTAAGGCACTACCAAAAAGCTCAAAAAGTAATTGAACAACCCACAAAAAGTAGTTGAAAGCAATAAGTGTTCTCCATTGGTTAAAAGTATGTACTCTGTACCTGGCGTTCATTCTTGGCACCTCAAGCTTTGTGTAGCTTTGGATGTGTTGTATTTTTTGTATTTTCTATCTTCCATATGAAATATAAAAATATATCATAATTATCATTTTTAGAAGGTTAGTCACACACATGAATATTAAAAGTAAAAAAAATCTAACTCTTCACTCATTTCACTATAAACATCCAAAAGGTACAAGCTTAGAAATATAACACTGCGCCATTAGCTAAATACCAACGGTGTATATGCGGTAGAAGACAGAGAGCCATACAGCAGAGATCAAAGATAGGCTACTCTGTTACGGGTTGGGTTTTGGCACAGGTTGTCTTAGTTTTGCAATGTCTTATAATTTAGTTGTAATAATATACATGTACAACGATCTACTATATAATGTTTACTAGATTTCATTTACAATTCACACCACACATTTCGAATATATACATCAGTAGATTTTGTTTCTGGCTGTCATTTACTAAAATAAAACTTTTGATATTGGATTCGTGCTTAGGTCAAGTGTGTCAGGTACTGGCCTGATGATACTGAAGTCTATGGTGACATTAAGGTGTCCCTTATAGAAACAGAACCATTGGCAGAATATGTCATCAGGACATTTACAGTGCAAAAGGTAAGTAATGTACAGCATTTTTTCAATAGTGTTGGGCAGACAGAAACAGTCTAACCCTGTTTCAGTTCAAACTTTGCCAAAAGTTCAGTTCTGTGTGAGCCCGAACCTCATGCGGTTCATCTCAGCAGAACCCACTAAAACAACTTCTTTTCTTCTTTCTTCTTCTGATTCTCCTTCCTATCCTCCTTCTTCACCTTCATCTTCTCCTCATCATGTTATAACACAAGTTTTAGGGGGATTGGTGAAGATTCGGTTCAAACTAATTCAGACCAAACCAAACTTTTTGCCAAGATTCGGCGAACTGGCCAAACTAAACTTTTGAAAAAGTTCACTGATTACTACTCTTAAGTAAGCAATCAAATATATAGCTGATGTTCATTCTTCTTCTTTGTTTCTTAGAAAGGATCTCATGACATCCGGGAGATTCGTCAATTCCACTTCACCAGTTGGCCAGACCATGGTGTGCCATGTTATGCCACTGGTCTTTTGGGCTTTGTCAGACAGGTGAAGTTTCTCAACCCACCAGATGCTGGACCTATCACTGTGCATTGCAGGTAACAATATTTTGCACATACAATGCAGTACATAAAAAAGAGAGCAATAATCAAAAGGACCACTTTCAATTCTGCTTGCTGGTTCATACCACCAAACTCCGAAAGCTAAAAGTAATGATATTTTGAAGGGCAACTTTGGAACAGCAAACTATATTTTAGAACCCTCTTTAAAATGTTTGCATTTTATAAAGATACTATTGAAAACTCTCAATGAAAATATATATATATATATATATATATATATATATATATATATATATATATATACACAATACAAAAGATATCAGACCACCAAAACAACTCCCAAATTAACCTATCAAATATGGTAGCATATGAGCAGCAAAAGGTATTAAAGCACACCATGAGTTAGTGATAAAAGCAGTCCACAGATGAGGTTCTCACGGACCAGGCAAGGGTTCCAGAGAGCAAATTTCCAGAATAAATTCACCAGCTAGACATACAGTACGCTTCATGACTCAAAGTTTTTCAAAAATTGAAAAGTCTTTTCCAGATGTCAACTATGTATTCTATTTAAATTGACCATAGAGGACTACTGACCCTATAGATGTTCTGGTCATTTATGGACGTCCTTATTGGTAGGACTATTCCTGTAATTTTTCCAACGCTGATAGGCTAGCTGGGTTTAGTCTCAGCCTAGTCAGCCAATCAGTGTTTGTTAAAAAGTATACAAACTGGCCCCTTGATTCTAAAGGTGCTGATTATACTGCTAGTGTACTTGGACATGCTGTGCCAGAAGTATCTTTATTGCAGTCCACAGTTATCCTAGCATTCAGCATTCGTGTTTTTGTCTGCTCAGAACTTAGGATTTATTTACTATTAGTTTGTTTTTGGTGTAGTTTTCATCAGACAGGTCTTTTTCTCATAGTGAGGTCGCCCTTTTCGAGACAGGTGCTCCACTTGAGAGAATGGTCTGCTCAGAACTTAGGCTTTATTTAGTATTAGTTTGTTTTTGGTGTAGTTATCATCAGACAGGTCTTTTTCTCATAGTGAGGTCACCCTTTTCAGGACAGGTTCTCCGCTTGAGAGACCGGTCTCGTTTAGGCATTTCTGGCTATCTTGTCCATGAAATCCTCTATACCCAACTGTATTCAGTCTCGTTGTCTTTTATAAGTCTGAAAAGACCCATATTACCTGTCATCAGTTTTACTCCGATCCAGACATGACAATTACAAGGCAAAACTAAGTCCTAATGGTGCACTGGGGAGTTTCAACAGACCGGTACAAGAGGACAGAATTACATCTCAGCCTCATCCCTAAAATTCTCTATAGTTTTATTCCGAAGTGAATGCAGCAAATCTATTACAGGTTGTAGGATATTTAGAACTAACAATGCCATTTGGTCTTAGATTGTTGTATTTCTACTGACCTGTATTCCTCTGAAGTAAACTCCTAATCATAGAGTCTTATTCCAAGTTATATGCTGCATTATTTACAGTAATGTTTGGAGATAATACCCATAAAACAAGTCGTTACTTACAATGACTTTTTTTTCGTAGCGCTGGAGCTGGGAGAACTGGCTGTTTTATAGCCATTGATATTATGCTGGACATGGCAGAGAATGAGGGAGTAGTGGACATATTCAACTGCGTCCGGGAGCTCAGAGCTCAGAGAGTCAACATGGTGCAGACCGAGGTAAGAAAGATACATTTATCCATAGTGCATTTGATGAGGTTACAGCCTGTAATGTTCACTAGGTAATGACTGGCCTACGCTACAACCTCTACAGTATAATGAAACACCTATGGGAATATTACCCCTGGTCAACAGCAGAATAATTGCATGGCCTTTCTAACCAGCGGGCTGTGCCACTATTCATGTGATTTCATGCATGATTATCATCCATTCCTATATACCGCCGATATGAAATATGAGAACACAAAGCAATAACCTCAGGCTCCAAGTATGAAATACCTTTAGGAAGACAATGCCAAATGGTCAAAATAACAGGATCGCATGTGGAGAATTTAATTAATTTTGACTTTAAGTGGCAGCGAAACCTATTAATTAATTTATTGAAACAACACTCTAACCTTCTGTTCTAATTAATGAATTTGCTCTTTTTTTCTCTAGGAACAGTATGTTTTTGTTCATGACGCCATCCTTGAAGCTTGTTTATGCGGCAACACTGCCATCCCAGTATGTGAATTCCGTTCTGTCTATTACAACATCAGTCGTATAGATCCACAGACAAACTGCAGCCAAATCAAAGACGAGTTTCAGGTGTGTTACAAAAGAGATGATACATAGTCTGTTAAGGTATGCGTTTCGATATTACTAGTGACCTCACTAATAAGGTTCTGGTCACATTACTAGTTGTTAGGTTTCCATCAGGAGTCAAAAATATAGGAACTCTGATGGAAACCTAATGGACCCCATTATAAGTCAACATGGATCTGGCTCAGCTGTTATGGCTCCATTGTGAATGCAAACCTTTAAAATAATGGAAAGTAGCCAAACACATGAGATAAAGATTGACACAACCCTACGATTTTGGTGGAAAATGTGCACAGGGGTTGAGATGAATGTGCATGTTTGTGGTGGAATTGGGAAGAGTAGCTAAAAAAGCTTTCAAGTGTATAGTCAGCTTAAAGGGCTTATCCCAACAAAAACTTATATCATGTTGATCCTGGGATCTTTTCAAATGTTGATCTAGGGATTATTATAGAATTGGGAAGGAATTTTTTTCCCAAAATGGGGTAAATTGGCTTTTGCCTCATTGGGTTTCTTTTTTTTGCCTTTTTCTGGATCAACATGGGGGGGGGGGGGAGCATGCTGAACTCGATGGACAATTGTCTTTTATTGGCCTAGCATACTAGCTATCTGTAGGATAGGTGTACAATGTATATTTGCCATGGTTCCAACTGCTGGGCCCCCCAGGGATGACAAAAACAATGCAATGCAGCACATTGGTGACCACTGCTCCATTTTGGACCCCCTTGAATGTCTGGAAGGGGTGCCAGGTATCTGGAATTAGTACAAGGGGTTAACTGCATAGCAGTCAGAGCTCAGCTCAGGGCTGGCCCTACCTAGTTGCATCACTGCTCAGGCTCGTCTGCCCCAAAATAAGCCCAGTCACATGGTATATGCCTTGTCGAGCATTCTCACACCAGTTATTGCCAATGAAAACTTTTAGTTTTCTCCATGGTCAGTTGCTGCATCACCGCTATTGGGAACCCTCTTTGGTGATTTCTCCGGTGCAAGAAGCCATCTCGCTTTCGGTAACTTAGAAGATGGAAAGATTAAATACGTTTAAGAAGCTGATATGTCTCCTTCAGCTGCTTCTAGCAGTTGAAGGATAGTTTCTGCACAGGTTGGGTAACCTCGCTATGCTCTACTCCCCTCGGCAATGAGTCAGCTGCCTTTTAACAAGTCTCGCAAGAATAGACCACTGCAGCTCCAATTTCTGGTCACTGACATCTAAGGGCACGAAGCTAAAAAGAAATGGTCACAAAACAATAAAATCATCTGGATATATTACTTCATATATCACAATTCTATTCACCCTCTTACACATTCACTATCTATGTAGACTAGTACCAGTGTTTCTGGTGGTGCAATGCGCCACTTGCTAATGCAATATAATGAAAAGAATTGGAGCTGGTCATTGGTCCTAAACCAGCAGAGCCTGACAGCAGCCGTGTGCTTGCAGGACCTGTGATGATATCACCATAATGTTATTAGTCACTGGGGCTTTGAGCTCCGTCCCTGATCACATAACAGTGACATCATCACAGGTCCTGTAAGCACACGGCGGCTGTCAGGCTATGCATGTTTTAGGACCTGTGATGACGTCACCATCATGTGATCAGGGGCTCAGCAATGTCCATCAGTCCCATGGAAATGAATGAAACAATGGCCACATGTGTGCACCATTGCTGCATTTACCCGGGGGCCCAAAAGTCCTGTGGATAGGGGATAAATGTTTTTGGTGGGATAACCTCTTTAATGCATGGGCTAATTCCTGTGGAAACCTCCAGCAGTCAAAGTTCACTACACTCTTAGGGATCAGTCACACGGGTGCATCCGGGCGTCAATGCGCCCGTGTTACTGCACGGGGAAGACTGCCACACTGCAAGTGCGGACGACTCTCCGCACCGCCGGAAGAAAGTTCCACATGACCAGCAATGGAGCCAGTCATGTGTTTATTTTATTAATACCATTTGTGGGTGCTGCCTGGTGTACTTTGCTGTGGTCTATTTTCGTGCAAGTCTATCATAAGAATAGAACGTGCAGATGTGGGGTCTCCCGCACATTAGATGGAGTGTCCATATGCTGTGGGATGCGAGCTGCCCCCGAGAATGCTGAGCGCATCTCGCTCTCGCTGGTGTGAATGCACCCTAAGGCTGTGGCTACGTACTAACATTGCATATGACTGTGCATTGCGCAGCAGCATCCAGATGTAATGCACTGAGACTGCAATGAGATAATTAGTTCAAGTTGTGGTTGTCCATAATAGTAGGCATGCTGGTTAAGTCGTTAGCACTATTTCCTTGCAGCACTAGGGCCACGGGTTAAAACCTGACCAAGCCATCTGCTGGTAATTTTGTGTTCTTTCCATGCATTTGGTTTGCTCTGGGTACTCAGGTTTCCTTCTATACTTCAAAAGGGTTAATTCTGTTAACTAGCGTCCTATGAAATTGACCCCGGGGACAGAGACATATGTGAATAAATACATTTTAACTGCATGGTTGTGAAATACGATGGTGCAATATGTGAAATGGATCATAAGCAGAGATTAGTGAATCCGTCAAAATTATCTTCGCTGGCATTTTGCCAAGGGGCAATTTTCAGATTACAGAATCATATTTCCATCATAAAAGACTGAAATAGGGAACAGAATTGAAGCAAGTTAATCTCTACAGCCTTCTATGTGGGCCTGTAATAGGAAATTCACCTGTTGGCAGAAAGGAGGGGATTTGCTTGCTGACACCCAAATATAATGAAAATCATTTCCTAGTTGATTACTGCAACTTTTTGTACTTTTTCTACTACTGCTAGTAAGATTGAAATTTTCCCATCTTTAGACCTTAAACATTGTGACTCCTCGAGCGAGGCCGGAAGACTGCAGCATAGGACTTTTACCCCGGAACCATGACAAAAACCGGGCTTTGGATGTCCTACCCCTGGACCGGTGCCTTCCCTTCCTCATCTCACTGGATGGAGAGACTAGCAACTACATCAACGCCACACTCATGGATGTACGTATATGCATGCAAGCAATGACTTATCCCAAGACCTAATTCCATACAGATGCAGGTATACATCATAAGCCCTGTCATTAGCTGTCACACGGAGCTGTGAGTCTGATCTGTCACAGGAGGCGTACTGATTGTCACACACCGGGGGGGTGGCCTGATCTCACAGCTTGCGTTGCGGATCTGACAGCTCCTTGCTGCAAAGGGAATATTTCCAGGATAATCCTGTCTCACACCCAAGACTGACAGATTATGTGATCAGATACTGCTGAATAAACTGTGTCTTAGCCAGTCTGCAGTGCACTCCCTTATGTCACCGCCTGTCAGCATGTCTAGAAGGATAGGTAAACAGGTCGCCGCTCAATGCCGTCTAGTAGTGACTATACTACAAAGTTCATAATGCTAAATGAGTACCTTCACTACATTGTATCCCCAATAAAGTCACCTTTTGTCTACTTTCTAGAGCCATAAAAAGCCAGCAGCATTCTTGGTCACACAGCACCCATTACCTAATACTGTGCCCGATTTCTGGAGGTTGGTGTTTGACTACAACTGCTCCTCAATCGTTATGCTCAATGAAATGGACGCAGCCCAGGTACAGAAACTGCATTTTCCCATGATAAATCTTTCCCCCATTTCTGCATTTTCATCATTTTAACCCTTTGCAATCCAATTTTGGATTTAGGATTTCCTAGGGGGGTTTCTCTTTCTGCCATTATACAATGACACCATCTGCTGGCTAGAGCCAGTACTGCAGTATAGGGCATGCTTGAGAGGCCCCTGACAACAGAGTGGCTAGTAATATACAGTAAGAATACCCTGCCAGACGTACTCCGATTTTGGAGCTGTACAGTCTTCAATCACAATGTCTTTAGACGTCAGACAGTGGATTGGAAAGGGTTAAAGGGAATTTATCATCAGAAATATTAAATATTGTTTAGTTGTAATGATAAACTTTTATTATAAACTTTATTAGAAAATATTAAATCTTATTTAGTTTTTATTATAGACTTATTTTTTCTTTTTGGTCCTTATTTTTCTGTTACTTGTCACATTAAAGGCAACCTACCACCTGGCTAAAGCACTATAGACTAATTTATGTTGCTGTTAGGGCAGGTGACAGGGAGCAGGGTGCTCTCATATGAGAGAATGAACACAGGACTTTGAAAAGAGTCAGATTTTTGGCTGGCGTGTAGACTTCAGCGGCAGGCACCAGGAAGCGGGTGAATATGAAAAATATAGCCCCTGTCACCTCACCTTACAGCACCATAAATTAGTTTATTGTGCTTTAGGCAGGTGACAGGTTCCCTTTAAAAGCATCTTGAAATAGTGCAGTTTACACACTGGCCACTGGAGCACAAACAATAGACTGAAGCATCTGTTTTCTGTAGCTCATTTGAGAGCTTTATTGTATAGATTGGAATAGAATGCGCAGAGTCATTTCATTATTGTTATCAGTATTTAGTGCATAATAAAGTGCAGCTATCATTAGAGGGACTAAAATATTGGTGACTTATCCTAAGAATAGTTCATCTATATTGGATTGGTGGATCGGCTGCTTCAAATCCCTGCCACTCAGCTGTTCCAAGAGGCCATAACGCTCTGGTGAGCGCCACAGCCTCTTTTCTGGCTAGTGATCCTGCATTCATTCATCTAGTGGCCAATGTGTTGCTCAATCACATTCAAGTGAATGGGTTTGAGCTGCTATACCAGGCAAAGCCGCTATGAAATGGACAATGCTGTGCCTGGTATGCAGTGAAGAGGCTAAAGTGCTCGCCCAAGTGTTATGGCCTCTTCAAACAGCTGATCCATGGGAGTCCCGGGTAATGGACCAATCAAATATTAATGATCTATCCTGAGGATAGGGAGTCAATATCTTAGTCCTGCAAAATCCCTTTATTAACAACTTCTCTGTATTGCCAGACCCCTAGATATAGTAAGACCCTATACACACAGATAGGCAACTTTCCTTTCACTCCCTAGTCTCAATTGCCGGGGATAAAAGCCCTAGCAGCCTGGGGCTTAAGTGAGGCTTCCAGAACCATCCAAAAGTAATACCTTTTAGGACATACTTTTTAAGTATAGTATGACTTAACAGGGTTTTTGGAGCTATAAAACATTGGTTTTACTCACCTCTCCGCTGTCACACTGCTTCACCGCCACCTATCTGGTTCTCCAGTCTTCTGTTAGCTCCAACCGTGGCAGTCACATGGTTGTTTGCCCAACATGAACGTCATCAGTGACGTCCCATAAACCTGCCATGTGACAGGTTTATGGGACATCACCAGGCCAGAAGACCTGGTGATGTCTCTATAGGATGCGCTCCGGCACCACAGTGAGTTTATTGCTTTTATGTAGTTTTGGACACTGGGGCCAAAAACTAAAAAAAAAATGTAAGTCAGACAACCCCTTTAACAAATGCATATTCAGTAATGTGTGGAAATATAGAGATATTCCAATGCATTTCAGTTAAAAATGAAAAATCAAAAGTGAAAGCTTTTTAATTTACATGCATAAATACATGTGGTATCCCCTTAACCACAGCGACCCGTAATGTAAAGCTAAAAACAATTTATAGTTTTAGTTTTCAGAATGCATGGATGTGCAGGATTAGAAAAACAAGGATGCTTTCTTCCAGAAACAGCGCCACGCCTGTTATTGGGTCATTTCTGGTATTGCAGGTCCGCTGTAATAAAATGACTAGGTCTGAGTTTCAATATTCTGTACAACCTGAAATCAGGTGTAGCACCATTTTTGTAAGAAAGCAGACATGTTTTTTCCAATCTTGTGCAACCTCATTAAGTTTCATTTAATGACTTTTAAATCCATTGAGATTACCAATGCAGGTAGGGAAGAGCAGAGTTGTGGTCCATAATCATACTGCGGAGAGGACTCCATCACTATAGTATATTCTGAATTGTTTCATAAACCCTAATGCATCACACAAGGAAATTGGGCGTTTTTAGGACATTGATATTAAATGTTTATTGTCACCCCCCCCCCCCCCCCCCCATAGATGTCCTGTACAAAATGAGTATAGAGCTATTCAGAGACTGCATAGCAATCAGCCAACCAATCACAGTTAGCGTCTACTCATCTCGCACAATCTAGCACAACGTACGCTTGTTTTATTTGACTTGACAGCTTTTTTTATTCTTGTATTAATGTAATGCAGAAGTACACTGCTCTGTGCTAAATAACATCTGACATATAATCACATATTTCTTGATGAATACAAAAATATGAACTCACGGATTAGTTGTCCAATTCAACATATATTTAACAGCGGCTAGTCAAATTTAAAGGGATAGATAGATACAGTCATGAGAAAAACCAACTACTCTTGAATTGTATGGTTTTCTGTATCAAGACATAGTAAAGATGTCTAAAAATTAGGTAAATACGACCTTAGATGAAGAACAATGCCTTGTCATTACTTATTTGACCAAAATTGGGCAACATGAACAAGCCATGTGTGAAAATGTACGTACAACCAATCAATCTATAACTTGTAGAACCACCTTTAGTAGCAATAATGTGAAGTGATCGTTTCTGCATGACTTTTATCAGTCTCTCTCATCCTTCTGGAGGAATTTTGGCCTTTTTTTTTTTTACAACGTTGCTTCAGTTCATTGAGGTTTATGAGCGTTCGTCTATGACTATATATTCACAGTTCTCTGTAGGTCTCGCCATGGCATTTCAGTTGTGGTGAGGTCTGAACATTGACTGGACTATTGCAACACCTTGATTATTTTCTTTTTCAGCCATTCTGATGTAGAGTTTCTGATGTGCTTGGGATGATCGTCATGTTGCATGACCTACTTTTGGCCAAGCTTTAGCTGTTGGAAAGATGGCCTCACATTTGACTCTAGAATACAGAGGAGTTAATGGTCTACTACATGACTGCAAGGTGGCCAGGTCCTCTGGTTGAAAAAGAAGCCCAAATCATCAGCCCTCCACCACTGTGCTTGATAGTTAGCATGAGGTGTTTGTGCTGATATGATGTGTTTTGGGGTTTTCCCCAAACGTGGAGCTTGGTATTATGGCCAAACCTCTCTATTTCGGGCTTCTCTGTCCAAAGGACATTGTGCCAGAAGTCTTGTAGTTTATTTAAATGCAACTTTGCAAACTTTAGCCATACTGTCATTGTGGCAGCCGAGTGCAAGCTTTGAGAAGAGACAATGGGGATTAAGGTGTGTTGTTAATAGCAGCTCTACTGTCCCTCGCTAGAGCACCCAGGCGTGGCGCAGCCTGGCAGTTGACAGTAGTAAAATAATAGAAAGGATAATAAGCTTTTGACTTGAAATGTTCACGTGACGCCAGTGCCCCTTTAAAGTAATGAAAGAGGCAAATCGAGTAAAGAGTCAATAATCCAATTCTTGGTTAAACCAGAGGTGCACAATTTACTTAAAATTGATAATATGGGTTTCCTCAGTACATGCTGCAACAGTCTTAGGTAACAACAGATATCAACCATCTTTTCCATGACAGTCGACAACCACTTTGTGTTTGCTAACACTCTGTCCCATAAACACACTTGCCATCAGTCTCAGTTATTTCACAGTGGATTTCCTGAACTAGTGCTTTCAGCATGGCAGGAAAATAAACGGATAGTCTTTCTGTTTCTAGTTCCTCTCGTCTTGAACCTAACAAGCAGTCCATACACTCACTCACGCCCGACTTTACTCCAACTAGAAGACGTTAAGCCGGACCCGTCGCATCCTTCTGTGGATAAGCAGGGGAGGGAGTAACATACTCTGCCAACTTGCCTTCTGACATTCCACAGGCCCTTCATTCTCAAAGGGATCTCAACCCAATTCCTCATTTAAAATGGGTTTCTTTGGCCTTTTCACGGTCTGTGACGGCAGTGGAGCCTGAGCCTCCTACACGTGTCCTCGCTTCCCGACTACATCTCGTCTTCTCTCTCTCACTCTCTTCTTCTCTCCACCCCTAACCTGACCACTCTTTTTTCCTCCAACAACAAGCAGGATAGGTTGACAGGAGCACAGACACATTACAGTTTGATCACACGAACACTAAACACATACAACACACAAGACAGAGACAAGAAAGAGTTGTGATGTCCTTACTCTACTCTGGGACACTACATCATGTTCTTTTTAGAAAGAAGCTTTCTCCTGACAACCCTTCCAAACAAGCCATACTTGTTCAGTCTTTTTCTAATTGTACTGTCATGAACTTGAATATTATGCTTACTGAGGCCTTTAGAGACCCAGCTGTAGCTCTTGGGTTTGTTGCAATTTTTCTGAGCATTGCATGGTCTGACTTTGGGGGAAATGTTCTGGGACATCCACTCCCGGGAAGATTGTCAGCTGTATTGAATGATTTCTACTTGTGAGTAATCTTTCCCACTGTAGAATGATGAACTCTAAATTGTTTGGAAATAACCTTATAACCCTTCCCAGACTGATGGGCAGTAATGATTGCTTCTCTAAGATTATTGCTATTGTCTTTCCTCCTCGAATGCTTCAAATCAGCAAACTGCCAAAACCTCTGCTTTTGTAAAGCTGGTGACACTTGCTGATGATCAATTAACCAAGGGCAAAGCCTCTTAATTCATATGGAAGCAGTAAGGGTGGACTTAATTTCTCAAACACTGATTTAGCATTTTGGCCTAGCTTTTGTTAAAGCAAACAAAATAGCAACAAATAAGAATGCAGCAAACAGGCCCAAAGAAGGACCCAAAGCCTACTTTAAAATAAAACGGACACCCTAATTCATGGAGCATTTTTCAATTCAACTGGATATTCCCGCTGAACTAGCTTAGCTTAAAAGGGTATTCTCATAATGTAATTTTGATACAAATCACTAGAATATCCCCTAATATTCTAATTAGTGGAAGTCCAACAGTCTGTCAATCATGAGAATGAAGGGGCAGAAACTTCTCTGGCTTTTTTCGCTGCACAGCAACGCTCTCTGCCTTCCACTGTAAAAAGAAGTGCATCCAAACTCCATATAAGTGAATGGGGCTGTACCATAGTTCCCCACACAGTGGGTAGCCCTGGTCACCATTGTGTAGGATAAGAACCTTTGACAGAGCCTCTTCATTTTAAGGACTGTGGGCTTGCCGGCAGCAGGATGCCTACCCAACAGCAATGATAGGATATGCTAAAGGATAACTACAGATGTAGAAATCAGTTACATGATTCGCACATTGTCATAACTCGATTTACAGCATTGTAGAACAATGTAGTTAAAGGAGTATTCTCGTGGGAATGACAGTCTGATCACTGGGACTCTCACCGATCCCAAGAATGGGAGTCTGGACTGTCCCCAGATGATGGTCCTGCTCCATTCATTTCAATTAGAGCACTGGAATTGCTCAGTGCTTGAACTCAGCAGCCACCAGCACTCTGATTGAAATGAGTGGACAACGAGCACACCTCCACTCATTCATTTGAGGACCAACTGGACCCGAAATCTTGGGATCAGTGGGAGTACCAACAGTCTGACCCCCACTGATCAGGTAGTTATCCTCTATCCTATGGATAGGGAATAAGGTGTCCCAACTGGCATAACCCTTTAAGTTATCATAACACATTAAATGTCAAGATAATGTTTGCTACATCTCTTCTGGATAAGCTGTTATTGCTGGGGAAGCTACATATACCCACTCATTTCCACTGTAGGAGAAACATAATATTACATGACACCCATGGACATGGATAACTTGTCATACTTGGTGGTATTAGTGTATCTTGACGCCACCTCAAGTAGAGGTGGTGTCGAGATACAGCGGGTAGGGCAGTGTGGCCATGCCCCCTTTTTATGATTGGCTGCACGCCATTCTGCCTTTGTTTGGCCTCACAGGTCCTGCTTCTGACCCACTCTGAGTGTAGTCAGTGTGCCAGCAGTCATCAAGGTGTCCTGAAGCAGATACCCTCCGCTGCCTTGGGGCCGCTATCGCTCTCCCTGGTGGCCCTTGTTAATGCTTACAGCCGCTGTCTGGAGGCAATGCTTGTAGGGCCGCTGCTGGTACTGTCCCTGCCAGAGCTTCTTCCTCCATTACAGCTCCTGCCGGTGGCCGGCCTGCTCCTGCCGCCGATGTCAGCTCTGCTTCCTAGTAGGGGGGGGCAACTGTCGATCACCCTGCCAGCCCTTGCTCCTGCTTACAGCTGCAGCTGCTGTCCGGGCTGCTTAGACCTTCTGCTCGTGGCCCCAGTGTAACAGTAGCCACACTGATGTGCGCGCTGTTGAGACCTCATTCCCATGACCCCGCTGTAACATTAGCTGCTCTGCTGATGACAAGCTCCTGCTCCTGGCCCCACTCTAAGAGTAGGCACTGGCGCCCTCGCAGCAGCGCTGAAGTTCAGCGCATACACTCACAGCGGCACAAGAAGCAGGACCTGTCTGAACGTGAACAGCATTAATACCGTGTCGCCAATCACAATGTAGGGGGCGTGACCACAATGCCCAACCCCCTGTATCTCGACACCACCTCTACTTCAGGTGGCGTCAAGATACACTAATACCATACATGGTCATGTTGGCTGTGCACGAATGGGATCTGCTCTTGATAACAGCTTTCAATTGTGCTCATCGAAAGGGTTCTTGAGTGGAACCCTACTTTACGACATCCATATGCCCTATTAGATGGGACAAACCCTGTAATAATGGCTGGTAGTAGTTGACTGACCAGTTGCTGAAGACGTGAGCATGCGTCTCACTTCCTCCCTTCTTTTATTAGGCATATGTTGGTAGAAGCAACATATTAGTAAGTTTGTAATCCGGTAAAATTCCCTTTTGTGAGCCTTCATACATATAAGGAACACAAAGCTAAATGAAAATTTAAATGACAATAGAAGATTGACAGTGTTTTTTTTTTCTAAATTATACTTCGTTTTACTTAAAACTTGTTTTTTTGTAAGCCTAGCTTTTCAACTTTTGTACCTGCGGGGGACATATTTCCGCTCTCTATGAACAGCTGCCCATCCCACATCTATGCATGTCATTTCATCACACTGTTATTTCTCACTCTATATGATTATACGACTCCGCATGTTGGTCTGTTTCCATGATTGCTGATTATATGCCTGAATCTTATTATTTTTCAATTCCTTTGTGATTCTATCTGTGTTTTTGTTTCACTCAGCATGTTTCCATATAACTCTGCATGCTCTTACTTTGCCTTGCGTTCCAATGAACATTATCTAAGTGTCACTTGCTTCTACTAGCTGTGTCTCCAGTATTGGCCTGAGAAGACATCCTGTTGCTATGGACCAGTGCAGGTGGAATTTGTATCAGCAGATATTGATGAGGACACCATAAGCCGGATATTTCGGATCTGTAATATGGCACGGGTAAGCAAATGAGAAATAATGACACTCTCAATAATTCCTATCATGAACAGAAAATTGAGACTTGTTTGGATTGCAGCCTCAAGACGGGTATCGCATCGTACAGCACCTCCAGTATATCGGTTGGCCAGCTTACCGGGAAACTCCTCCTTCAAAGCGCTCTATACTGAAAGTTGTGCAGCGGTTGGAGAAGTGGCAAGAACAGTACGATGGCAGGGAAGGCAGGACAGTCGTACACTGTCTGTAAGTACAGAATCAATTCAAATACTGTAACACAGTTTGTAAGGCTGAAAAAAAACATGTCCATTAGAGATGAGCGAGCACGCTCGGTTAAGGCAGTTACTCGAGCGAGCATCGCTCTTCTCGGTTAACTGCATACTCATCCGAGAAAATTCGGGGGGGGGGGGGGACGGCGGGGGGAGTGGGGGGGGGGGAGAGAGAGCCTGCCGCCCCCCCGAATTTTCTTGGATGAGTATGCAGTTACTCAAGAAGAGCGATGCTCGCTCAAGTAACTGCCTTAACCAAGCGTGCGCGCTCATCTCTAATGTCCATCCAATTCAGTGTATTGTGTTGCATCGTTGATCCAGAGGAAGGCAAAAAAAAACTTGAGGTACAATTTTAGAGAAATAATTCCTTCTCTACTCTAGTCTGGAAATTCATGGATCACCGACCCTTCTGAAGTAATCAGTAACCATAATATGTTATATAATATTACACTCAAGAAAGGCACCCAGGCCCCTCTTGAACTCTTTTATCGAATTGGCTATCACCACATCCTCAGGCAGAGAGTTGGCCACAGTTTCACTGCTCTAACAGTAAAGAACCCCCTTTTATGTTGGTGATGAAACCTTCTTTCCTCTAGACACAGAGGGCACCCCTTTGTTACAAGGGTATAAAGAGATGATGGGAGAGATCTCTGCATTGTCCCCTGATATATTCATACATGGTTATTAGGTCGCCCGTCAGCCAACTTTTTTCTAAACTAAATAACCCCAATTTTGATAACCTCTTTGGGTATTGTAGTCCGCCCATTCCATATATTACTTTAGCTGTCCGCCTTTGTAATCGCTCAAGGTCTGATCTATCCTTCTTGAGTATTCAAAACTCTCCACAATATTCCATGTGTGATCTGGCCAGTGACTCGTAAAGAGGAAGAACAATCATGTACCACTAAACCTCACTTAGTGCACCGCATGATCCTATTTGCCAAAAGTCCTTCCACTTATCAGTGTTCCCCAGTGGTTTCCCATTTAGTATGTAATGGTGACACCTATTTCCTCGGCCCATGTGTATAACTTTACATTTATCAGTGTTAAACCTCATTTGCTACTTCTCTTCCCAAGGCCCCAACGTATCCAGATCCTCTTGCAACTTCTTTCTCTCCCCTCTTGGGTTAATTACTTTACATAGTTTTGTATCATCTGCAAATATTGATATTTTACTGTACAATCCTTTTACCAGGTCATTAATAAATATATTAAATGAATAGTGCCTAATACTGACCCCTGTGGCATCCCTCTAGTAATGATGACTCAATCAAAGTCCTAACTGTTATTATCCACCATCTACTTTCTCTTAAATGGTCTGTCCAGGTTTAGAAAAAAACATGCATGCATGGCAGATGCAGCAGAGGAATTCTTCAATTCTCACCCGCAGCTGTCACACATGACAGCTGCAGTAGAGAATCCTGCTGCTGGCACCCCGTCATTGGATTTCAGGTAAGGTCTTTAAACATAAGCCCTTCCCTGAAAATCCAAGAAAAATAGTGTAAAAAAAAGCATACTCACCTCCCTTCAGCTGCCGGGGCACAGCTGAGACTTCTGCCGCTGTCCCCATCTTTGTAGTTCTCAGCTATTAGCAGCCGGAGATTTAAAATCTCCGCCTGCTGGTAGCTCTAATTGTGATTGGCTGAGTGCTTCACTATAGGGCCGGGTACAGCAGCAGAAGTTGCGACTGAGCCCCGGCAGCTGAAAGAGTGGTGAGTATGTTTTTTGGGGGGTTTTTTGACACAATTTTTTTTGGATTTTCAGGAAAGGGCTTATGTTTAAAGCCCTTCCCTGAAATCCAATGACGAGGATGCTGGCAGCAGGATTCTCTACCGCAGTTGTCATGTGGCAGATGTAGCAGATGTAGCAGCAGGGAATTCTTTTAACTAGCGGGGGTGAAAGAAACATCTGCCGCATGCGGCAGATGTGTTCTTCATGCCCGCGGGGGTCACGGCAGCAGCAGAGAGGTAAGTTTTTGGGGGGTTTTTTACACTAAATTGTTTCTTTTTCAGGGAAGGGCTTATATGTAAAGCCCTTCCCTGAAAAGAATGCAGGGGTGCTGGCAGAGCATTGTTTTCAATGGAGCCGCCGGCAGCAGCCGCGGCTCCATTGAAAACAATGCGTGCATTCCCTGTGGTGCGCGCATGTCCTATCTTTGCAGGCACGCACCTGCAAAGTACGGACATGTGCACACACCATAGGGAATGCATTGTTGTAAACACGCTCGTGTGAACCCACCCTAACTCATTAGTGCTCAAAATATTTTTTTTCTGAATTCTTCTTTTGCATTGTGTAATATGTTGCAAATATGTTATAAAACATCAGAAAACAGCTCTTTTTTTTAGACTTGCCAAATATTTCTTATAAGGCAGCTATCATTTGATGACCAGGGGGAATAGGATAAGGCATCAGTAGTTATCTGTGGAGGTCTGACATCTGGGACCCCCAGAAATCAGCTATTCTCTGTGGAAGTGCACTTGGGATTTCTGAAAGAAGCAGATAGCTCCATTCCCACTGTTGTGGCTAGGCTTGGTATTGCAGGCCATTCACTTTATTGGGAGCATGTAATATCAAGCCTGATCATTGTAGCAGTAACTGAGCTGTATGCATCACAAGAGCGTTGACTCAGCAAACAGCTGAGTAGTGAAAATCCTGGGTGGCAGACCCTGCTGATTTACTATTGATGGCCTATCCTGTGCTTACAACAGTTAAACTAGTTAAGCCCTATTTTGTGCTTCTTCCATATATCTTCATGTTTCTCAATCTTCTAAGAGGGATATATTATTTCAATAAACGCAACAAGAGAATGTTTGCATTTATACTTTTAAGCTAAACTTCTGGATGTAAAGGATGAAGTTTCACTAAGACATACTTCAACACTTATTTCACAGACTCTTCCGCTCATTTCTAGAGACATCCAAAGCTCTATGTAATATACTGTGCTCTTACTGCAAGACATAAATTTGGCATAAATTGCTTGAGGGAAGTGTCCACCACACAAAATAAATAATTTCACAGCCTTTTCATCATTTTTCATCATTACACATTTCTATCCTCCAGTAATGTACAAATTTTCCATAGACACTTGGTAAGTGCTGTCCTTGGTGCTTAAACAATTTGCTATTAGTTCTCTAAATCTTCTGGAGTAAAGTTGGCTCACGGTAGCTTCTTTCTGTCTAGATTTGCTCTTATGAACAATAGCTTCACCAATGAACAAAATGTAACTTTTTATAACATAGTAATAAACTGCATAAACGCTGGTCTAAATACATTCTAGGACTTCTCTTATACTGGTCCTGAGTTGCAGCCTGTATTATGTCTTTCTAGTTGATATTAGGGGGACTTTACACAGAACAACTATTGTCCGAATAGTCATTCAAGAGGGCAAAATGTAAGCAATAGTTGTTCCATGTAAACACGTGACCCTTAACAGGGTGACAAGCTATAATTAGTTCATCAGTCACTATTCGCTTTATTTCAGCTCACCTAAAAATAGTCGCCGTTGATTAATTATCATCTGGTTTAAACAGGCAATCATCTGTCTTTCGATGACTAGCCAGTAACTTTGCAGGGAGGTGTGCGACCAGGAAAATGAACAAGTGACCATGAAAATGAACAAGTCAACAAATGCTCTATGTAGAAGCACACAAAAGACTGTTGTTTGTATGCTAACAGCTCATTTCAGCTGCTATTTCTAGCGACTTTTCAGACAATGGTTGTCCTATGTAAAGCCAAACTTAGAAGCAGTCGATAAACTTGTTCCCAGATGTATTCCTAGCAACTAATCTAAGCTGCAGTGAGAAAGGTTAGTTTTGTCTTTGTCAGATTACTATGTAGTGTCTTGTATGAAGATGACTAAAAGGCAGCATAGAATATTGGTAGACTTCATCTCCTGGAGAATTGTGACTCCATGTGTAAGGAGGTGACTGGCATGGTCATGCTGTTTTCTGTTTTGCTTGCAATGTTTAAGTATTGCGGTGCGCTCAGAACCTGGGTGGAGGGGGCTTGAGTGCCGCGAGTAGGAAAGGCAAGAATAAGGCATTGTTATATAATGTTCTAGTGTTTTATAAAAGGGGCTGCTAGTTCCGGAAGGGGGCCGTTGAGAAAGGAGAAAGCTGGGTTCAGTCCGGCATCGAAGGCTCGAAAGTAAGGCTTACATTTGAGGAAAAAGGAGACAACCCCTGATGGTTGCTACTGAATGCTTTTATAGAGTAATTCGGACACCGCTTACTCATCAAGGCACTCAAGCAACTTTTTATTCTCATTCCTGGGAGAGATGGAAGGTGAGGAGTTTCCTATTTCTAGTAAAGTTGAACATTGAATTGCATCAAGATGGAATGAACTCCTGTTCTTGACACTAAGATGCTTGTCCAGGGTCTGGTAATGGCTTGTGACCAAACATTTGCTGGCTGCCATCAACTTCTGCCTACCTCCCTACTTCACATCTATGGACTATAACACATGCTTTAACTCTGGACAAGAAAGCTAATGCTATGTGCATACAGTTTTACTCAGCTTTGCATGTAGAGTAATCCTATATGTAAATTGTGTGATGGTGTTTAAGGATAAATATACACAGGTAAGTCACAGTATTAAATCCATTGACAAGTGAGGCAAAGAAGGTTGATTATGCATTAAGTGAACAGTCAGTTTTTGAAGTCCCTGCACTGGAAGTAAAAAGGGCAAGCTGAAGAATCTGACTGACTTTAATCAGAGGCCACATCACCTCCAAAACTGTAGGTCTTGTGGATTGTTCCCCATATGCAGTTATTAGTCCCTACTAAAAATGGTCCAAGTAAGGACAACCATGGAACTAGTGACAGGGTTATGTATACACAAGGCTCATTGGTGCACTTGAGAGCAAACCTAACCTGTCTGGTTCCGTTCTACAGAAGAGTTACTATAGTGCTAATTGCTAATAGCTGGTTATGATAGGAAGGTGTTAGAACACACAGGAATGGCACATGAGCATCAGTACAGAAATGGAGCAATGGAGGACTATAGCATTTTGAAACATTTTTCTTTTACATTATGTGGAAGGTCAGGCGTGTGCATTACTTAGCTGGGTTAGAAATTATGGAAGTACAGTGGGAAGAATACAAGCCAGTGGAGGGAGTGCGATGAGCAATGTTCTACTAGGGAACCTTGGATCCTGCATTCATGCGGATATAACACATACCACTTACCTAAAAGTTGTACAGACCCAGTATACCCCTTCATGAAAACACTATTCTCTAATGGCAGTGGTCTCATTCAGAAAGATAATGTAGCCATATTGCCCAGATGTCAATCCAGTTAAGCATCAGTGGATAAAATAAATCCAATCCATGATTGCCCTATCTTGCAATTTACCAGATTTAAAGGATTTGCTGTTAACTTTTGGTGCCAGTTACCAGAGGAGACCCCCAGAGGTCTTGTGGAGTCTTTATCTCAATGGATCAAAGTTGTTTGGTGGCATTTATGGGGACTACACAGTATTATCCAGATGGCTGACCAGAATATACTTGTTATTTTATATGTATCACTGTTGAATTAAAAGGCTTTTCTCAGATAAAGGTCCAAACCCCTGGACCCAATTGAGTAGCAGAATATATCTGGAGCGCCACATCCATTTTTTTGTTTTCACAAGCACAGCACCGTACATACAAATGTAGCTGTTCCTAATACTGCAATTTAGTCCCATTAACCTGACCAGATATTGCTATCAATGCAGACAAGGAGCTGGAGCTTTGAAGCCCATAATTCTAATTATCAGCAGAGGTCTGAGGTCAAGCTTTCAATACTCAAACATCTATGGCTTATCCTAAGGTTGTATTCAGACAGCCAAGTGTGAGTTGTAGCTGATATTCTCAGGCACAACTCACAACGAACAGAACATGAACATCCGGTCCATCTGCTATCTGCTGTACGGAAGAGTGGACATTGCATGTTCTTCTCTCATCCATGCGTTTGAGCCTTGGTGCTGGTGAAAGCTGCTGCGTATACCCTGGACAGCAAAAGTAACAAACAGAGAAATCCTGAATCCTGAAGACCCTATATATCACTGGAGGACAAGATGACCGGACTCAGACTCACGGATTTTGGCCATGTAATAAGAGCAGAGTTGCGAGAACAATCTATAATGCTTGGGCAGATCAGTGGACCAGAAGACCCGGCTGCTAAAGAACACGACTGATACTTCAAAGCGGATACTGGAATGGATATCACACAACTGAAAGAAGCAGTGCAAAACCGAAAAACATAGAGGTCGCCTTTAGGGTCACTGAGGGTCGTGAACGACTAAACAGCTAACAACAAGACCCAACTCTCATCCATGAACCAGACCAGAATAGGACATGCTGCACTTTTTTACAAGGCCCTTTGGTCTGTGAAAACAATTCCTGATTTGCAAAGCCCCATTAATTTTAATAGGTCTGAGTTCTGTCCAAGTTTACTCAGTTACAGACTTGAATAGAACTCAGATCTAAAACTAGCCTATGTGAATAGAGCCTAAGGCTAAGTCATCACCATTTAGGTCCCTGGAAACCTGTAAGCTAGCCACATCAATGATTAGAACTGCTGCATTACTGATGTAGACAATGCTGTTTTAGGCAGAGCTGTGAGATTTCATTAGAACTAGCGGCATCTTGTGGTTCTGATGCCTGCGGGTGTATGGGAGCACTACTGGGCATGCCAGAAGTCCCTTGATTGAAACTTTGAACCCAACTCCTGCAGGGAGTCAGGTCATTTGCATAAGGTACATGACTAGTAAAAAACCTTTTATTCAAACTTTTTTTTACATAACGTAACTAGAAATAGTTTCCTAATTCTAGGGGTTACCATCTTTTACACTAAAAACAGAGAGGGCTAGGGTGGTGGTAGTTCTTCTTTAAGAAGATCCCAGATTGTCTCTCACATTCTCAAGAAAAGGTGGTACCTTGCTATCCATTAGAGGAAGATGGCATCTAGAACTAAACTCAAGATTATGGACTCCTAGGTGAATGCTTTATTATCTTCTTCCCTATAGTGAACTGCCAGGGGCAAAGGAGCCCAGTGGAGCGCTGGCAACAATTTTCTTTAAGAACTTAACTGAAGTTGGCACCTTAAGGAATTATATGTAATGATGTTTTTTTTTTCTCTATCCTATCCAGTTGCGACTCTTCAGATGATAAATAATATCCCAGTGAGCTTTTAAAAGATCTACTGATGGTTAACTGCAACTTGTGTCGTTCTTATCCAACAACTCTGTTTATTCAACCAAAAGTACAATATGCTTAATGCAAAAAAAAAGAAAGAATAATAACCACATTTCAAGGACACAATTTCTCTTTTTTGTCATCATCTACACTTGACTGGGTTAAATGGACTGGAAAAAGAGACATAATCACTTGTATACTGTTTATTTTACACACTGCAATGTGCAGGAAGCTGGTGCTACTAGAGAACGGTTTTGATGCGGGAATAAGGCAGCCATAAATGTATCTTCATCTCTGAAAAGACTTTAAACATATCTGCTTAAGCTTCTTCATATTAGATTAACCCCCTGTGCCCACAGCTTGATTCTGAGCCACCGGCAGAACAGTTCCTTTGAGGTCACCTTAATCACCTTAGATGTTAAACTTCAAAGTGATCATTAGAGGGTATGACAAGCAGAAAGTGAGTGGGTAGGCTTCACCGTGAATGTATAAACCGCTTGTTGTTATATGCAGTCTTACAGGAACTCTTCTTGTTTCCAAAAACCTAAAATGTAATATTCCTCATATCGAAATAAAAAATATATATTAGTGAATATTAATCCAGTGTGAAAGAACCAATCCCCTTTGGTAACTTTTTTACTTTATTGCCCAGTGTACTTAAAGGGAAGAATAAAGCAATTTTGCAAATAGTCTTCATTTAAAAATCCTTATAATTTTAAAATTCAGATCTATGTGTTTCCATGGTAACAGACTACAAACACAACCTGTATAGTCTAATCCTGCAGTCTTACTCTCTTTAATCTAGCTTCTCTGTTACATGCATACAGCACGCAAGTACAGCACCCCTCATGGACATCACCAACACATCAGATCAGATGTACTAATGGAGCAATATAATCATATATTACATTATCAAAATGAGAGAAGCACAAAATGGTCAAAAACAGTAACAAAATACAGTAGAGGGAACGTTATCCCTAACCAACTGTGGCTTTGCAGATGCAGCCTAAAAGCAGGACGTTTGCCCTGAAAGGAACGGCCCTACATTTCAAACTTATGGGTTCTAGTCTGTCTATAGATGGAGAAAAGAGAAGAATATATAGTTGATGGAAAAGTTAACAGAACTAGACAAAGGTGAACAAACCCAATATAGAATTAATAGCCACGGATACATAGCTGACTGAAGCCTGCTGCCACACCAACACCTCAGACAGGAGATGGTGCAAGCATCCGAAAACCCATCAGACAGAGCTGGAACACACAGGACATAATTCAGGCATCTCATAACCCATCAGGTAGAGGGAACAGACAAGACATGACATGGTTCAGGCGTCTGACAACCCATCTGATAGAGGACACAGACAATACATGGTTCAGGCATCTGACAACCCATTGGACGGAGGGAATAGAAAAGACATGACGTGGTTCAGGTGTCCTACTACTCATTCGATGGAGGGAAGAGACAATACATGGTTCAGGCATCCAAAAACCCATTGGACGGAGAGGGAATAGACTGGAAAGGATTCAGGTATCAGACAATCCTCTAGACAGAGGGTGAACAGACTGGTTAGGACTCAGGTGTCCAACTACATTTCAGACAAAAGAGGAACAGACAGGACAGGACTCAGACATGGAGAAAACTGGATCCAGACAAACAGACATCTGTACAGTATGCATGCACACAGGAGAATAACTGGTGTTCATGTAGGGACAGGATCGGGACAAATACACATCCATAATGGCTCATCGGCCAATCAGTCAATGCACTATAGGAGATGATGAAGCAGGGCAGAGAAAAAGGGAACATGAAATATTGAGGGATTTCCAATAGACAGCACCTAAGGGGCCTTCTGCAGCAACAGGAAAGACTCACCCATAGCCACCAAGCACCAAATGACAGGACAAATGCCTGAATGTTTGATCACATGGACTATGGCAGATGTCATGAGACCACCGCGGCTCCACATCCTAATTGTGGCTGGCACACCTCACCTTCTTGCAAACAGATTTGTTAAGCAAGGAGTAGTGGACAGATGGATGGCAATATGGCTTATGATTGCAGGATTAGACTACATGGGTTTGTTTGTAATCTGTTATCATAGAAACACATAAATCTACACAGGAGCTGTAGACACAACTAGATTTTTAGACTATTTGCAATGTTACTTTCCATTATACATAAGAAAACGCCACAAGTTTGGCAGCTTTTGGAATACTGACCTTACCTAGTGTAGCACCGATGAAGGGTCTCATAGCAAAAATGGTGCCCCTTCTAGTAATAATTAACCATCTTATCTCTAACGACCTGGGGCAAGAGAAATTTTTTTCCTCATCTCCATTTCATGATTGGTTGGATGAGTCCTCACATCCATTGTTATTCTTTTAGGGCTTGTGAAGATGGTACATCGGCACAGGGGCTCATCAGAAGTGCACTTGTAAGGGGGTTGCTAGTTATTATCGTTAAGAGGGGGTTGGAGCAGGGGATGCAACTATGAGCGGGAAGTGACCAAAAGGGAGTACAGAGGGGCAGCTACTCTCAGGAAAGAGGCAAGCAAGACTATCCTCTGAATTAAACTACAGAGATACAGCAATTTTACTATAGACAGCTTGTCCTCTGGTGATTTGGAAAGGGAGCATCAAGTAGTAAATTCAGAGTCAAATGTTCCCCTGATCCCTCCTCTTCAACAGTATTGAGTTAATTGGTAAAGAAGCCATCCCCAGTTAACCAAGTGGATAGAGAGACTGCAGGTATCCTAAGCCTTTTTCAAACTGTTCACTTGTTGCTGAACCCGGCAATCAAGTATAGACTCTCATTATTTCACCCCAACTATTTCCGTTAATTTGCCATAAGAGATTAAACAAGCCCGGTGCCTGGGACTCTGTTGAAAGCTATTCATTAAAGTTATTGTTTGGAACAGCTCTGTCATTTCAAGAGGTTTACATCAGCTACCTGCGGGGCGTTCGCCCTATGGCAGCTAACAGGGCCTACTTCAAGACTTGGCCGTCTCCCAAAATTGTATTGCCAGAACTGGGTCATGAGTTCTACTGTCCCATCTGCCCACACATGAGGACATGACTTCAATCCTAGAGCTTGATCTATGTCCTAGAGCCAGGTTCCACTTGTTGCCTGTCAAGCTGACATCTACCCGGGGGAACCGGGAATCCCCGAGTCTGCCATCTGACCTCTCTCACACAATCACCTCGGGATGGTATCTTCTCTTTAGCTTCCGAATAGAGGCTGCCTCTATGATGGCTCTATGATATTATAGGTAAAGTGTACAAGGAAATGCACTTACCACAATGGCAAAATAAATTACATAAGCTTTTGAGCCACCATCCACACACTACACCTAAGATCCACCTGTATATTCAGTTTATTGGGCGAAGTCCTTACAGACCTGTACAGTAAACGTATTGGACATCCAAGATCTATCATTGCTCCATAGTAAACTATATCAAAGTCAGGAGACTAGTCATACAGTCCTTTTGAAATAAGTATGTGTTATATCAAAAATGATTTTAAGGTCTGTTCCCACAGTCTGGCTCACCCAGAATATTCCTTCCTAACTGCACCGGTATGCATATGGTTTGTAATATCGACTAGAGTATTGCAAATATCTTGCGTGAGGTCTTTGAGTCAAACATATTATTTTCTCCCTCAGGAACGGAGGAGGACGCAGTGGGACATTCTGTGCTATCTGTAGTGTGTGTGAGATGATCCAGCAGCAAAATATTATTGATGTGTTTCACACCGTGAAAACCCTGCGGAATAACAAGGCAAACATGGTGGAGGCACTGGTGAGTGACAGTCCGCGGCTAGTGAAAAATAGAGAAAAATACAATGTCCTTTTTTGGCAATGCTAAATAAAAGTAAGTCTTTAGTGTTCATCCAAATTCCAAAATATACTAGTTACGTCGTCTTGTGTGTGGGAAGGGGGCGAGCATCTGGTGTCTACAACCATATTTACCTTCACTGGAATATACTGATTTTCTACACAGTATTCACATCGCCTTGCTGGTCTAGTGATCTCATATTCTCCCACACAGCTAAATATGTTTGGTTTCTTAGATTTATCGACTATATATTCTCCCATGATTTCTGCCCACACATCATGATATCTGTTGGCATCCACTTTTGAAAACTAATCCCGAAGAGTCTCACTTCTTGGGATTTTATCCAGTTTATATCTCTTGTTTTTCACTTGAAGGGTTGGTAAAGAACCTGTACTGTAACTTACATTATTGCACTACCGGTTCATGGTTGCAGAAGTGGGCTTCAGATGAAGCCCACTCCCTCTGCTCTCTTATATATGATGAAGGATGACTCACAGTTTTGTTATTTATTGTAGTCATTAATATAGCGCACACATATTCCATAGCACTGTACAGAGATTGTCCTTACTTGCATCAGTCCCTGTCTGCAGTGTCAGCCCCATTGAAAACATAGGGAGTACATTGCGCTCCCCTGACACAGATGTGACAGCTAAGGAATCCCCAGCCACAGCTGTGACAGCTGTGGCAGAGGTCCACAATGTTATCCCATTGCTTTCAATGGGGCCGACGCTGCTGCCACCCCATTGAAAGCAATGGGATGAAGGTATCCCCTGCAGTGATGATTTTCGGGGAGGGGCTTGAAATATAAGCTCTACCCCGAAAATCATCCCTAGCTGTAAAAAAAAAAGTAAAAAATAAAAATAAATAACTCACCTAGAAGAGCAGTCTGGCTCTTCTCTTCATCCCCGGCAGTCTCCATCTCTATTCTGATGGCCTCCAGAAAGCACTGCCTCTGATTGGCTGAGTGCTGTGACCAATTAGAGGCAGCGTTCAGTCTTTTATTGAATTCAATGGATGGCTAAGCACTGCCTCTAATTGGCTGCATGCTGTGACCAATCACAGGCAGTGCTGAGCTGCCATTCAATGCCTTCATGCCATTGCTATCAATGGGGCGGCAACAGCGTCAGCCTCATTGACAGCAATGGGATAGCATCACGGACCTTTAGTGTTCCCGCCTCCTTCCCCGCTGTGGAATATCGCTAGTGATATTTATTCCGTCACGGCCGTGGACAGGCGGCCTAAATGTGACCCTAAGGGGCCTTTCACACGGAACAGAATATTCCATAACAGCATTGCGGAATCTGCCCTCCTGTGGAATATTCAGCCCCAAAAATCTACACTGCTAATATGCAGATTTTGGTATGAAATTGAAAATAGCAGAATCCTGCTGGCAATTCTGCATCAAAATCTGGCGCTAGCCATGAGGATTTTGGTGTAGTATTCAGGGACAGAATATTCCGTCCCGTGTGAAAGGTCTCTAAAAGCTTAGTAGCCTATATGTTACAGTGTGACAACTGACCATACACTTGTGACAGCTGGCAGCCAACAGCCACATTCCCTGACATCACCATAAACACTCATGCTCAGTTTAATAGGAAAAGGGGAATATGTCTTTGTCAGAAATCTCTGCCATGGGTGTATCTCCCACAGGGATAAAAAAAAAATGATATACTGTACTGTGCAAAAGTAATAGGCAGATGTTGAAAAAATGTTCTAAAGTAAGAATTATTTCAAAAAGTAGTTTATTTTGTTAATTAACAAATCAATATTTGGTGTGACCGCTCTTTGCCTTCAAAACAGCATCAATTCTTCTAGGTATACTTGCACACAGTTTTTGAAGGAACTCGGCAGACTGGATAATGTGAGATCAGGAATCTGTGGGGCCATATCTTCCCTTCGAGGACTCCTTGTTCTTCTTTACTCTGAAGAGCATTCTTAGGGCATATTCCCACGAGCGTATATCAGTCAGCGTTTTCACGGCCATCTGATATACGCTTCCATCTAAGCAGTTCCCCCCTTCCCTCCCCGTCACGGCTCTCTGCTTCTCTACTCCCCTCCGAGCGGTTTGCAATGGGAGTGGGTGGGACAGGGGCGGAGCTAAGCTCCTGCCCCCTCCCCTTGTACATAGCCAGCAATGGGAGTGGGGGGAACAGAGCAGAGCTTAGCTCCGCCCCCTTCCATTACAAACGCAAAGGGGGGACTGCTTATTATTTTTAGAGGTCGTTGTCCTGCTGCAGAATAAATTTGGAGCCAATCAGATGCCTTCTGTTTTTGAAAAAAATCCTTACTTTGCAACATTGTTTCCCCTCCTGCCTAAGGGCTCAGTCACATGGGCGTCGATCTGCCCGTGTTTGGGATGGGAAGGCGGCCGCACCACGTGCGGACGAATCTCAGCATAACCAGCTCCATTGCCAGCCATATGTTCTTTTTCCGACAGGTGCGGAGATTTGTCCGCACGTCCGTCTTCCCGTCCTGAAACACGGGCTGATCGGCGCTCCTGTGTGACTGAGCCCTAAAAGCTTTACACAGTACTGCACAAAACTCCTGATATTTCTGTTCCCCAACATTTGCCGTCAGGTTCAGCCAACTTTTCTTTTATTCTTTTGGCTAAAATTAGTATTTTTACAAGTGTTAGCCTAAAATAAACTCATGCTCCCAAATTGTGGTTATTCTTTACTCTAAAATGAATGCCCATGGAATAATGTGTCACCTTATGGAGACACTCATTTACATAGCGCTAAATGTAGTGAGCATATTCCTGCTGAGCCTCCATTATTTTTGCTTTTCTCCCATTTCAGGAACAATATAAATATGTCTATGAAGTTGCCTTGGAATACCTGAATTCCTTCTGATCCTGTCAGCCCGGGGAAGAGGAAGGTGTGAGAAGATGACCGGGTGCTATGCAGCCTCTGTGTGGCTTGTAAGACTTCTACATGGGGTGGGAGGGTGGACAGGAACATACACTTTGCACAGTTTGGGATTCAACTTTGCTGATTTGAAGTGCACATCCGTGTGGAGAGGGATTGAACAGCAGCGTCTTTAAGAGCACATCAAAGAACAATGCCTTTTTCTGACTGTATTTACCACTAACCTAATCTACTCTTTTTCCGGGGTCTCTTTTCATCCCTTCTCTGCTTTCCTGTTCTCTTCTGCACTATATGCATCAATTTGTGACCTGATAAACCCCGACAAGAAAAATCAAAGACAGTGAAGTGTTTTTCGACTCCTCAAACAGAACTAGAGGATCTCCATATGCGCGGATGCAGAACTCCAGCCATTTTCTAAGGACATTTGTGTCTTATCATGCCAGTAACTCATGAACCGCCTCTCTGATGGATGCACTGGCGGAGATGATGTATCTCTGCATTCACATGCGAGAATACTTCCTTCTTTTAAGCAGTGTTCTGTTGCTCTTTGCAGCAACCCCCAAGGTACAGGTGATGTGGTCTTGTCCTCTTTATAATGAACCTGTCTTTATTTATTGCTGTAAATGTTCTTGGGGAAGAGGGCAAAGCAGTTTGTATTCTGGAGAAATGTCTTGCAATGGAGCGTCCAATAAAATTGTGATGTCTTTTTCTTAGTAATGCTTGTATCGCCATCAGTATTGTGTGGACTCTTGTTTAGGAAGAGCTCGGAGGTGAGAGGAGATGGATGGATTGGGAGAAGCATCAGTGAAACTTTGCAAAGATGAAAAGAGGCATCAAAATGATTGGAAGTCTCCTTTCAAGTTCTATATATTACGTTTGTGCAGAGCGCAAATACAGCACCCAGATTATGGGATCAAGACATAATGAGCCCATTAAGGACCACCCATTTTTTTTATTTTTGCGTTTTCTTCCACACTGGTACTCTTTTATTTGTCCATCAATGTATCTATCTGAGGGCTTGTTTTTTTGTGGGACGAGTTGTATTTTTCAATGGTACTTTTTAATATACAATATAACGAACTTTTAAAAATTCCACCATTTTTGGGTGGGTCTTGCTTCTACAGTGTACATACAGCAGCAAAAAATATGTAAACCTTAGGGCTTATTTACACGAGCGTATATTGGCCGGCATTTTCACGGCTGTCCGATATACACTTCCATCCCCCTCACTGGCTCTATGCCTCTCTCCTCGCCTCCAAGCAGTTTGCAATAGGAGTGGGCGGGACGGGACAAAGCTAAGTTCCCCCCCCCCCCCCGCCCGCCTCCTGTCTGTAGCCAGCAATGGGAGTGGGTGGGAGAGAGTGGAGCTTAGCTCCCACCCCTTGTCCATAGCCAGCAATGGGAGTGGGCGGGACAGAGCAGAGCTTAGCTCCACCTCCATCCCACCCCTTCCATTGCAAACGCTGGAGTGGAGGAGAGAGGTGGAGAGCCGGTGAGGGGGAACTGCTTAGATGGAAGCGTATATCGGCCGTCTGATATATGCTCGTGTAAATAAGCCCTTATACTGTGGTTCAGTATGATTACTGCAAACCCAAATTTATATATATAATTTTATTTTTTTGGCTGTACTACTTTTAAAAAGCAAAATATCTTCAGGGAAAAATTAAATTATTTTCTACCGCCATCTTCTGACAGCAAGGGCTTTTTAAACTTTTTTCGTTGACATAGTTGTGTGAGAGCTCATTTTTTGCGTGGCGTCCTGTAGTTTCTATTGGTAACATTTTGGAGGACATATGACTTTTTGATCGCTTTTTATTATTATTTTTTTCTTGGAGATAGAGTGACCAAAAAAAACGCAATTCTGGCATTTTGTATTCCTTTTCTGATAACATTAACCATGCAGGACAAATAATGCATTACTTTGATGAATTGGACTTTTACAGATGCAGCAATAACAAATATGTTTTAGTTTTTTATTGTTTTGATTTTTTATTATAAATATGGGAAAAAGGGAAGTTTTTAAAATTCCTTTTATTTTTTTCTAATAAGTAATCAGTTGTGTTTTTTTTTACTAATTTTTGCATTTTTTTAGTCTCCACAAAGAACTCCCAATCGCCCTCCATACAAACTCTGAAAGCACAGGATGTAACTGTATGTCCTGTGTCGTTAAGGGGTTAATGTCCAAAGGGGTTAAAACCCTAGAGGGCCTGCTCTGTCCCTAGAGGGAGGATAGGGAAGATTTTTAATGCAGATGGAAAGAGCAATGTATATAACACAGTGCAAGGTGGACGTGAATGACCCTCACACAGAATAAATAGCCACAGGTACTTAGCAGAAAAGAGTCTGCTGCCTCATCTCAGGCAGGACAATAACCAGCGCCCATGTAGAGGCGGGCCCGGAATACAAAACACTTCAATTATGGCTGATTGGCCGGCTAGTGGAAATACATCTCTCCGACCAATCAGTTCATACACCAAAGGAAATGTGAAGAAGAGCAAATTATACATTGAGCCCACTGAAGGATTTCCAACAGACAACACTTCAGGACCTTCTGTACTGCCAGGCAGAAGACACTTATCAGCACCGAATAACAGGATGATGATGTAGTCATGTGGCCCGCTGCTAACATCGTGATGTCACCCCAACTCCACTTCCTGATTGCAGCCAGCGTGCTGCAACACTTTTCTCTGCTCACATATGTTTTCCATGGGAGAGCGCAACACTATTCCCAAGAGGAAGTATGACAAGGTTCAGATTGCAATTAATGTCTAGAAATAGAGTAGGACTTGACTTTTGTTCTCTCACTGAACCACAGGTGTATTAAAAAAGGGGTTGTAGAAACCATTAAAATGTGTTAGAAAGCCTTTTCTGCACCTCCACATATCCGTGTGCTCTGATATTTGATGTGATGGGCAATAGCACAACCTATAGCCAGTAAAATCATACTGTATGAATGTTCAGAAAACTCCAATAGATCAGTAGTAACACTTTTGCAATCTTGTTGATGATAAGACAGAAAAAACTATTTGCAGCTGTTGTGATGTGCTTTTCTGTACACCTTGCTTCCCTGTTTGATCCGATGTCCGTGGAGATAAAAGTGAAAGAACATCACATAGTAAATAGCATATGCAGGGCTGTTTTTATAGGTGGTGCTGCCCTAGGCACAAAGTCTGATTATGACCCATTTAAGGCTGCTATCACACCACGTTTTACTGCGTATTCAGCCTTTAGATTCCCGGGTTCCATCTAAATCCAGGAAAACAGCATTGAGATAGAACCCTGGAAGTAAACATAGACTTTAAAGGAGATGTCTCGAGGAAGCAGTGAATTTTTTTTTTTTGCCCAGTCCCCCTAATTAAACATACATTACTAATTACCCCTGTAAATTACTTTCCTAGCTGGTTTCTACTTACCGTTCCAGCGTTTCAGCAACTTATAAAACTTTTTCCCAAGATGGCCGCCAGCTCTTTTCGCATCGCTTGCTGTAGCCCGACGTGCGCGCTCCCGAGACGCTACCAGCTGTGTCTCCATGGCAACCAGACGCCCCGCAGCCGCCGACCGGACCCCTGGAGTGAACACGGCCGACCTGTCACCCACCGCCAGGCAGAAGGTAACCGGCGCAGCCCCCCCCCCCCATCGCAGCGGCAGCCCCCCCGGCCCAGCGCTAGTTCCCCCGGCGCAGCGACAGCCCCCCCCCATCGCAGCGGCAGCCCCCCCCCCCGGCCCAGCGCTAGTTCCCCCATCGCAGCGACAGCCCCCCCGGCGCAGCGGCAGCCCCCCCGGCCCATCACTTACCAGGACAGCTGGACGGTGGGACAGCTGGGCGGCTTCTCCGGACAGCTCGGGAGCTCTGCACCTTCCTCTAACAGAGGAAGGTACAAAATGGCCGCTCCAGCGCGCTCCCGAGCAGTGACAGCTCGTCTGCGCATGCGCAGAAGAGCTGTAGCGGGGAGCACACTGAAGCGGCTCGTGCTGAATGGAGAAGACCGGACTGCGCAAGCGCGTCTAAAAAAGCAAGCTGCCGGCGAATTTAGACGGAACCATGGAGACGAGGACGCTAGCAACGGAGCAGGTAAGTGGAATAACTTCTGTATGGCTCATATTTAATGCACGATGTATATTACAAAGTGCATTAATATGGCCATACGGAAGTGTATAACCCCACTTGGTTTCGCGAGACCACCCCTTTAATTGAAATAAATCTTGTTATTTGTATAGCACCAATGTATTCCACAGCACTTTCTAGTCATTTTTATTTATTACCCCTCACCAAGCTGGGTACTTATTTTGCCAACCCCAGAAGAATAGAATAGAGTCAACCTTGAGCTGGCTACCTGAACCATGCAGGGATTGAACTTGCAACCTTCAGGTTGTTAGAGGGAACTTAGGACTGCATACTGCTGCCTTAACACTCTGCACCACATGATGTGGGATCTGACCCTCCTTAATGCAGACCCCAAGACAGAGGCCTTCTCAAAATAGACTCCATATCCCCCCGTTCCTGCAGGCCTCTTGCCAATGCAGTCCACAGAGAACTTCATGCAGAAACTGTGCCCAAGGGTGAAGAGGGCTGCAGGAGAGGTGAGTATATTTCAAAGAGCATGCAGCAACGGGGAAGATTTGCATTAATAAATGCCACCGACCATGCACACATGAACTTACACATAATATATATGCAGATGCAGTTTTACTCACAGAAACAAATGCATATATACACATATTACACCCAGTCATTCACATACTGGACGCAGACTACAGCATAGTACATTGGTCATCCCCCTGTATTCTTATACATCATAGCTGTCTATTGTGCATGTGGGTATGTAGGGGACTTTAATCCCTGTAGAACACAAAAGCTAGAGCATGAGCAAGATTTCTAAAGAGGTCATCATTAACTTTTTTTTGATGGGATCTCTGTATACAAGCTAGGGATGTTATCAGCTCGTTCTGTGTACTGATTAGCATTGCTGGTGAACTGCATTCACAGAAGGACCACTGTTTTGCAGAAATGAAATATCAGCAGCACGACTCATGTCCATGGGCTATGCTTGGTCATGCAGCTAATACCAGACATAGTCCATACAGTGGCGCTGTTTCTGGGGGAAAAAATAGATCCTTGTTTATAATCATGGACAAGCTCTTAAATAGCTACAACCATCTACTACATAGTAACATAGTATGTTAGGCTTAAGGGAGACAATGTCCATCTAGTTCAGCCTGTTTCCACCCCCCTTGTTGATCCAGAGGAAGGCAAAAAAGAAGCCCAATAAGGCAGAAGCCTACAACAGTTCCATTTTTAAGTTTAATACACAACTATAGAAGAACCCCTAAAAGTGTTTTTTACAAGATAATAGTCAACTTCATTGGTAGAGCCATTTACTTTAGCCTAGTAGCACACAAGCGTAACTAAAAGTAACACCAAAGAGACCCTGGAGTAACACTCATCAGCAAACGGACACCAGTCTGTGTGCTGTCCGATACACATGTACATTCCCATATATTGCTATTCTTCATCAGTCTGTGGACAGGCATAGGACATGCCATGAGTTGTTTTTACACAGACTATAGGTCCATGTGAAAAATACTTCCATGTGCATAGCCTAGTAGATTATAATGGGGCCGTGCGCTGTCTGTAGAATTACTTATAATTGCTTTAAATCTAGAAGGAAACTTTGACAATTGTCATCACCTTTCCAACTGTTATGTATTAAAAAGGATCCTAGTCCTCTAACTGACAATGGATCAGACTCAAAGGAGTCTGTTACGTCTAACTGATGCCAGTGACCTTTGTCAGTGTTCACGGGAAGTCAAGCTGCATTGTACTACTCTATTCCCATTCATAAGGTTGGAATGGTGAATTAGTCAAAATAGCTGGCCCATTGATTTCTTCATCGCAGCTGAAACAAAGATTCCAAAAAGAAAAAAAATTGGCTTCTTATATCCAGCAGGGAATGAATTCCCTACCTTATTTGGAATCATTGAGAACACTGGCGAAAGGATCAATGGTCGGATTATGCTTCATCCCATTAAGAGACTGAAATAATAGCTCATTTATGAGCTCTCTGTTGTTGATCATGGTGTGAACTGAAATCAATGATGTAAAAATGTTATTTAAATGCCAAGTCCTAAACTAGAAATAGAAAAATCTGCTATCCAGCAGCTGTGGCACAAGAAGTCCCAGCATATGGCCTTATAGCTGAACAATAACTGGACTAATTTAGACTAAAACAACTGAGTGCAAGAAGACTGTTATGTAGAAGAGGCTATACAGGACAAGAAAAACATGGCGGCTCTCTTCCAAAAACAGTGCCATACAAGGCTCAGTTCGTTCACTTCAATAGAGCTTAAGTGGATTTTCCACTTGAAAAAACTATTGATGACCCATCCTCAGGAGAGGTCATCAATAGTTGATCAGCTGGGGTCTGTAGCTCAGGAAACCGATTGATCAGCTGATTGGGTGCCTGCTGTCAGCACCGTCGCACACAGGGGTCGGAGTGGAAGCTGGTGCTCCGACACCTGTACAGTGGCCAGTTCTTGTTATTGTAGGCGTAGCTCCCATTGATTGTAATGAGATCCCACCCGACAGTTACAAGCACTGGCCAGTACACAGTGGTTGGTCAGAGCAGTGGCTTTTGCTCCGCCCCCCCTGTATGGCAGAGCTGACAGCAGGCACGCAATCGCCTGACCAGCTGGTGTCCAGAGCAACAGAACCCAACTGATCAATATTGATGACCTCTCCTTAGGATAGATCATCAATAGTATTCTGCATGGAAAACCCCTTTCATTGCAATGCACAACTCGTGGACTTGCGTGGCTCTTTTTCTGGAATTTAACCCGGCATGGTTTTGTAATCTTGTATAACCCATTCAATTCTATACAAACCATAAAGAACAAAGAAATAAATAAGGATTAAGACAATCAGTAGAAGGAAATGTGTAGATAAAATATTTTTCTCTTTCAAAGCTTATTTTACCCTTTTAAAGACTAGCAGTTTCTCAATTTTCCGGATCATTTTTTTCATTCCCACTTTTCAAGAGCTATAACTTTTTTACTTTTCTATCGATATAGGGGTATGAAGGACTGTTTTTTTCAAGACAAGCTGTATTTTTAATAGCGCCATTTAATGTGCCATATAATGCATTGCAAAACATTTCAACATTTTAAAGCTGGGTGAAATAGAAAAAAAACAGCACCATTGTGCCATTGTCTTCTGGGTTTTGTTTTTATGGTGTTCAGGGTGAAGCAAACATTGCATGTTAACTTTAATTTGCAGATCAGTACAGATGTGGTGATTAGAGATGAGCGAGCATACTCGCTAAGGCTAAGTACTTGAGTGAGTAGTGCCTTAGTCGAGTATCTGCCCGCTCGTCTGTAAAGATTCGGCTGCTGGCGCGGGTGACAGGTGAGTTGCGGTGGTGAGTAGGGGGAAGCAGGGGGGGGAGAGAGAGATCTCCCCTCCGTTCCTCCCCGCTCTCCCCCGCCGCTCCCCGCCCCCAGCCGGCAGCCGAATTTTTACAGACGAGCGGGCAGGTACTCGAATAAGGCACTACTCGCTGTAGTAGTTAGCCTTAGCGAGTACGCTCGCTCATCTCTAGTGGTGATACCACAATGATATAATTTTTAGTGTATTATTACTTTAAAAATAAATGAACTTTGAAAGAAATGCCCTTCTGTCGCCGTCTTCTGCGACCCATAACTTTTTTTCTGTTGATGGGGCTTCTTTCTTGTGGTGTGACGTGCAGTTTTATCGGTACCTTTATGGAGTACATATAACTTTTTGATTACTCTTTATTCAATTTTTTTAGGAAACAGGGTGCCCAAAAAAGGCAATTCTATTATTATGCATTTCTTTTCTTACAACATTCACCATGTAGGATAAATAATGACATATTTTTAATAGCTTCGACTTTTACAGCTGCGGCGATACCAATAATGTTTATTTTTTTATTTATTTTATATCATCGAAGTTGAAAGGTTTTTTTCTTACTTTTAATAATTTTATTTATTTAATATTTAAAAAAAAAAGTTATTTAACTTATTTTATTGTTGTATTTAGTCCCCATAGGGCAATTGAACTTGCAATAGTTTGATTGCTTATACAGTATACTGCAGTACTTCAATATTGCAGTATATGGCCTTTTTTGTGATAGATTGTTAAGCCTTGACAGCCCCTTGTTGCGGAGGTGGGGGCTAATGGGGCACTAAAGGCTGACCCTTCCCCTACCCCCACCACCACCATCCGGCTGCTTAGATGTGCTTTCAACTTTGACAGTGCCATGTAAACAGATAATGGCAGGGGTTGGCATTAGCATGGATCGCTGCTGTTGCCGGAGGGTTTTAGCTGTAGGAAAAAGCCTGAACCCGCCAGGTATCAAGCGGACCCCACTCCCGAGCCCGCATCGTACAGTACTGCCCTCCGCTTTTTTACAGTTACTGGGTTAAAGGAGAAGCCCACTGAATATGATCTCCTGATGTATCATGATGTGTGTAAGCTAGTTTGGAAGCCAATGCTGGAGAGAGATAATAGACTTCCTCTTCTCATATGTATCAATGACATCATTCTGACTAGATTTCCCATTCAAGCCGGTTTTCTGCTCAAACACATTTATGTTATGTCTATTAGGCCATAAAAGTGTGATTGGTTGAGGTTCAATCATTGGGACCCAATCCTAGTGGAGAAGAGGTTGCACATGTGTAGACAGTTTTCATTAAAAGTAATTGAAGCTAAGGAAACATATACTATATGCAAATGTGTTCCCATCCAATCATGTTTCGATGCAGTTCTTTGGTATTATGTATTTCTCAGGAAGTAAAAGTATAAGTGATCATAGTGTGAGTACATAACAAACAATACATGAAATGTAAATGTTATATACAAGGTAAGTGTATTTAATGTACTGCTAATTGAGAAATTTTATAAAGTTGAAGATTTTGAGAGAGTGTTGGACTGGGGGTTACCCCTAACCCTCTGGTGGTGGCCGGGCCAGAAAGATGATCCAGGTCTTTTCTGGGAGTTGGAAGGCTAACGTCGGTTTGCTTAACAAGCTGGATTATAATAGGAGTCATAGTGGCCTTGTCCTCATGGGCTGGCATGGGCATCATGAGACTTTCAAGACCAGAATCAGGCCATTCCAGGTTATATCAAGGCTGATCACAATAGTCCCAATAGTAGACCCGTTTAGACCCTTTAGCAAACTGTCTTTTAACAGCAAAGCCCAAACAAAGGTAATAATGGACAGTCCTTTTATATTCTACATGCTGTGTTATTGATCTTAACTAGAGATGAGCGAACACGTTCGGCCCCGCCCCTTTTTCGCCCGAACACCGAACTTTGCGAACACTTCAGTGTTCGGGCGAAAAAAGTTCGGGGGCCGCCGTGGCAGCGCGGGGGGGTGCGGCGGGGAGTGGGGGGGAGAGGGAGAGAGAGAGGGCTCCCCCCTGTTCCCCGCTACTGCCGCCCGCGCCGCCGCGCATCTCCCCACCCCCCGGCGGCACCCGGACCTTTACGCGCGAACACTGCAGTGTTCGGCAAAGCCGGTGTCCGGGTGCGGATGTGTCCGTAACGGACATGTTCGCTCATCTCTAATCTTAACCCAACCGGATACTACACAGATCTTGCTTTTTCAGGGCCTACAACAATATATGAAACACCGGCAGCCATCGAATCCAAGGGAAACAATGTAGTGATTCAGAGGTAGCTGGCTCTAGTACAGAGGCCATTTTCGTTCAACCCGTAAGGCACTTCTTTGCTTTAGCTGCTGGCTCATCCAAATGTTTTTATCTAGTCTTTCAGTGGGGGATTTCAGCATACTTCTCACTTGTCTCTCACCAGACCCGCTCACTGACCACTTCCAGTTTCCAGGCCTTGGTCTTCCATCAGAGTCAGCCACTCCCAAAGTCTCTCTCAACAGCATCAAAGGGACGGGAGAGTACAAAAAGCAGAAAACACAAACATACACCGGCTTAGAGTCCATTTAGACGAGCCTATACTCATTTGAATGAGTGAGTGATGTCACCACTAACTCGATTGCACTCGTGCAGCCTGTTTAGCCATGCAAACGCATTGTTGACTCGGGAATCGTTCAGTCCCTGTATAAGTGAATGAGCGGGACTGAACGATTGCTGTTTAACCCTTTCCAATCCAATTTGTATCCTGGTTTTCCTAGGGGGCTTACTCTTTTTCTGCTGTTATACAACAGCGCTATATGCTGGCTAAAGCCAGTACTGCATGAGGTGACACGTTGGATAGGCTCCAAAAGCAGAGAGGCTGGCAATATACAGTAAGAGAACCCCGACGGATGTCTTCCAACATCGGAGCTGTGCAGCCTTAAATCATAATGTCTTCAGAGGTCAGACAGTGGATTGGAAAGGGTTAAACCAAATGATAAATGAACGAGCCAATGATGCTTTTTATGCCTGCATAAACTGAACAACGAATAAAAAGCGAATGATTCTCGTTCGCCGTTCAGCCGATGGCTCGTGTTTCGACCGAACGATCATGGTTAACCTTCACGCGTTTCAACAATTTTTTGAACGATAACCATTACCTCTAAAAGCACCCTTACAAAGTAATATTACAGTTTGTATTGTTCTCTAATTCTCCTAAGTCCTCCTTCATTTCTTGCACTCTCCCCACTCTCTATTTCCGAGTCCTCGCTGTGTATTCCTCTCGCTGCGCTTACATTTTGTCCAATTTTGTGATTAGTAATTTGTAGTTGCCCTGAAGTAATGTGTAGGGTACAATGTCTGTGTCCCTTTTTCTCTCAAATCCTCCTATTTCCCTGAATACCCCCCCTTCTCGTATCAACTCATTAACTCTGATAAATCAAAGCAGGAATGAAGGGGACAGGAGACTGCTAAGGGTAAAAAGTGTGCAAAATGGAGAGAAATGCAAAAGCTAGTTAACCATTAGTCTGCGCCAGGACACAAAACTCCAAAATAGCTCAGAAAAAGCCTAATATCAATATCATCTCTCTCGTCAATCCAAGTTCACAAGTCATTTAGCAGTGCCACAGCAGGGGTGTGTTTATAGCTGATCCGGCCCAAAATTAGTAATTTTGGCCCCAAAGTGTTTATGTCTAATTACCCGTCACCTATATCTCTGCTGACAAATTCTGCTCCCCTCGGCACGTTCACTTGCACGGTAAATTGGCTATATTCAATATGACAAAGGGGATTTTAAGAGGGTTCTTTTCAGAGTTGTCTGGTTTACAAATACCATTTTCGAATACCTTGCTAAGGAAGTTAGGGACCTAATCTTTTGCAACTGCAAACAGCATCTTTCACACTGGCAGACCCAGGAGGCCATGCATTACATGGATAGTCCATTGATTTCGAGGGGCACTGTGCAATGCTTCAATTCCTCTGTGGCGGCACTACTGGAAAATTGAACACTTACTGCCAAACTCTCCCTCAGGTCCCACATGATCGCAGGGTGTCCCAGCAACGGGATACTTTTACCGTATAGAACTTGACAGATTTGGGATGGCAGTCTTCATCCATAAAACACTTCTATAAACGGTATATTGTAAAATTTAATTAATCTCAAAATATGTTGGATAGAAGCTTTCTGGACTGTTTTCAGTTAGTGCAGGTATTTTAATATTCTGGTATATGTATCAGGATCAAATGTTACATATACTAGCCTACCAAAAGTATTTGGACCCCCTATCAGTAGAACGGATCTAATCTTATTAGCATGTCACATGTCCTAAACCATTCTACATAACAGGCAGACCCTTGAAGGTGTCAGCCATAGTTTGTGCTGGGAACTCCATGCTATTGGATATATAGATTATGTAACGGCACACAAGCCGTCCATCATGAAGCGCAATGCATCGGTCCAACTAGAATGGTGCAAGGAGCCTCACCGTTGGACAGTTGAGCAATGGAAGAATGTTTTATGGAGTGACAAATCACATTACTCCATCTTCAGATCAGATAGCCGTACGTTGGTGTAGAGGATGCCTGGGGAACTCCTTTTGCCTGAGTGTGTCTTGCCAACAGTTAAAGGGGTTGTTTACATTTTACTATTTTTTACAGTTTTCATTTATTTAGTTACAGAATAGGTAATCATGTAATTTTCTATTTCATATGTATTACAATTCTGCTCACATCCCTTTCTTATAGCAGTGCAGTGGCCCCTATCTGTACAGTGGTATAGCCCATGGACAAGTCTGTCTAGAGTAATGGCGGTCAGTCATGTGAGCCCTGGTGTTCACCTCACACTGATCAGCTATCGAATAGGTTGAACACTAGGGGTTACATGACTGATGGACATTACTATGGACAGGGGCTATACCATTCTACTATGCAAATAGGGGCCACTGAACTGGCATCAGAAAGGGATGTGAGCAGAATTTTAAATACATGTATATTAGAAAATTGCTTGATTTGCTATTCCAGAACTGAATAAATAAAAACTGTAAAAAGCAGTAGAGAGCAGACAACCCCTTTAATTACTGCAGAGGTTCAATTATGGTCTGGGATTGGCTTACATGGTATGGTCTCGGTCCGTTGATACTTATCAAAAGAACTATGAACACGGAGGTGTACACTGATATTCCAGAGAATAACGTGCTGCTGACAATGTGGTAATACAGTGTGAATGCTTAGCAATACTTCAAACAAGACAACCGGCCTCGTCACAAATCCAGTGCTGTTTTACATTGGTTTGAAGATATGGTTGTCCTGACCTAAGCCCTACTGAACATCTTTAAGATGAACTGAAACGTCAGGTCAGGAAATATTAACAGCGTCCATTTCTTTGAGAGAACTCACCAGACATTTGCAGGATGAATGGAGGGAAATACCAGTAGAAGTGTATCAGGTGTTAGTAGAAAGTATGTCACAGAGAGTATCTGATGTCATTAGACTTTACTCATTAGATAAATGTATAGATCTTTAAATGGATTTGGCCAATTAAGAGGGATGAGGAGAGAACCTCCGAATGACCAGGCAACAGAGAAAGCAGCCCCATGAGCCCCAGTATGGTTAAGTAGGAGAAAGTCAAGTTTTCAGTTTCCCCTACAAATACTGCAGTGTACATTCAGGATTACCAATGTTATTTGGCAATGTTCTCTGTTTTTGCTGCTGGAGAACTATAATATGTATTATTAATTAGCTGCAAGAAAGAAGTAATAGGATATTGAAACTAACTCGATCTTCTTTTCACAGCTGACTCTGAGGTTCCTACTATGCATCAGATGCCCTGTTAGTGAGCATCGCCTCTAACACAAGCAGAGCTAAACTGTGCTATAAAGAGGCTTTAGCCTGTAAACCCCATACAGCTCATCTAAGATAACGTCTTTGATGATGATAATTTGTTTTAATAATTCTTACCAAAGCCTCTGCCCCAGGGGGTATAGGGCATGGGAGATGAAGAAGGCTGGATGCATTTATCTGATGTAATTTGGCAGCTGGCAGGGGGTCCTAGAAATACTGGATCTAAAGGGAGTTTGGAAGTCACTGTACAGCCAAATAAAGAAAAAAGGAAAAGAAAAGAATGTAATCTCTGCTTCATTTTCTGCCTTTTTCTTAAGAATTCTCTAAATGTCGCCATGTAGTGGAAAATAATTTATGTGGAATAAGGGCCATATTGAAGACTATATATATATATATATATATATATATATATATATATATATATATATATATATATATTCAATTTATTTAATTTAAGTATTTATTGATTATTTATGTATTTGTTTTTTGCATTTACTTTTTATGCAGGGGATCTGCATTGGTATTGTCTAGTTATAAACTGTTTATGGCCTATCCTCAGGACCGATCATCAATAGCAGATTGACGAATGTCCATCACCCGCTAGTGCACTGAGCTGGTTTCTGCAGAAAGCAGACAGCTCCATTCTAACTGAGAGTGGCTAGGTTTGGTATTGCAGGCTTTACTGAGCTTCACCGCTGCAGTAAGAATACAGCTGTCTGCTTCCAGCAGAAACCAGCTTAGTGCACAAATATTGATGACATGTCCTGAGGATAGTCTATAACTAGTTTACAGCTTGACAACCCCTTTTAAGATAGAGATAGGGGATAAATTATACGGTCATGTGCCGTAGCAGCCTATGGTAATTGGTCCTGCTGATCGCCGCTCCACCTGCCAGCAGTGACCTGATAGGAGAGGGAGGAGGATTACCTGCATCTCACCTTCTCTCTATCTTGTACTGACAACAGCACTACTACGCACTACCTGGGGATTATTTGCTATTTAAAATACTAGTTATCTGGCAAGAATTAACCAGAAAACTGTCTTCCATGCTTGAGCCACACTTATAATGTGTTTTTAGACACTTTTGGAATGTTTTTCCAACTTCTTTAAAAAAGGGGCGTGACCTAAATTGCACCAAAATTTGTGCCAAGTTGCACAAAAAGTTTAAACTTTGAAATACAGTCTTAAAATACTGCAGAATTATCATTCAGCCATAAATCTGGCACATTTTAAGACTGTCTCGTTTATATCTGCGCTCTCTAACTTTTAGACAGTATTTTATGGAGTGCAGCACCTTGATCCATGTTGTCCAATATGTTAAAGATGATGCGAAGTGGATGGGAAGACCTTTTGTAGGATATTTGAGCAAAGGACTTAATATGTATGCACCGTACACTATCTAACCACATGTCTTGGGAGAAATAGTGCGAATTATACAAAGTGGAGATGGCATATGAAACCAGTTACCTAGAAACATGAGGCTATTCTAAGAATCAATTAGAGCAAGTAATATCGCTGTGTTGTTACACTGTGCTATGAGAAACATTGATAAGAAGCAAAGTCCTGTATTAATTGGCAATATGCCTTCCTTATTATTTATTGCTACAAGTTAAGCTGCAGTAAGGAGCAGAAAGAAACACCAAATCGCAAGGAAGGCACGAAGATTTACTAATGCATCAGTCAAAAGCCATAGCGGGATTTCTACAGTGCCAAAAGACATAGTTGGTATAAATGAAACTTTAATTAAAAGGTCGGCGAATGGAGTCTTCACCTTGAAGGGTTGCAATCACAATTTTCCAGGAATGTAACTATTTTAGACTACTTTAGTTTAGGCTGTCCATGCATGAAGGATATCTAGCCCACACAGAGAGGATTATGGGAAATCTACGTCTTTTCTTAAGCGCTGAAAGTACTATGCACCATTAGGTAAACCGATATCTCCATGAGAACTTGAGGGGTTTTAACAACAGTGATTTTTTAATGATTAAGAAGTCTTCGAATTGAGAGGTCCTACCAAGCTGAGCCTTGAGTTGTGCATTGAGTTGGTTTTCTGCAGCAGCGAGATGTATAATATTGGTCTTCTTTCACATCATGAAGAGGACAACTAGATTCACAAATACCTCTTAAAAGAAATATGAAGAAATGTTTCTCCTCTTTCTTGTGACAGTGCACAATCCTATTCAGGAGAGAGGATCTCCCATACATCATGTAAAAGAGGTGTGATTTAAAGGGGTCATCAGTTGTTGGTTGGCACGGTCCATCGCACAAGATCCACACCAATCAACTGATCCTCCGGCTTGCTGACAGTGCAGCAAAACTGAATGTCCACATTGGTGGTCAGAGTGAGAAGTGTAACAGAACGGCTTAATTCCCATTGAAATCAATTGAAGCGATTCCTTTCATTACACTTTCAGCTCCTCATTGCAGTCAGAGTCAGAAATATAAGAAAGGGCATCATTCCTATTGATTTTAACCTTTTGCAATCCAATTTTGGATTCAGGGTTTCCTAGGGGTTTTTCTCTTTCTGTCATTATGCAATGGTGCCACCTGTTGGCTAGAGCCAGTACTGCGGTATTGGACATGCTAGAGAGGCCCCCGACAACAGAGCGGCCAGTAATATACAGTAAGAATACCCTGCCGGATGTCTTCCGACATCAGAAGCTGTACAGCCTTCAATCAGAATGTCTTTAGACGTCAGACAGTGGATTGGAAAGGGTTAATGGGAGTGAAGACTTCTAATACACTTCCGCCTCCGACCCCAATGTGGATGTCCAGCTTGACTGTACTGACAGTGGGCTGGAGGATTAGCTGGAATCTCGAGTGGCGGCTCCCTGCTGAGCAACTATTGATGACTTATCCTGGGGATAGGTCATCAATAGTAAATGCCTGGAAAACCCCTTTAATGGTAATTATTATTGTGTGTTCCTCAACCAACTAAAGCATTAAATTATAAGGGCCATGCACATAGCCATAGGTACAGTATGGCTGATACTACACAGAATTCTTGAGAAATAAATTGTTACTGTCATTGCATTCCATATTACAGAGGTTTTCTCCCGTAGAAGAATTGTTTCTAGTGTAGACTATAATACTTCACAAAGGCAGCATAAACTGGCACACAGAGTGCTCATAGATGCTGCACAGGTTCTGTGCACATGGCTTTCAGATACAAGTGAGAGGTGTCACATTGTGGCTGATGGACAGTCATGGATCAGGGTTGGTGGCCCATGTGATGCATCATGTTGGCGCATGTTCATTTATGTCAGCACTGGTCAGCAGGGAGTTACCCCTCCTTGCTGTTAAGTGGTTTATTGACTGGCTGTATTTGGCTGCTCAGCACCTCAATCAGTATTGTTTAGTTATTTAAGCCCTCCCTTCTGAACAGAAGGTGCTGGTTATACTTTCTGTCAGAAGGTTTTCTGGACTTGTCTGCGGCTCCTGGGTTGGAACTGTCTCTGAGTTAAAATAAGTCTGCTTATGTTCAACTTTTCTATCTGGCATGTTTGTTCATCTTTTTCCTGCACTAATGGTTGTATATAATGTAATTTTACTTTTGCCACTATTGCCTGTCTCCATCTAGATTTTAGAATAAGAGTTGCCCTTATCAGGGCGATCGCACAGCTTATAGGTAGGGTCTTCTTGTATAGTAGGTTTAGAGTCAGATTCACTGTTTCCTCATTCCATTAATCCTTTCATATAGATACATATATATATATATATATATATACATATATATATATTTGTGTCATCAACATTTATACGCTGTGTGTATATTTGTAACAAAAACATTCATGTCAGATGTAGCAATAGGCATCTGCCGAGTCTCGTGTTTCCACATCATTTACAAGCCTAAAAGAAATTGCTCCTTTGTACCATGTTCGCCAATAGGCAGAAAAGATAAAATTTGAGAGTGCTCATTAGTTGATACCTTTTAATAGCCCAAAAAATAAATAAGAAGCTTTTGAGACTACAGATGAAAAGACCAAAGATAACGATTTGTCATCATGTCTTCAGTTAGTTAATAAAAGCTATCAATTACTAAAGACTCTCTTAATTTTTGTCATTTCAAAGACATCAGATATTTGGCAATGTCATATGGTTGGCACAATGGACAGGTTCAGAATGCCTAACATAGCACAGTAACAGGCATGGCATACAGCTCTAATTGTTTTCTCCGCTTATATACGAAGCCACGATCAGAATCACTTCTAGATCATTTACATTCATAGCAACAATCCTACTATAACAATGAATTTTAGTCATTTAGACATCGGACTGCTGAGAATTGCATGGGTTCAAGTTCTATCCCCCTGTGGCTGTGGAAGAATGTCATTGTGTAAGGATAACTCCCCGATGAGTGGTTTAAATGCATACATGCTGAACCCAATGTAGATGCAATATTCTTTACCCGTGGTTTAACCCCTGCAAGTCCTTGCTCAAGTTTAACAGGTGGATTTATCAGGAAAATATTAACAGGGAGATACAAAACCTGTTCAATTCCAAGAAAGAATCCTACTCATAAGAGGTTAACGAATCCCTTCTCTCCATTACTGTGAGCTTAGGTATCACCTGGGGAGTTGGGAGCAGATGTGCCGCTCAGTAATTAATTACTTCTGCCTAAAGAGCTTGGAAAATTATCATCTTCAGGATAATGATCTCAATATTTGTGGCAAGATTGCCAGGCATTTAAAGGATCCATAGTAATGTATACTACAAAACAAGTCACAGAACACAGTAGGCTCACGAGAAAGCTTAGCATTTACCATAGGCATGCCATATATTTACCGTGAGCATGTATATGTATACAGCTGCCAAGGTGGTATAATTGTAAGGAATGGAAGTGCCCCTCAAGGAAAAACATGATTGGTGCGCTGATTTTATGTTATGTTATACTATATTTTATGGTGTTTCCATCTTTACAGGCGGGGTTTGGGTATAAAACGAACCTTTTTATTATAAGCATTCCACCTGTCACAATACTTTATGCCACAGGGACTAATGTTATGTTGCGAAGTGCAATGGTTCTCCGGTGTGTAAGTTGGACCGTGCCTTGTCCAACAATGGCCCTAGATGCAATGACTGGTTAGTCTCATCAAGCATGAGAACGCAAGTGTATAGATGCATTGCATTGCTAACATAGACTTGTAGCATAACTTAGTAGTTTTCCACCAAGAGTTAGTTTGTGTATGAGAGCAGTAAGAATTTGTTGTGGCACAGCTGGTCAGAAGGTTAGCTGGTGCCAGAGCCACTGCCGGGCATATATTCTTGGTATAAGCATTCTCCCTTCAGAAAGTTGATTGCCCATAGTGATCCAAAGGTGTTTCCAGAGTACCAGAAAAAGTATGGTGCAGCAACTGGGTTGAGAAGATGACCGTTACTGGAAAGCATGTTTTCAATATTCAGGAGCCAATTAGAGTCAGGAACTGTGACCAGAGTGACGGACATCTTAACTGCCCAGTAGGGATACAAAAAAGCCAACAACCTAGCACCAACTGCTCTTAACCATTTCCAATCCAAATTTTGATTCATGGTTTCCTAAAAGACTTTCTCCTTTTGCTATTATACAACGGTGCCATCTGCTGGCTAAAGCCAGTGTGTGCGCTCCGACAGCGGAGTGGCTGGTAATAGACGGTAAGAGTACCCTGTCAGATATCTTCTGACATTAGAGCTGTACAACCTTCAATCAGAATGTAGGAAGACGTCAGACTGTGGATTGGGAAGGGTTAATGTCATTAGAATATAAGGACTGTGCCTATGTGGCCAAAAAAACAATTGTTCTCCATTCTCAGTATTGACCAATTTAGTTCATTAAAGCTTTGAAGACGTTCTGCTTTGCCTCTTGTGCCATATCAAGAAGATTCCTGCACTCCACTTAACTATCAGCATAGAACCAAGTTTTGTTGCTCCCCTTCAATGTAGCTGCATGAAGCAAGGGTTCAACAAATATCCTAAGCATTTTTTAGGAACATCAAAATCCAAGAGCTTTACAGAGTTTTACTACCAAGTGCTAGAGCCTAAAACAATCTTTGGGGGAGGATGAGGAGTAGAAAGCCAGAGAGACAAAAAGAGATCCTGAAGCTGGAGGCAAGAGTAAGTGTTTTATCTCACCTCACCAGTGAGGTGTTTTATCTCACCAGTGCTGGCTTTGCAGTTACATTGCTCAGTAGGGCTGCATAATGTCCTCCATGCAGTGTGTGTAGGGGTAATGGGGTAGAGGAGCAGGATTTCTGCTTCACTCTGTGTGCTGTGTATAAGAAACATCATAGCAGTTTGTCTCCTGTTCCCACTGTAACCTCCCCCTCCCTTCTCTATAGACTTCTATGGGCAGCAGATGTAACCTAATTTCTCAATTGAACTGAAAATTTGCCTCTGCCTCAATATATATGGTTTTTAGCAGTGAAATATTGCCCTGAGTCAAAATTTCCCCTACCAAATTTTTTTGAAATTTTTTTTAAACTGGTTACAGCAAAACTGAGTTGAGTTCTTAGATGTATGGCAATTGTTGTACAACTACTTTTGAAAAAAGCAGGTGTAGTATTAACTTCTGTCCTGGAAGGTGTAGCATTGCAGAGTTAAGAATGCGCAATCAGTTCTGGAGGCAGGAGGAGGGAGGAGAGGAGTCTGATAAATGAAGAATGAGGCATTTTTGGTTAGAAGATATATTACAAGGTTTCCTATCTTCAATTGTACTATTGATTTATGGAAAGTTGTTTATAATGGGAGGTACACTTTACAGAGTATCTAAACTTTTAGGTGACCTTTTGGAATAAGCTGTCATGTGTGTATACATGAGGAATAGCACTATTTCTGACTTGTATATTACCTATAAGCTACATTTTTATCACTTTTTATCCTCTGCAGGCTTAATCCATCTCTAAGGGCTTAAACAGATGGGCGTGTAATTGGGCTGCTGTGTGGCCGTGATAATCATGGCCGCAGAACGGCACAAAACAAAACCGCTGATTTCAATAATTTTATTTTCACTAGCTGTATTCTCGCCCGTTAATAGTACAGGCAAGAAAAGATAGGACTTGCCCTATTTTTCCCACACATAGTTAATACTACATGCAGGAAATATAGGGCAAGACCTATCTACCAGCTATTTTTTCTCAGACTTTTGAGCTATGGCGCGGAGTTTGAATGGCCAGAGAAGAGGAAAAAAAACTGTTCATGTGCAACTACGCTCCGTATTGGCAAGTGTAGTTGTGTATAGGGCCCTATGAAAATGCCCTAATTCTTAGTTTTTTCTGGCTTGGTCAGTGTAGACTAATTGCTATGATGTCTCCCATACACTACACACATAGAAAAGAGGAGATTCTGTTTTTCTATCACTATCTCGCATACACAGAGAAGCAACAGCAACATGGAGAATGTTAGAGAGAAGTAGTGAGCAGTGTAGATGTGATTCCAGTAGCTGTGAGAGAGTAAAACACTTACTATTATCTGCAACAGCATCTCTGTGCATGTCTCTTTGCATATCTCTCACTTGTTTCCTGATCCCTTCTACCCCTTTCCTCCCCTAATTGCTATGGGCAGCATGTAATCTGATCTGTCAGTGAGCTGTTAGTCTATTTTTATTGCCAAGAGAGATTTTAGCAGTTTTCAGAATGTTTTGGAGAATACTTGGGAGGACCTGAGAAGTGGAGAAAGAAGCATTTTTCTGTAGCAAGATGTATTTCAAAGTTCCTTACATTCACCTGTACTATTGATTTATGAATGCTTGAAGCTCAGTGCATTATTTAATGGGATCCCCATGCACATGTACTGCATAAGTACTGCGTATTTACACGTCCGATAACATGCAGAACCCAAGATTCTCAGGTGCGACTCGTATTTCACATAAAATGGACATCCATGTTCTATGCGATGTGCGGGACACCACACCTCTGCATGTTCCATTCTCATGTGAGATTTGCCCGAAAATAGGACATGCTGTGATTCTTCCATCTTGCATTGCTGGGAGAGAAAAATTGACCTTGTAAATAAAGCCATTGCAAACAATGGGGTCTATTTTCATGCAAGTTTTGCATGCCTGGCGACACACAAAACCTGCGTGAGAATATCGGCTGCGTAAATATGGTCTGATACTGATGTCTTCTTATGTGGTGTGAAAGTATCGAATTATATTTTACTCAATAGTGTCACCAGATTTCAATTGGAAATGTGGAAGTATTGAATTATATTTTATACAGTAGTGTCGTGTGCATAATATTTGGGCTGTGTGCATAGCAAGAAGTACGTGTGCTAAAAACGCATTGTAGTAACATTTTACTAACAGGGTCTCAGACGCTGAGCATGCAGCTTCTCTCTGTGTGCTCTATATAAGAAACATCATAGCAGTTAGTCTCCTGTTCCCTTTTGTAACTAATCATAATTAACCTTTCTAATGTTTAACTAACAGAGAAGTGTTACACATGCAGTAGACTTTGAATTGTTTACTTTGTGGGGGTTATAACACTATTAGAGATGAGGGAACGTACTCGTAATGAGTACTTACGCACCCGAGTACCGCCATTTTCGAGTACTTCAGTACTCGAGCGTAAAGATTCGGGGGGCGCCGGGGGGCGGGGAGAGGCGCGGCGGTGCGGGGGGTAGCAGCGGGGAACAGGGGGGAGCCCTCTCTCTCTCCCTCTCCCCCCCACTCCCTGCTGCAACCCCCCGCGCCGCCACGGCGCCCCCCGAATTTTTTCGCCCGAGTACGGAAGTACTCGAAAATCGCGGTATTCGGGCGAAAAAGGGGCGGGGCCGAGCACGTTCGCTCATCTCTAAACACTATATAACCTCTTGCATTGGAACAATAAAACAGAAGAGCTTGGAAACATCACTTGAGTGTTTCTCATTGTTCTCTTCTCAGATGCATTGAATAATAATTAGGCATAACTAATTAATAAGGCTAGGCTACCCCTTCAGTATCATCTAAATTAAGCGATTACTTCAACAGTGGCAAATAGTCCTTTGTGCCCTCTCAAACTCCAGGTTCTGAGTGAAACTAGCCTTTGTATCTCCTATAGCTTACACCCATGCTCTAAACCTACCTTTTGTCTGGACATATATATTATACGGCACAGTACTGTGTTTGCTAAAGCATGAACTATGTTCCTGCACAACCACCTGTGGAGGAATGTGAAGCTCTCCTGCAGTTACAACAGAGATCAGATACAATAGGTGAGCTTTTCTGTTTAACCCATTAAGCACCACATTCATTGAGGACAATGGCAACAATAGCTATAGAATCATAGAGATTTCCCTATTCAGACAGACACAATCTGGCATAGTGCCTGATAATGTATGAAGCTATTCAGCCAGCACTTTGCTGACTCATAGTGTTAGTGGCAGCCCCTACGACGTGGTAGCCTCTACAATCAATTTAGAATAAAGACAAGCACTTTTAAAAACTTCACTGGTCAAATATACATAAGGCGTCAGTAAACATGATGCATTTTGACTCTATCTGAGCCTTTTTCAAATGTGCAACAGTGCTTGATAGGGCTTACCTAGAAAGATGGTCATTAAAATGCAACTATATTGCAACATTTCTTCCATTGTCTGTTGTGGGTCATCCTCAGGGCTTATTTACACAAGTGTCCTTTTGATGCAATGTAGGCATGCCAAAAGAGAACCAATCAGATCCAGTGCTTCCTGGAGGCGGGGTCTTTGAACCCCCGACCAGGAAGCGCTGACTGAAGACTACAAACAAGTGCCGCGGAACTGCCGGAGGAGAAGTGCGGTGGAGTGGACAGCGCCTGTCTCGTGATGTATCATTTTTTTCAAATGCAGCTAGGGCTTATTTTTGGGGCAGGGCTTATATTTCTAACACTCTAAAAAAATCTTGGCAAAAGAGCGCTACAAAGTCACGTGACACAAAATTGCGATAAAACGCAGCAATATCGCACAGAACACAGCTGCGATATCACTGTCGCCCGTGTGAAAGAGGCCTTATTACCTGGACACAACATTTTTGACACCAAAAAAGCTTCAAAAAGTTTCAGCTTTTTTCCAATAAACGCTGCATATGACACAACCCTAAGTGAGGAGAAATCTCTGTTCTGCACACAACAAACAAGAGATTGTGCAATATGCCTATTTAGCTGGACTGTAGAATACTGTAATCATACTGTTCCACTTCACTGGCAAATTTAACTTAGAAATCATTGACAGAGCTTGCTTTGTTTCGTTTAAACCAATCAACCCAGACCGTGGATTGCCTATTACATATTACTTGATGCAACCTAATATTCATAAAATCTATATTTCACATCCCGAATTCCACAATACGCTGCATGGCGCTGCATCCCAACTAAAGTGCACCTCTGCTTTTCAGCTTTGGCTGTGCATATAGTTAGAAGGCGCAGGGTAAGGCACGCAAATGTCTGTTCGTAGGGAGTAGATAAGGCCCATGTCTGTCACACACAGAGGGATTAGACACCATTCCCTAGGAGCTTCTTATCTCAGGTGGAGAATGGGGTCTTGCCCTCGGATGAGCTGCACCTGCCTGATAACAAATCCAATTCCCCTCTAAGCTCATACTGTCAGGGCCGGATATTAACCATATGGACTCCAGGAACCTGTGTAGGCCATAATATGCAAGATAAAGCTGCAGAATTAACAGGATGCAAATGATGGTACAAGCAGGAAACAACCTTCACAAAGTACACATGTTAAATGGACACTAACTTTTCACATAATTTATGCTCATCTAACAGCCTATCATTCATTTTACAATATGTTTCCATTCATTTTTTTTGCTTTACCACTGAAAATCTAGTTAGTTTGAAACGCCTACCACTAGGGGTCTCCCTTCCAGCCCATTTGCAATCCACTGCCTGTTGTTAAAGGAAACCTGTAATATACCCACAGTATTGTAGACTAAGTTATGGTGCAGTCAGGGATGTAACAGAGAGCTGGGTGATGGATTTTTTTATACTCACCCACTCTTTGGTTCTTGCAGAGCCTGCCGCGCCGTTATAAAAACCTGACTCTTTTTAGAGTCCCGTTTATGTGCTCTCCCATAGACTTGTTTAAACGTGACATTTATGCTGTGGGGACATTACAGGTTTCCTTTAAGCATTTGGCTACTCTAGTAACAGGGACATGGGGACACTGCTAGATACCAGCCAGCCAATCACAGCCGATGTTCAATCATTCACAGCCATTCAGTGAATGACATCACTGAATGGCTGTGATTGGCTTATCGAGCGCCGGCTGTGATTGGCTGGCGCTCGATCCAATCACAGCGCTCGCTTTGCTGCAGGCAGGGTATTCAAAGCCCCATCACCAGAAAGAAGCTGAGATGTCAGCACGGAGGACACTGCAGCTTGCCGAAGCACCGCTGGAGACCATCTTGAGGCATCAGGATGCTGCAGACCAGGTGAGTATAAGCCCCCCTGAAAATAAGACACTGTGCCTCTTTTGGGGCAAAAAGTAATAAAAGACAGTGTCTTATTTTGGGGGAAACACGGTACATACAAGAGAGGAGTGGCCATTCAAATGCTGTCTTGCAACTAATTGGAGCAGGTCTATGCTAGGAAGCGTGGGAGAGGAAGTCCTGGCCTGTACAGGACTGGCTAGAATGGCTGCTTAGGGAATGACCCACCTCCACCTGTAAGTGGATTGCAAACAACAGGGCAACAGAAAAATAGTAAAGTCTACATAAAAAAACTGAATAGATAGAGCTCAAGCTAGTTGTAAAAAGCAGCAGGCAATGAAGACCTGGGTTGATTCTAAAAAATGTTTGAAAACTCAGAAACAAGATACTATAAGGGTGTCTTCATATTGGCAGTGAAATCGCACAATTTTTCAGCGCTGCGAGAAACCGCAAAATCGTGAAGCCAATGCCTTCCAATGGCTCCATTCACATGTGCGATGTTTCAACGCTTGCAATGCAGCGTGAAAACAAAATCGCAGCATGTCCATTTTTTTTACGATCTCGCCCATTGTTTGACAGCAGTGGCAAGGGACTTGCCATGGTGAGGATTTTTTGGGTGGGGGAGGTGGCTTGAAATAAAAGCCCTACCCCAAAAATATTTTGTAACTGTAGAAAAAAAAATAATAATACATCCCCTTAGAAGCGCTGTCATCTCCGGCGCTTCTTCCAGCAGGTCCCCAGCACTCTTCTTCAGCTTCTCTTCTGGCCGGGTATTGAAAAATCAATGAATGGCTGAGTGCTGCCTCTGATTGGCTGAGTGCTGTGACCAATCAGAGGCAGCACTCAGCCATTCATCGCGCAGACATAGACGGACCTGGGGTGAGCGAGGTAAAAACATGACTTGACTACATCTTCCGTATAAACTAGGTAAAAACTTGAAAAATGCTGAAAAATGCTTTATGTAAATAAGCCTGAAAAAACACCGTCACCTGCACAGGAGACTGAAAAATATTCTCAAAGCCACCGATGAAAACTTTCTCCCCAGCTACTGATACTTTATGAGCTTGATTTTCCTGCAAAACATCCACAGCAAACTATGTAGAGAAATAAGTCATTTACTGCTGCGGAAAACTTCGAGCCTGCTGTGCAAATGTCATTTTTTGTTTTCTAACATCACATTCCTATTCCTGCATGATTGCATCAGATTCTACAACTAAGCACATTACTTAGCATGTCAAGCACGCTGTCAGGACTCGGGGTCCGGGAAACTGGAGGTCCCTGCAAATACCCGCAACCCCTGTCCCTACCTACTTGCCCCCCTGGGCTAGGCCCCAGGGCCCTACACTCACTAGGGAAGGGGAACACCAGGACAAACAGACAGACACTGGAACAAACAACAGCAAGGAGAGTCAGACTATCTGGGTCAGCAACGAGAGGGTACGCGGTACAAGAGGGTCAGGCAAAGGCAGCGTCAGGTCCAAAAACAGGGAGTCCAAAGTTAGGAGTCACAATAAGAAGTACGTTGGTGTAGCAGGAAGACCAAACTAACACTGGCACTGGACTGCAGACACCAGCAGGTTTAAATGCCATCAGAGCTCCCGCCCCAGCAACTGATTGGGGCGGGGAGTCCGACAGCAGCTGAGTGCACCCAGCAGCACTGGGGAACTCGCCCCCAGCCCTGCAGGAGGCAGGGAAAGAGACACATGCCTGGTTGCTATGATACCGAGGACGCGCCGCGGGGCAACACCCACCGCGTCCCTAGCAACCCGGCGGCGAGGAGGAACCCGGCGGCCAGGGGAGGTAATAAGGACCGGGGCTCCCCTGCGCTGCACAGCAGCCGCCCATGTTACAGGACCGGTGGTCCTTACACACGCCTTTTATGTTTGGGTGGGAAAAACTTGAAGGATTAGGACAGTTCTAATCTTAGGATTGACTGTTAATTGTGCGTCTCCCACGCAGTGCGTGAAATGTACATGCAACAAAGATCGTGGCATGCAAAATAGTGTATGGGGATTGCTGGCACGCAGCACTTACGCATGTCATTGCATATTTGCTTCGTGCTCCTGCATGTGAAATACGCTCATGTGAGAGAGCCCAAAGGCCACTCTCACACACAGCGTTGGCGTAATTTTTATCTGTGTTTTATGACGGGTGATGAGGTGCATTGAAAAGCACAAAAACGCGCCAAAATAGAGCAGATAGCACAGGCGTTTTCTAACAAGAACAGGTCTGCGGACCCCCATTGGAGTCAATGGGAGCGTTGTACCACAAATTACCTCAGCATTCAAAACGCTGCGGTAATCGGGGTAAAATGCGCATGTGTGAGGCTGGCCTTAGTGTATGTAGTGCATTTCCTGATCTACAGCTGACATCTGGATGTAGCATATTTTTTCTGATATGAAACGCTACGTACGCCGCAGTTATTAGGAGGCATTGTTTTCCTTGGTCATGCATTTTTCGAGTCAGTGTCATTTTCTTGTGGGTTTTTTTGCAATCGCTACATCCTGTCATTTCTGATTATTTTCAGGGCACTTTTTCTTCTTTTGTGAGGTAAAAAAAGGAACACAAAAAAAACACACCTAACAATGCATGGACCAATTGCTGGGGATTTTTTGCATCTGTTTTTATGAGTAATGTATTTCTAACACTAAGGGTGAAGCCACACGAACGTATATCGGCTCGGTTTTCACGCCGAGCCGATATACGTTGTCCTCGTGTGCAGGGGGGGAGGACGGAAGAGCCAAGAGCAGGAACTGAGCTCCCGCCCCCCTCTCTGCCTCCTCTCCGCCCCTCTGCACTATTTGCAATGGGGAGAGGTGGGGCGTGGGCGGGGCTAATTCTCGGAATTTAGCCCCGCGCCCACCCCGCCTCTTCCCATTACAAATAGTGCAGAGGGGCGGAGAGGAGGCGGAGAGGGGGCCGGGAGCTCAGTTCCTGCTCCTGGCTCTTCCATCCTCCCCCCCTGCACACGAGGAGAACGTATATCGGCTCAGCGTAAAAACCGAGCCGATATACGTTCCTGTGGCTTCACCCTAAGGCCTCATGTCCACGGGGAAAATCAGATCCGCTACGGATTCTCCATGTAGAATCCGTAGCGGGTCCCTCCTGCCCCACGGACATGAGGGCTGAAAATAAGAATAAATCAGAATAAACTCACCTCCGATCCGCTCCGTTTCTTCTCTTCGCTGCGGCATCATCTTCTCTCGTCGCGGCCAGATCTTCTTTCTTCGGCTCGGCGGATGTGCATGATGACGTCGGTGACGTGCCCCGCGCATACGCCGGGCCGAAGCAAAATGATCCGGCCGCGACTGAGAGAAGATGGCGCGGCGCCGAAGAGAAGAACCGGAGCGTGTGAGTAAAATATGATTTTTGTCTCCCGCGGATCCGGACGGCTTCCATAGGCTTCAATAGAAGCCCGCGGGAGCCGTCCCCGCGGGAGACCTGCATGAAAATGGAGCATGGTCCAGATTTTTTCATGCTCCATTTTTTTTAAAATCACTTTTATTGACGATCCACGGGTATTTATCTACCCCGCGGGTGGTCAATGCATCCCTATGGGATGCGGATCCGCGCGCGGGAGAAGAGTTAAAATCCGCTGCGGATTTTAATTCTTATTTTCCCCGTGGACATGAGGCCTAAGGCTGGGTGCACATGGGGCAGAATTGACACGGAATTCCGCCTGCAATTTTTATCCTGGGATTAGCCAGCAAAGTGGATAAGATTTGCAAATATCTCATCCGCACGCTGTGGGCGGTCCGCTGCGGCCAAGTCACGTGGAAACTAACACGCAGCGTGGAAATCAAAGCCGTGGCGTATCAATTGTTCCGCTGTTTCCGCAGCGGTATCTCTTCTCTCTATGGGAAGAGCTGGCTAGAGCGGAATAAGCTGCTTGAAAACCAGTTCGAGCTGCGGAAATCTTGGGGAATGTCTGTGCTGTGGACATTCCGCAAGATTTCCTCGAGATTTCCTTCCCGTGTGAACCCAGCCTTATGGCGGTTTCATGAGCATAAACTGCGTAGAGAATAAAACCCATTGCTTTGTGCAATAAAAAAAGCACACTCTATTTTAGTGTGCATTTTCGCACTAAAGGCCCCATTGGAGTTTATGGGGGTGCACAAATGCAGGAAAGAACACACGTGGCTGTATCCCATACCCATGTGAATGGTCCCTGTTAGCACAAAATGTACAGTAAAATGCATGTGTTTTGCGCATGCATTCGTGGGAAGCTGCCCTAAAAGTATGGGTAAAGGAAACCTAAAAGCATGTTCATGCAATCAATGAAGGCCGGTAACAAATGAATTTGGTCACATTTATCTGTCCATAATGAGAACGAGTGTCCCGGCCTGACCGCAGGGCTTCCGATCTGAACTATGAACATCATTGGAATGATTTTCTTGGCTCACACTCGCCGTATTACGTACACAGGCTTGTCTGTCATCCATCTATCTGTCAGATCCACATATCTGATAGTTTCCTCTGCAACAGAAACCCAAGGAAACACGGATTTAGCCCAAATCAGTTGGGCACATCCACATGCAGCCGCCCAATGAGGTTTCCGGTCAGAAATCACACCAATAATTGACATGTCAGTTCTTTTTTCCCAAACCAGGGGCGTAACTATAGAGGGTGCAGGGGATGCGGTTGCACCCGGGCACAGGAGCCTTAGGGGGCCCATAAGGCCTCTCTTCTCCATATAGGGAGCCCAGTACTATGAATAAAGCATTATAGTTGGGGGCCCTGTTACAGGTTTTGCATTGGGGCCCAGAAGCTTCAAGTTATGTCTCTGTGCAGCATGGTTTAGGTATGGGTACGGGTACAGATACAGATAGAGGGGAGGCCCCAGCTCACATTTTGCATCAGGGCCCCTGAGGCTTTAGTTACACCCCTGTCCCAATCAATTTCAAAATCTGCATGCAGAACAAAATATGCGCCGTATGAACTATGGTGTGGATTTTTCTAGAGTTTAATAGAATGCTAAAATGTTGCAGATTTTACTGTGGATTTGACATGAAATCCATTGCGAAATACCTTTGTGTGTATGATGCCTAAGACTAGTTATACACCCAAGTATTTGTAAGTAGAGAGAGAGATGGAGCAAATCTCCACCTCCACCACAGCGGCACCCCTCGTCCAACCCCGTTCTCCAGCTACCATCATTCTCCTCCTCCCCCAACAGTAATACGCTGTCTACTAATCAATGTAACCGATGAAGAGGCTCTTTTGCCTTGAGACGCGTTTTATTGCTGGCTTTATGGAAATAAAAACCAACCCTCCTTGCTTGTTGCTTCTTCAGAGGTTTACACCATGTATCAGGCGTGTTGTATCTAGTGTTTTACATGGGTTTTTGTAGCAGTTTTTCCATGCAATTTCTTGAGCGAAAGCCAGAAGTGGGTCTAGCAGGACGAAGAAGCATAAGTCCTTTGTTTAACCCATATACTTCCCCGACTTCCCACTTCTGTCCTTGCCTCAAAAAACTGTTTGAAAACTGCCACAAAACCTTAAAAGTAGTTTTTAACACCCAACATTTTTTGGGCAAAACGCTCTAGTTTTTGTAGCATGAATTTGATGTCATTTACTTGCAGTAAGCTGTGTGAGTAAACACCAGAGTTACTGAATACAAGTAAAGGGGACCACTTGTAACCACATACCACTGTAATGAACACGGCAAGGTAATTGTGCCCAGAGGGTATGAGATGGAGCAAGGAGGGCGGAGGGATTGACAGGTGCGATATTGGGATGCATTAAACACCTCACATATCATTCAAGTAATTACTTGAGATGCATTAGCGTGTCTATTCCATCTAGCTCCCATCATTTAATGGTAATTAGTCTGTGAAAAGGGAAGGGAAGAATAATTTACCAGTGACGTACCAGATCTTGTACAGTCCTAGTGCTGTTAGATTTAATGTGTTGTTGCTTTATTTAATAGAACTCCGACATCACTTTTCTAATGTATTTTTATTCTTCCACAATGTGTGCTCACTGGCTTGATCCCATTAAAAATAATAATAATATCACACAATGAGGGTCCACACAATGGACATTCTGAGAGTTCTACAAAAAATGTTGGAAGTCACATCCAGGATCAGCTTCAATATGTACATACCAGAAGATATATAGAATTTTGTGAAGAGTTACTTGAAAAACACATCTTTATCGGAAGACCTATCACATTGCTTAAAGTACCGTAAATACTCGATTATAAGCCGACCCAAATATAAACTGAGGAATCTAAGTTTACCACAAAAAAATTGGGAAAACTTAGGTTCCTTGAGTATAAGCCGACACCACCCCAATGATTTTCGGGGAAGGGCTTTAAATATAAGCCCTTCCCTGAAAATCATCCCTAGTTGTAGTAAAAAATATATCTATACTTAACTTTCTGCTGCTGACGGGGCTTAGTTGCGTCTAGCTGCTTGGGTTCCATCACCCACCGCTGTGATTTTCAAGGAAGGGCTTTAAATATAAGGGCTCAGGTGCGTCTAGCTGCTTGGGCCCCGGCACCCACTGCCATGATTTTTGAGGAAGGGCTGTAAATATTAGTCCTTCCCTGAAAATCATTCCTAGTTGTAGTAAAAAATAAAAAAAAAACTGTACTTACCCCTCCGCTGCTGCCATTCATCAATGAATTTAATGAATGGCCAAGCACTGCCTGTGATTGGCTGAGAACTGTGACCTATCACAGGCAGCGATCAGCTGTTATTCAATGAATGACTGAGTGCTGCCTGTGATTGGCTCAGCGCTCAGCCAATCAGACGCAGCCCTTTCAGCTGGTGTGGATTTTTAAATTCCCGCCTGCTGAAAGAACTTTATTAGAGTGATGGGACCCAAGCGGCAAGACTTTTTTTTAACAAAAATTTCAGGACCCTCACTTGAGTAAAAGCCGAGGGGGGCTTTTTCAGCATTAAAAAATGTGGTGAAAAAGTCGGCTTATACTAGACTTATACTAAACTTTTTCCCAATACCCAAAGGCATTGCAGCCTCAGCATATATGCACCGGGCCTGGGCCATCTGAACAGGCGCACAAACGCTAGATTTGTGTGCACATTCACGCGTTTTTATGGCACCAGTGGCTGCACATTAAAAACTCCTACGGCCATGTGAAAGAGCCCTAAGGATGTACCTTAACCTAAACGTGAGGTGGAAAGCCCCATTTAACAAGACCACCAAGACTGATGCTATCAAGTAACACCTTCTGCTCTGACAACCTAATATTGAGAGCATTCCTCTGAAAATTAGCACTGAAATTTCAGCTCTTGGACCCCTACTGATGGGGCTTCCTAATAGGTCTGATTGGCAAATTAAAAGACCCTATTGATAGTGTACTCTTTTGAAGCTATGTTCACATGTGGTGCATTTTCTGCAATGATAAAACCGGGGCAGATTTTGGTACGATCTGCATCAAAATCCTCGTCGAAAATTTACATATAACACATGTATTTTGATGTGGATTTTGGGTTTGGACAGGGATTTCACCTCCACATTTGAAGAGTTTAATCCACACTAGAAATCCATACTGCAGGTCAGTTTACACTACGGATTTCCTAAAATTTCATCCACACTGTAAGATGCTGCGGATTTTCCAAAGCCAATTCCATTGTGGAAAATCCATAGCATTTCCACCATGTAAATATATGGTGAAGATGTCCATGCACATTGTGGATGATCTGCGGTAACTGCATGTGGATCAGTAGTAATTGCCAATAGTGAAACAATAGCAGGTCCAGGTGCAGCTCTCATGTGGTTACTGCCAAACATCCGCAGCGTGTATAGGCACCATTAAACTTTATATGATTCCTTACAGTTTCTGAATTTAGTTCACTGATATATGCAACCCCTCTAAATACTGTATATATCAAGCACACTTGATTAGCAGCACCTGGTTCTAATTATCTCCTTATTAGATATGGAAGCAGTAAGACACACTTACTTTATTTTCCTAACTAAAACTTTACTTTGGCTTATTTTTGGCGAATAATTAATGACGGGGTAAAATCTATAATGTGTCATTTGTCACATGAGATTAGATCTAATTCCAGGACTTTGCAAGGACTCGATGACTGCCAATCATATCCTCGTAGTTAAAAACACACATCTGACAGAGGGAGGACTTTTTATTGCACATTATTATACATAACTGCATAAAACTTCACTTATTATTCAAAAGAAATCTATGAAGCATGATGGCAAGAGCAATAGAATGACACAGAGAAAAGCAATTATAGAGCAAGAGGTGAGTTCATTGAGCCATTTATAGAAGGAATGCAATCTCCGCAGACACATCTACTTTTAAAGTATAGCCGTAAAAAATTAAATTCAGCTTTAAGGGATTTTCCCACTATTACAAATGAAGATCAATCTCTAGAATATGCTATTATGTGTTGATCAAGGGGATCTGACTGCCAGGAAATCTACTGATCCTCATAAGGAAGAGCTTACAGCACTGGTTACGTTTATGGAATTGTATTGTGATATACCATAAGATGACATGGTGGAAATGTTCCTTTAAAGGGGTTGTCTGCTTTGGTCAATGACTATTTCTAGAGAGGGGTCTCTTAATGATTAGCTAAGAATGCCCACCTGTTGGGATCCATATGGATTAGTCGGAAATCGTTGTATCTAAATCAGCCTTAAGAGTTCAATTTGGTAGAGAGATGGAGCTTACCAATGATCAACCTAATGGTGACGAGAGCCAAGGTTTTGCTTAATTGACCCCAACAGACAATACGTCCTAAATACCACCCCATTGTGTGGAATTTAAGGTTATCTGTTTCCTCTCTTGCCAGTGGTTTCTACTGCGCCCTTGCAAAGGTCAATCAATGGCCTTTTTACACAAGAAGACTTGTCTGGTGCAGATGCCCGACAGGTCATCCCAGCAATGATCGTTCTGGAGGGAATGGAGTCAGAGCACGCTGGGGATCGTTCTGGCCCACTCACAGTAATCAGCCAGTTGTTCACAGATGAACGATTGCCTATTTACACAGCCTAATATGTCAATTGTTTTTTAGGCATGCATAAACTCAATGACAAACAAATTATTGTTCATTGTTCAGTCGGTGCATGCTTTTATACCGAATGACAATTGTTTAGATTCTGGCTGGCCACGGGAAAAGGGACCCATATAAAAGGGCCCCAAGCCTCCTTATTAGTCCTCTTACTCTTTCAAATCTTGCCAAGGAGTGTATGATTTCTCCTGCTCCTGAGGATGAGTTAGGGAACCTGTTGAAGGCTTCTATTCAGAGTGGATCTAGTGGTTCAGAATATCCAGCTGCCAGGGAAGGCATGGGAATTGACAGGCCTTTGCTAAGAAACATGGGCTTATCAGATACAGTGGTCTAAACCATATTGGAAAAGCAATAAATTCAACCTATACTTGCATAGTGTGCAACTTTAGGAGGTGCTGTGAACAAAGAAGGCTACTGGAAAGGAACTCTTTACTAGATATTCTCCAATTTTCACAAGATAGATTCGAGAAGGGACTCAAACCCAGTGTAAGCATCTATCGAAAGGGTCTCTGGAAATTGGTTCTTAGTGGCCTTTCAGAAACTGCAGCCACATAGAGTCAACGGTTTCCAAAATGGCATTTCCCTCTGATATTAATAAGGCTATGAGAGCATTCCTTCAAGCTTTTACAGGAGGCAGATTTACTATTCCTGTTGGAAACAGTGGTATTCCAGCTGGCAATTATACGAGTCAAAGGGTTAAGCAAGCTATACACCATGGCTGTCAATAAGCTGTAACTATCTTTCCATGATTATAAAGGGATATTGAGGAATGAGTCTTCATTCAGGCTCATTTTTTTCTCCACTACCAATTAAGGAATATTCTTGCCAGTCTTCTGTATCCCTTTTGTACCAAATCTACTTCAGAGGAGGAAAGGTGCACTGCTTACAGACAATAGACATGGGGCAGTAACTGAGAAGCTGCCTATCCTAAATTCATGTTTCTGGAAGACATATCAGCTGTCTGTGCTCACACACAACCCAAAGAAAGAGGAGAAAGCCACCCTAGATATGTGGTTGAAAGACCCTATTATAACTAATTATAAAAGTAAAGAAAGTTATCCTCCAGTAGTCATCCTTGCTCAATATACCAGTGCTCCAGTAATGTCATGGGTAGAAGGTGCTCAAGTCCCAGCTGAGAGCATCTGCTGGGTGGATCACATCAAATACCTTCATCCACAATTATAGGATAGACATCTCTATGGGAGAAGGCTCTTCCTTAGTTGTTCAGTTAACCACCCTACATGAATCATGCTACATTCCTATATGTATGTGCTGCTACAGGACGTCTAGGAAACACTGAATTTCCTACACTATCCAAAAAAGCAGCAATAACTACCATCCTAATAAAGTTTTTCCTTACATATCATAATTAGAGATGAGCGAGCATACTCGCTAAGGGCAATTGCTCGAGCGAGCATTGCCCTTAGCGAGTACCTGCCTGCTCGAGACAAAAGGTTCGGGTGCCGGTGCGGGGGAGCGGTGATTAGCGACAGTCAGCAGGGGGGCGGCGGGGAGAGAGGGAGAGAGAGATCTCCCCTCCGTTCCTCCCCACTCTCCCCCGCAGCTCCCTGCCAGCCGCCGGCACCCGAACCTTTTGTCTCGAGCGGGCAGGTACTCGCTAAGGGCAATGCTCGCTCGCTAATCTTAAAAATCACACGAGAGAGAGGAGCTAAGGCCCTTCTTATAGGGTTTGTTGAAATCTGAATTAACTCTTTGTGCAAACTACCAAAGCACATGTTGGGGAATATTTCTCCATATGTATGTTCTTCTGTTTGGACTACTAATAAGAAGAATAGTGTGGGAAATGCAGTCTTTTTAGCTCTAGTTTTTGACCCACACCGGATTTGGTTTGCAGATACTGACCACAAAATACACGAAGCACCACCAGATGTAGTGTCCTAAAGTTTCTTTACGCCTACATTAAAAGAAAAAAACCACTTCAGGTAAAGAAAAGCTTGCATAATTTTTTTTCGATTTCACCTCGAAATGCTTCATTAATCAGGCCAATGTATTTATTGTGCACTCCTTGACATCATACTATGCAACAGCAGCAAAATATACACAATTAGATAGCACTTTCACTGTAAAATAAGAAGACACGGCAAATATACAAATTCTTTTGAAAAGAATCCAACCACGGTTACATTTTTTTTTTGAATAAGCCATAATTTGCTGTTCCCAGCAGGTTTCCCTGCACCCAGATTGTAAGTAGCGTATTCAAGAAGAATAATGACTTTATCACCGGTCTCATAAAAAAGCAAACATCTCCTGTAAGGTCAGGAAATTTTACATGTAAATATATGAATGCAACAGAATATATTTTCATACATGAGTAATTTGGAACCAAGGGAGGAGTTTTGCATCGCCTTGCTTTCTGCTCTAACAGTATTCGGCTAATGCTCTGCTAGATTGGCTGCGAACAAGTTCTAATGGTTTGGAAAGCCAAGATTTCAAGCAATTTAGTTCAGACTAACTCCCTGAAAGCAGCACATAAATGAATTTTCATTATTGCAAAATACTTGTTCAATGTTATACAATTTATATCATCTAACATATTCATTCATCAGAGAAGTGAACATTTGTCCAGTAGGTATGCAGGGAGAAAATATTTTCTGTTTATGCTTTCCTTACATTCTTTAGATAAATTATGGAGTCCACCCTAAAAGCAATGCAATGAGATGCATAAGGCGCTGAAGAGAGGAGAACTTGAAGCCTATAGGCTCCAATGCAAAATCTATAACACTTACATATACCATTCATAATACCCAACATATCCCCTTGTGGGACATGCTTAAGCCCCACTCTTCATCCAACAGAAGTGCCCAGAAAAAGGAATGGAACCACTAACTTACTAGATACTAGACCTGTGGTGCAACTCCTATCTAGGCACCCCCTATATCTACACTCCTTGGGTTCAATATGGAAGGTGAGATGGAAGAAAAACAATTAGGAGATCCTTCTTGTCTGTCCTAAACTGTAAATACTTCCTGTTGAATAGTTTATATTGGGTCTGAAAAATGTATCCAAACATATGCAAAAAGAGCTCCAATTTACCCCATGGTCCATACAAGTAAAAATAAAACATACAAAGACTGGGTGATCAATGGAGGTGACCATAAGGATAGGGTGGAAGTTGAAGAACTAGTAGATGGTATACTCTCACACATCTGGGGAGAACCAAAAATAGAAGCTATATGGCTCCCTCTTTCAGATTCAGGTAGGAACTTAAAGAATGTAATGGCGGTCTCGCCTAGATATAAAGAGTCATTCAAAATCCCAGAATTACATGATTTATTAAATAAAAGCAATATAAAAAAAGAGCTCAACGTATTACAGGGGATGTTAAAAATGTCTCCTTCTTCAGGAACAATATTGTAAAACATAACTAGGCTTACTTACATTAATAATGATGTAAAAGTATACCCCCAGATCGTCCATAACCGTTCGTGAGTAGCATCCAGCGCACAGCAGGAAGCCACCCCAGCCAGCTATATGACCATGTCTGCCATAAGAACTGGAAAGCTAGATGCATCCCACTTTTCTGTCTACCTGTAGAGAATCGCCTAGGGACTTTCAGGTATGAGATAAAGAACTTTTTGGTCTTCATTTTTCAATGGTTCCCGTCCCTATCAGTCTTTTTAGCTGGATAGAAAAGCATTACCATTAGGACTTTTCTGTCCAGCTAAAAACTTTGACAGGGACAGAAATCTAGTGAATTGGAGACCAAAGAGGTCTCCGTCTCACACCTGAAGCACTATGCTTCTATCCTGGTTCTGTCCAGGTTTCGGTGCCTATGCAATTTACTGCATCGAAGATGAAATTCCAATACCAGTGGAAGGCCAAAAACATTATGTGAAAAGAGCCGTCATGCCATATATTTTTGTGCAAATTCTCAAACATACTTTAGTGGTCAAGATTTCCAACCCTAGGAAAAAGAGAATCAGGTATCCAGAAGAACAATTTGAAGCTCCTGGGCCCCAATCTATAACATGGCCTCCCACTTACCATATGCCATGTATAATAATGGCATCATTTTTTATGGCATAAGGAACTGTGGCCTTACCTACGCCCCAAGGATCTAGGTACGTCTGCTTCCTCTGCAGCACCTATATCTACAGGCCTGTAGGTACGTCTGATACCTCTGCAGCACCTATATCTATAGGCCTGTAGGTATTCAGCATTTGGTATTGTTAGTATTCCGAGTGCTACAAACTAGTACGGTATTTTATTAAATATTTGGCGACTTGGGTTCTTTTTTTTACTCTGAAGGTTAGTTGACACATATTAGAGAAACAAGCATGTAATTTGGTAACAGACTCAGTAAATGACACACAAAGGACGTGAATTTTTATCCCTGTCACTTCAGGAAGACACAGGTAGGAATGACACATGCTATGGATGGTATATCTATAAAAACAAAACACCAGGTTAGATCACCAGTTAATAATCATTATTTATGACCTGTCTAGTAGAAAATGGTTAGTCTGCCTCAGACCCACAAATCCTCTGTCCGCTGAGGGATAAAGTGGTGCAAGATTAACGAGCCTCACGAAGGGCACTATGTGTTACATCCTTCTACAGACACACAGCTCCGAGCAAGGTGCTCTAAAATATATTTATGTGTAACTTCCCTGTGTGGTTATACGATGGCTGGAAAAATACAAAAAAATTGATAAAAGCAACATTTTGACAGCGCTAATATGATGAAAGAAGGTGGCATGGTGTGGCCTCAGTGCTCTGGGCTTATAGGACAGGAGAAAGTTATTTTATGTATCTTAGTTTTTAGCACTCTATGTTATTTCTATGTATTTCTAGAACTGCATCTATTTGGAATCCGCTATATTATATAGGCACATAGGTTCTTCTGGTACTCTTACCCTTAATTACAAGTGGATCCCAGCTAAGAGTAAATTCACACTCGGCGTAAAAATCTGCCACAATCAACATGTGGATATTGCTGTGGAAATGCTGTGGATTGCATAATTGCAAGAATAGCTTTGGCATGGTAACCTACTTCCTGTATTACTTTAATTTAGACTTTATCAGACTTTACGCTTATATTTTAGAAAAACAGATGATTAAGTTAAAGTATATGAGTAAATGCTATTGCCGTCAAATCCATATCCAAGGAAAGAACGGAGTACTGCCAACTACTGGTCCTGTTTTCGAACTTTATTCTAAAGAGCAGTATGGGGCAATTATAACAAGAAACGGCGGCGGTACTACTTCTAGCCATCACCTTGAAGAGGGAGGACCAGCCGAATGTAGGCTGTAGGTGATTGCCTTCATTGGGTCCACCTGGGCACCACATGAGCATAGTAACATAGTATGTTAGGCTTAACGAAGACAATGTCCATCTAGTTCAGCCGGTTTCACACCCCCCCCCCCCCCCCCTCTTGTTGGTCTAGAGGAAGGGGGGGAAAAAATGAGCCAATTTAGCTCATTTGGAGGAAAAAAAATCCTTCCCGACTACATATGGCAGTCAGAATAATCCCTGGATCAACATTTGAGTTCCTACCTGACTCCAAGACAAGGATCAACAACCCCGCTGGTCACCTAATGTCTATATCCTGTAATATCGTAGCACTCTAAAATGGAGCATCTTCCTCTATGCAGCAGTGTCTTATGCAGCTACTTGAATCATTCTCCTTCTGGCTCTGGCTCCTTCTTTTTGATGTTCTGAAGTGTCAACGTAATCATTTAGTTCTGCCCCTGTATTTATGCTGTATTATGAGTTTGGTTCTGGTGCTGTAATTATATTAGGAGCTTGATTCTGGTATTGTAACTATGTACAGAGGTTGCTTCATGCTGTATTTATGTTATGAGCTTGGTTCTGGTGCTGTATTTATATTGTGAGCTTGATTCTGGTACAGTATTCATTCATTAAGCTGTTCTGGTGTGGGTTTGCTGCCTATCTTGCTGTTTTTTGCACAAACAGAATACAAGCAGCCTGCTTATCAGTGCAATCATTTTTTTTTTCTTATGGGAGAAGCACCAATAAAAAAATTCTGCACATGGTGCCATCCAACTGCAGGCCGGCACCAGTTATGTGCCCTGGGTACTGGATGCCAGGATATACCAACAGGTAGCTTTTCCTTTGACGGGATATTTAGATACTAAGCTAGAGTAGCTAAATAATTCATTGCCCTGGATGAAGGGAAGCCAATCTACATCTCTGATCTGCAACAAGTTGATGACATCATGAGAATCCCTCTACCCCCTCCACTCCCAAAATGGCACATACCAGAGACAAGCAGCTACTGGGGAATTTAATTTGCTATTTGCATTAATTGTTCCCAGTTTAGGTAATGTAATTTGAAGTAATATGGTAAAATAATTCTATCAAGTCACTTCAGCAATGTTTCCTAAACAGTTAAGGTATTATATTATTCAATGCTTTTTAACTCCTTAGTGAACACCAATATGCCTTTTTATGGAGCTCACCAAGAATCCTTAAATTTGCCAATACACTTTTTTTAAAGGTGCTGCAGCCCAGCATGGTTGTCCTGAGTCACATATAGCACCAGCTCAGCTGTTCACTGACAGCCAGACTCTTCTTCTAATGTCCAAGATTGAAGAAACCTCCGATCCTGGCTGTTAAACCCCTTAGATGCTGTGATCAATAATAAACGCAGCATCTGAGTCATGTCAGAGGGAGAGGGCTCGTGAACAAACAATCACATCTTCAAGTCACTTTGTGGCACTAATAGATGTTGAAAAAAGTCTTAATAAAGTGTCAACCGAAATTCCAAGTTAAAATTTTTTTATGTTTTTCTCTTACTATGTGCTCTTTTAGAAAAAATAAATAAATCAACAAACCACATATAATTGGTATTGCCACACTCGGAATGGCTAAATTATAAAATTCTCATGTTATTTATCCTGTACAGGGAACAACTAAAAGTAAGCCTTCATTAGGATTTATCAATGTAAAAATAAAACATTTTATCGGGTCTTTGAATGTGTTGACACTAGAGATGAGCGAGCATGCTCGTTCGAGCGTTAGCATATGCGAAGTACTTCTTACTCGAGCCGAGCACCACAAGGTACTCGGGTGCTCAAGAAAATTTTGTCCCTCAATGGAGCCGTGGCTGGCAAAAAGAATTCCCTGCTGCTACATCTGCCACATCTGTGACAAATGCAGCAGAGGAATTCTTCAATTGCCTACCGCAGCTGTCACACATGAGAGCTGTGGTAGAGGATCCTGCTGCCGGCACCCCATCATTGGTTTTCAGGGAAGGGCTTTAAACATAAGCCCTTCTTTGAAAAACCAGCAAAAGTACAGTAAAAAGCAAAAAAAATACATACTCACCTCCCTTCAGCTTCCAGGGCTCAGCCGTGTCTTCTCTGCGCTGTCCCCAGCTCTGCTCTTCTGATCTATCAGCAGGCAAGGATTTAAAGCCCTGCCTGCCGAAAGAGCTAATTGTGATTGGCTGAAGCGCTCAGCCAATCACAATCAGCTCTTTCAGCAAGCGGGGACTTTAAATCCCACCCTGCTGATAGATAAGGACTACAGAGTCAGGGACAGCTCAGAGAAGACGTGACTGAGCCCTGGCAGCTGAAGGGAGGTGAGTATGTTTTTTTTTTTTGCTTTTTACTGTACTTTTACTGGTTTTTCAGGGAAGGGCTTATGTTTAAAGCCCTTCCTGGAAAACCAATGACAGGGTGTCGGCAGCAGGATCCTCTACTGCAGCTGTCATGTGTGACAGCTGCGATAGGGAATTGAAGAATTCCTCTGCTGCATCTGTCACAGATGTGGCAGATGTAGCAACAGGGAATTCTTTTTACTAGCAGGGATGAAGGAAATATCTGCCGCATGCGGCAGATGTGTTCTTCATCCCCGCGGGGGACACGGCAGTGGCCGAGGGTGTTTTTTAAATTTTTTTTACACTAAAAGGATTGTTTTTCAGGGAAGGGCTTATATGTAAAGCCCTTCCATGAAAAACAGTTCAGGGGTGCCAAAAGATCATTGTTTTCAATGGAGCCGCCGGCAGCAGTCGCGGCTCAATTGAAAACAATTCAGGCAGCTACCGAGCATGGGTGAGCATGAAAAATGCTCGGGTCTCCCATTGACTTCAATGGGGTTCGTTACTCGAAACGAGCTCTCGAGCATTACTAAAAGCTCAGCTCGAGCACCCAAGCATTTTGGTGCTTGCTCATCTCTAGTTGGCACAAATGCAAATATTTTTTCCTACATTTTTTTTCTATTATGTAAACTAAGAAAAACATTAAAACGCTATATAAATTCAGTATCACCACAGTTGTATCAACCTATTATAAATGTATTATGTGATTGTCTAAAGGGTGCATAAATAGTGTGTCATCTATTACCCCTAGACAAAACTATGGGCTAAACATACGTTGGGGTTCAGTATGTTGAGTGGTTTGTATAAGGGTGCCTACCCACTAGCGATATTTTTTCTAGCAATGCGAGATTGAGAGCCTCACAGCGCAAAGAAAATGCTGCAATATTGCTCATTGTTTTCAATGGGGCTGGCCGCAGCAGCGCCTGCCCCATTGAAAACATAGGGAGTACATCGCGGACATCCGCCACAGCTGTGAAAGCTGTCACAGCTATGGCAGGGGACTCATTCATCCCCACAAGGACCGTGGGAATAAAGGAATCCTCTGCTACAGCTGTCACAGCTGTGGCAAAAGTCTGTGATGTTATCCCGTTGCTTTTAATGGGGCCAGCACTGCTGCAGAAGCATTGAAAGCAGTGGATTGCATGCATCCCCGCGGCGATGATTTTCAGGGAAGGGCTCGAAATGTAAGCCCTTCCCTGAAAATCAGCCATAGATGTAAAAAAAAGGAAAAAAATATATACTCACCTAGAAGAGCCGTCCAGCTCTTTTCTCTCGCCCCAGCAGACTTCTTCTGTGTTCTGGAGGCCGGGGATTGAAAAATCCCTGTCTCCAGAAAGCGCTGGTCTGACCAATCTGACCAATCACAGCCAGCGTTCAGCTGTCATTCAATGGCAGAGCGTTGCCTGTGATTGGCTGAGCGCTCAGCCAATGAGACCAGCACTTTCTGGGGGCGAGGATTTTTCAATTTCCTGCTTCCACAACACAGAAGAAGACTGCCATGCCGGAGAGAAGAGCCAGACGGCTCTTCTAGCTGAGTATAATTTTTTTTTTAACTACTTTTTACAGCTATGGCTGATTTTCAGGGAAGGCCTTAAATCTCAAGCCTTTCTTCGAAAATCATCGCTGTGAGGGTTGCCTGCAATCCACCGCTTTTAATGGGGCCATAGCAGTGCCAGGTCCATTGAAACCAATGGGATAGCATCACAGACTTCTGCCACAGCTGTGATAGCTTTGGCATAGGATTCCTTCATCCCCACGGTCCCTGCGGGGATGAAGGAGTCCTCTGCCATAGCTGTAACAGCTGTGGCAGAAGTTTGCGATGTACTCCCTATGTTTTCAATGGGGCTGGCGCTGCTGCCACCGGCCCCATTCAAAAGACTAAGCTATATTGCAGTTTTTTTCTCTGTGCTGCGAAACAAGAATAAAAATCGCTAAGGAGTATGAAGCCATTGAAAATCATTGGTTTCATAATCGTCGCTCTCGCATCGCAAGAAAAAATATTGCTGGTGGGTAGGCACACCTATGTGTGCCAAAAAAAGCACATCTGATAAAACCATTAAAAAATAAAAACAGTGTTGCCTGCATCTCATTGCTTTCAATGGGCACAGAGCTTCGGTCACATGCATTTTTAGGGCTCAGTCAGATGAGTGTTTTCTTGCGTGCACAAAAAAAAGCATGTCTCATAGAACCATTGACTCCCTTTGTATTGTTCACATGTCCATCTTTTACAGGCGCAAATTCTTTGCACCTGCAAAAGATAGGACATCTGTTCATTGGCAAGGTCCATGCTGCACGTAAAATATCCGTGCAGGGAATCCCCTTATCATTGAACACTGTGTTCATTGACATAGGAACTCCCCGCAGGGATGAAGGAATTCCCTGCCACAGCTGTCACAGCTGTAGCAGAGGATCGTGATCTTCTCGCATTACTTTCAACGGGGTTTGGTGCTGCAGCCGGCCCCATTAATAGTAATGGGCTGCAGGCAACCCAGGCAGCGATTTTCAGGGAAAGGTTTGAAATATAAGCCCTTCCCTGAAAATTCTCCATAGCTGGTCTAAAAAAAATGAAAAATATATATACTCACCTCTCAGCCATTGTTTGAGCTTGGCGCATCTTGACGCTTAACTCCCCCGCACCGTACTAAAATGCTTTTAGCAGGCAAGGATTTAAAATCCCTGCCTCCTGAAAGTGCTGTGTCTGATTGGCTGATCGCTCAGCCAATCACAAGCAGCACTCAGCCATTCATTAAATTCAATGAATGGCTGAGCGCTGCCTCTGATTGACTGAGTGCTGTGACCAATCACAGGCAACGCTCAGCTGTCATTCGATGAATGGCTGAGCGCTGCCTGTGATTGGCTGAGCTCTCAGCCAATCAGACACAGCCCTTTCAACTTAGGGTCAGGAAAAATGAACAGCATCCACTTCTTTTTTTAGAGAACTCATCAGATATTTGCAGGATGAATGGAGGGAAATACCACCTGAAGTATAACAGTCATTAGGAGAATGTATGCCATGGAGAATATCTGATGTCATTAGGGCCAAAGGAGCCCCACTAAGTATTAACATATGGAAATAAATACTACTTTTGATTCTTGCTCAGGTGTCCAAGTACTTTTGGTAGGATAGAGGAGGTTGCTCACTAAAGGGTTAATACAACCTTCTATTGCCACTCTTTTTTGTATTCCTTTGTACACTGTGGTATATAATCGCGTAAAGGATTCTATCTTTCATAGGATGCTCAGAATAAAGTGTTCTACGAAAGTGAACTTATATGACTCCAGAAAAGTTGATTCTTGCATCACACTGCTAGCCTTTGACTATTTGGCAGTTTGGAAAAGATACAGATTTAAGATTAAATTGCAGGGCGTATGTTCACAGCCGGTTACAGCTCTGTAACCTTTCCGAGACAAATGTCAGGTACAAATAAATTGTTGCTACGTGGGAACGCAGCAGTTAGTCCGCAAGACATGCTTGAGAGGAAAGGTGAGATGGCAGGTAGCCCCCAGCAAAAGGATACCATTGAAGACAGCATTTAAAGTGTACCTGTCATACAGATCTGAGAAGTCTACTTTCAAAGCACAACTTCTGATGTCTACCATTCTAACAAAACTCCTTAGGGCTTATTCACATGGGTGATTTTCACGTCCATGTGCTGTCCGTATTTGCACCGGACTGCACGTGAACAGCACAATGATCCATTACAATCAATGAGACTATGCAGATATGTTGCTTTTATACACAGAACTATGGTCCATGTAAAAATAATGGCATCATGTCCTATTCTGGCGCAATTTCTCAGATGACAATCACCCATTCAAGTCAATGGGTTGGCATAAAATAGGGGCAAACATGTTTTTCATGGATCACTGCTAAGCAATGTTAGAAATAAAATAGGCCTACTTCTGGGTTTTTGGTTTTTTTTTGCACATCAGAAAAAAAAACAATGACATATAAAATACAGAAAATGGAAATGCACAACGCAAATACAAAATCAGACACGATGGTCTGAATAAGGCCTTAAGGCTGATTTAGACACAACGATTTTCGCTCAAAGCCATCTTTTGGGCGCCCACCCACTGGCGACTTTTTTTTCTTTGCGTTTTGCGTTTTTCCTGCAGAGCAATTAGAATTGAATGTACTCCTGTCCACTGGCGTTTTGCGTTGCGTTGCGTTGTGTTTTTTAACATAGGAACTGTCAGTTGCATATGTGTCCTTATTTTTCTCCTAATGCACCCATGAAAGTCAATGGAAATTAATGGAAAAGCCGCGAAAACGCCGCGAAAACGCGGCAAAAAACGCCGCGAAAAACGCGAGAAAACGCGGCGTTTTTCACGCACGAAAATCGCAAACGCCAGTGGGTGGGCGCCCTTTGAGTGATAATCGTTGGGTGTAACTGTACTGACATCATGCAGTTTTCGTTAAGCCATCGCTGATCTCTGATCTTTCAGCACGCTGAAAGATCAGTGATTGGTTATCAGGAATTAACAGCGGGATACAGCTGATACTATTGTTTCCGCTGTATCTCGCTCCCTGAAGACAGGTGGGGTATGAAGAACACAGCACTTCAGCTGTGTTCTCCATACCCCGCTCAGAGTGCTCGGCTGTATAACAGCCGGGCGCTCCGAGCAGAGAACAGCTGGATGCAGAAGGCAAGCAGGGACACCCCACTTGTCTTCTGCATCTCCCGCTCGGAATGCTCAGCTCTATAACAGCGGGGTGCTCCGAGCGGAGAACAGCTGGATGCAGAAGGCAAGCGGCCCCGCTTGTTTTTTTTTTTTGCACATCAGAAAAAAAACGGATGACATATAAAATACAGAAAATGAAAATGCACAACGCAAATACAAAAATCAGACATGATTGTCTGAATAAGGCCTTAAGGCTGATTTAGACACAATGATTTTCGCTCAAAAATTGCTCAAAGCCATCCTTTGAGTAATAATCATTGTGTCTAACTGCACTGACATCGTGCAGTTTTCGTTAAGCCATCGCTGATCGCTCATCTTTCAGCACGCTGAAAGATCAGTGATTGGTTATCAGGAATTAACAGCGGGATACAGCTGATACTATTGCTTCCGCTGTATCCCGCTCCCTGAAGACAGGTGGGGTATGAAGAACACAGTGCTCCAGCATACCCCGCTCAGAGTGCTCGGCTGTATAACAGCCAGGTGCTCCGAGCAGAGAACAGCTGGATGCAGAAGGCAACCAGCCCCGCTTGTCTTCTGCATCCTCTGCTCTGAGTGCAAGGTGATCAGTCAATGTTTGAGTGATTATCGCTCGAAAATCGCTCAAAAGAACGATAAGCATTGTGTCTAAACCAGGCTTTACTCTCAGTAGCGGCAGACTTGTGAGTGATGCTTATCTGGGATTCCTTGGCTTATTGCACCGTTATCCTACCCACATTGATGGATGACTTTTGGAACAAGTTGCTTCTTGATGTAACAACCTATGCTACATCATGGCTTTAATATACTTGGTTTATTACATATAAAGGAAAGCAAGGAGGAAATCTTGCCATATAAAGTGCTTAGCTTCCATGCTGGTGTGTATTCTTACATAATAGGTGAGATTTATCTAATGCAAGTACATAAGAGATAAAGTGTCCCAAAGCCCCTTTACCACATTTTCCCAACATATGCGGTATTTCGAAATTGTGTGAGTAAAAGTGAGTGGAATGTTTCAGCTATTTCCATCATTTCTCTCATTTGAAAAAAATAGCAGAAAACAGATAAGGGTGAATTTAGATGTGATAGATTTGTTGCAGAGATTTCTACATCTGTCCTAATCACAGAGAATCACTAGGGAATGCAGAAAACCATGTGTTACAGTAGCTACCAAAACATCCTCATTCAGGTGGATGGAAGTGATTTACAGTTGCAAACATTTCTGCAAAATATCTGTTGTGTGTGACTATTTCCTAAAGCCAGCTCTTAGCCACGGTTCTCACAGCTCCTTTTCTAGGAAAGGAAGTAAGGATTCCCCTCTCTAGTTACGTAGCACTGTGTTATGTTTGTGCAGGATGCAACCCACCCCCCCCTTATGGACATCACCAACACTTCAGAAGTAGATGTCACCAATATTCACAATGAACAAATATAGACAAGCACAATAACACCAAAATACGGGAAACTCAAAATAGGGTAAGTAAGAGCAACAGAAATATAGATTTGGGAACATTATCACTTTCCAAGATTGGTGCGGCAGACCCTGCTTAGAAGCAGGGTGAACGCCCCAATAGGGACGCCCCCACATCAGAAACCTGGGGGCCTGTTTTTTTTTCTAGACGGAGGATAGGCAAGATGTTTAATGAAGATGGAAAGACCAACGTATGTAACACAGCGTAAGGTAGAAGTGAATAAACCCCACACAGATTAAATAGCCACAGGTACTTAACTGCCTCACCAAACACCTCAGGCAGGAAAATAACAAGTGCCTATGTAGAGGCGGGCCTGGAGTAAATATAATACCATTATGGCTGATTGGCCAGCTAGGGGAAACACCCCCTGTCAGCCAATCAGTCCATACAACACAGGAGATGTTGTAGCAGGAAAGAGAAGAGGGGTATATCAAACACTAAGGTATTTCCAACAAACAACACCTAAGGGTCCTTCTGCAGTGACAGGAAATATTGAGAGATTTCTTCCAGACAACATCTAAGCAGCCTTGTGCAGTGACAAGAAAGAAGTATTCATCAGCGCCCAGCGCTGAATGACAGGGGGCTTGTGCCTAAGGTGCAATCATATGGACCGGGGCTGACGTTGTAATGTCACTCAAGCTCCACTTCCAGATTACTGCCTGGGTGCTACAACACACAGGAGCTGTGAGTAAGAGCCTGTAACAGCTCCTGCTGCTAATGCCGATAGTGCAAGTCTTAAGAGGATATGATACAGGCTGAATAATATACTTGTTGTCTGTGGATGATACTTGGAAGAGTAATTGTACTAGAGGGGTAACACTTTAGGGGGGTTGATACTGCAAGGGTAGACCTAGTACTGGGGGAGAGGATTTTGTTGAGGGGAGAAAACACTCAAGTGTATGTTGAGGGAATAACACTGGAAGGAATAACACTGGAGAGATTGTGATATACTACTGGAGGGGAGTAAATAATATCCGAGGGGAAGGAAAAGATGATACTGGGGAGATAGTGATATAATACTGGAGGGGACTAGGCAATACTTGGGGGGAAGGAAGAGATGGTACTGAAGAGATGGTGATATACTACTGGATGGGACTAGACGATACTTGAGGGGAAGAAAGAGATGGTGATATACTACTGGGGGGACTGGATAATACCTGAGGGGAATGAAAAGATGATACTGAAGAGATGGTGATATACTATCAGAGGCAGGTCTGACTCACACCCCCTTCACACCCACTGCCGGCTGCGCTGAACTCCGTCTGCCGGGACAAGGTAAGTATATATATTTTTTTTATTTTAACACATTTCTGGATGAATTGCAGGGAAGGGCTTCTATATTTAAGCCCTTCCCGACAATTCATCCCGCGCACGCCGGCAGCCCATTGCTTTCAGTGGAACCGGCTATAAGCATGTAACCCAGGAGAAGTGGCAGCGGAGTGTCATGCAGGCAGTGATTGTGCTTTGTTGGAGGTAGTGTGGTGCTTAGCTAAGGTATGCATTGCTAACGAGGGTTTTTCAGAAGTAAAAGTTGTTGGGAGGGGGGGGGGCCCACTCTTGCCGGTATTGTGGCTTAATAGTGGGACCTGTGAACTTGAGATGCAGCCCAACATGTAGCCCCTCGCCTGCCCTATCCGTTTCTGTGTCATTCCCATCACTTTCTTGAATTGCCCAGATTTTCACAAATGGAAACCTTAGCGAGCATCGGTGATATACAAAAATGCTCGAGTCGCCCATTGACTTCAATGGGGTTCGTTACTCGAAACGAACCCTCGAGCATCGCGATAATTTCGTCCCGAGTAACGAGCACCTGAGCATTTTGGTGCTCGCTCATCTCTAATGGTGATATATCACTGGAGGGGACTAGATAATACCTGAGGGGAATGAAGAGATGATACTGGAGAGATGATGATATACTACTGGATAGTACTAGGCAACATTTGAGGGGAAGGAAGAGATGGTACTGAAGAGATGGTAATATACTACCTCATAAGACTAGAGAATACTTGAGGGGAAGGAAGAAGTGATACTGGAGTCATGGTGATATACTATTGGAGGGGTCTAGATAATACCTGAGGGGAAGAAAGAGATGATAGTGGAGAAGGTGATACACTACTGGATAGGACTAGACAATACCTGAGAGGAAGGAAGATATGGTACCTGAAGGGAAAGTAAAAATTTCAGGTGGAAGACACCAAGAAGGGGAGGGTAGAGGAATGAGAGATGATACCTGAAAAAGAACCTTATTGAGGGGCCAAAAATGTTACCTGCGGAAGGGTAGAGAGATTATACCTGGAAAATAGTGGGATAAAACCTAAAGTGGACATTACACCCTATGAAGGAAGAAAGTGATACTTTGGGAAGGGTGATAAACTCTAAAATCATTTATAATCTGACATGAGATAGCCTGCAGATGCCAGTATAACAGGATTTTACAGAGTTATCATCTCACTGTATACTTCGGCAGCGGATGCGTCGATGTCAATTGAATGCTAATATATGCCGTTGTAAAAAATAGCTGTACAAATTAAAATAGTTTCTCCGCTATTGGCGATAAAACAATAAAGATCAAAACAGCTCTTGCATATAAACTTTACTATAGGCCATATACATAGACTAAACCTGTAATAAAATACGCACGTTTATATCTCTATAAATGTTGGGAGTCACAAAATAAATTTAGATGTATATTTATAGCACTGCGGAAAATGCACGAAAATAGCAAAGAATGGGACTAAAGCACAATGTATTTTTATCACATTCTATGGAAGGCAAAAACAACTACCGCATCATTATAAACATGTTGGGATGCAAAGGAGGCACACAGAGACCTTACAAGCTGACAGTAAATATACCCCTTTTCCCTGAAAATAAGACATACCCTGAAAATAAGACATAGCATGATTTTCCAGAATTTTTGAGCATGCAAAATGATTTTTCAGGCTTTTTGAGGATGCTTGAAATATAAGCCCTACTCCAAAATTAAGCCCTGCTAACAGTTAATTTAAAAAGACAATTTAGATAGTGTCCAGGCAGCTATACATGTAAAAAAGTTAAACCTTTTTGAACAAAAATTAATATAAGACACTGTCTTATTTTTGGGGAAACACGGTACCAGTAACTGCACTGCATTGGTGCAACATGTCAAGCTGCAGCATCCGCAGTCAGGGTACACCTGATTACGTGGCCACAATATCAGACCCGTGACATCTCATATCAATAAGTAGGTTACAATACAACTACATAGGTGCTACCTGTCCCATCATGTCCCCACATTACAGTGGCTTGATGCTGGTGCCTATTGTGTTTGGTTTGATTATAGTGACTTTTAGGCAACTTTTACACGAGCCGATTCCCGTTTGAACGAGTAAGTGACGACATCGTTAGCTCATTCGCTCTTGTTCAGCTTGTATAAGGGAAGGTGGAAGAATGAACGAGTGCTGTTTGAACTGACCATAAGTGAATGGGCCAACGATGCTTTATTCTTACATCTCAGTAGTATAATAAGCCAACACATTGGTTTTGCTCAATTGTCCTTTATTTTAATGTTCTTTGAGGAGTGGGTCACCACTGACAGACATAGGAGTGTAGTATGCGGGGCTGCTGGGTAATGCGCCTTGGTTGCTGTGTGCCACAGAGGTGCAACAAGTCACTTCCTTGGATATGGTATTTAGAAACACCTAGCTACTACTCTTACCCGAGGGGGAGCTAGGAGCTACTGGCTGAAGGACCTTATCAGCAGCTACAGCGTAAGGCTATGCTGTTACCTTTAGGGCAAGAACACATAGACGTATGCGCTACTATAGTCGCTGCTATGGAGCGTAGTAGCGCATGAACGGGTTTTTTTCTCAGACTTTTCAAACTCCATGCTAGTGCGTGCAAGTTTGAAAAATAGGGAGCAGGAATGTAGATCCTGCCTACTTTTAGCTACGTGCGCGAAAGATAGGGCAAGTCTTATCTTTTCTTGCCTATACAATTGATGATAGGAGGGCTTGTGTTTGGCAGGGCAAGTTGTATTTTTCAATTGCACCATTTAATGTATCACAAAATATATTGTATAACTTTTAAAAATAAGTGGATTGAAATACAGAAAAAAAGAGCAATTATGCCATTGATTTTTGGGGTTTATTTTTACGGTATTCACGGTTACTAAAATGGACGTTGACTTTGTTCTATGGGTCAGTACAGTTACAGTTATACCCATTGTATTAAGTCATTTATTTTTCACAACTTCTAAAAAAAATGTAAAAAAAACTCCTTACTTAAAAAAATCACTTTTTGTCGCCACTTTCTCAGACCTGTAACGCTTTATATTTTTCCATGTATGGGGCTGTGTGAGGGCTTGTCTTTTTTTTGTGGTATTATTATTTTTTTATGCATACAACGTTTTGATAATTTTTTTGTTCTTAATCCCTTTAAGAAGCACAGGGGTGCTAAAAAAATGCAATTCTGGCATTGTCCATTTTTTTAATGACATTTACTGTGCAGTATAGATAATGCAATGTATTAATGATTTAGACTTTTACAGATGTAATAATACTTATCATGTTCTGGGTGGTTTCCTTTGATTTTTTTATGGGAAAAGGTTTTTTCTTTATGGTTAATATTCAGTTTAATCCTCATAAAAACTGCGTTAAACTTTTCTTACTTATTTTAGTCCCCTTTGAATTTGCGATCTTCTAATCTCTTGTACAATATACTGCAATACGCTAGTACTGCAGTATATTGTACTTTTACTGGCAGCCTATCGGGCTGGAATACAGGACAAGCCTGGGGGCCTTTAAAATGCATCAGATTGCCATTGCAACCCACATGCTGTGTTTAGTGCTTTGTAGATGCAACTCATCTTGGCTGGTTGCTTACAATCAGTTCACACTGGCACTGCACCTGCTTTATGTAAGCTCTGGCCGCCATACTGAAGCCCACTTCCCGCAAGATGGTACTACTTCAGGTGAGTGGCCCAACTTGCCTTGTGGCAAATGCACCTTTGGATGGAGGAAGGGGGCCATGCTATAATTCGCCTTAGGCAGCAGAGGCGTTAGGTTCACCCCTGCCTATCCAGAGGATAGATCATCAACAGTAAAACTTTATAGTAAAAATCCATAAAAGTCCTGGACAGCCCCTTTAATAAATTCCCCACTCTGTGCTGGGATACAGCAAGTAATTAAAAGTAGTGACTTCCATGGAATCATATACAGTTCCATGCAATGTGCATACAGTATCTACTTCTGGTACCTTAAAAGTTAATGTAAGGTAAACATTAGTTGCAATCAATCTGCAATTGTATCCCCAATTCTCTTCTGCAGAAGTTGAAAACTGTCTCAGCAGTCTGGGTTATTACCTCTGTCACAGTGAAATGTTACAGTTGCAAGTAATGTCACCTCTGTATACAGACCAATAGCCCAACCACCTAACAAATCTTCCGGTATGCACCATAGTTCTAGCATGCTAAAGATGATCTATCCCCAACATATTCCTTTTGCGGTCAAGTGTTCTTGGAAATTGGCTTGTATTGAAAAACATGTAAAACTAAATCTGATGTTTCGATGTCAACTGGCTGTAAATGCTCCGAAAGTCCCTGCAGTTTATGCATAGAGCAACACAAAATTCATTAAGTAAAACCCATAGAAGAGCACGAAGCAGCAATCAACAATGTAGGTAGAAATGGCAATCGGCTGCAGAAAGTAAGTCAGGACATCAATATGTTGCAAGACAGCAAAATGGGATAACAAGGCAAATCAGCGGCTGCTGTAAATAATCATGGACAAGACTTTGTTCTATGACGACCTCTTATAAAGCTCAACCTCAATTATAGTGCCTCAAGGAAGGACAGAAAAAAATGAAAAGTGCTCCATTACTACGAACCTTTAGAAACAATTACTCATTCCTGTAATAGGGTTTATTAACTAATGATTTGTGGCTTTCAAGTGCAGAGCCGTTAGCGGGAACAGTGGCTGATTTTATGATTCTTGGCAAATCTTCCAGGAGGAAGATATCTGTATTTTAGAAGCCAAAGAACGTAAAAACATTTTTTCTCAAGTTTTTTATTTTGCTGGTCGCCTTTGTCAAGGAGAAAAGTAGCAGCCTTTTTATGTTTAGACTAGCGAGGTTCGTAGACAATTTAAATTCATAAAATGGGAAAAGATTAAAATGCTGAATTTACAAAAAAAATGAAAACGCAGATGAATGATGACAATGTTGAAGTGCAGAAGAAGTTTCAAACTTGTGGCTATAGGTGTCAGTGAGAAGTCTCCAAAGGTACAAAGTTAATAATAGTGTTATGAACATTACTACATAGTTTATTGTACTATATAAGGTTCACATTGGCGCCCCCAGCACAGATCCAGGATAACATCCCATATAATATAATGCAGTGTGCTGTGCTACTTTGTCCAGTAAAATGTTGGATGCCATTACAGAAGCGGCAGACCTCATGAAAGTCAATGCGGTCTATCGGGTGATGTCTATGTCAGTGGAGTGCCATATCCAGCACTTCCAGTATTTTTGTTGATCGGCTCCTATGATGGAGCCGATCAGAGGAAAAGACAGGCACAAATGTGAACACAGCCTTAAGCCACATTCGTACTTGCACCCCAGACTCTAACTGATTTCAGCTCTGTCCATAGAACTGAAATACAGAATTACCAGAACCCCAGCACCTGGAAGATCCAAGTGGTGCTAGATGATGCTAAGATGCCAACAGCACTTGAGTGGGCACGGTAGCCTCTTCTCAGGCCACTATCATGTTCATTTGTCATGTGGCCTTAGAGCAGCTCAGTCCCATTTAAGTCAATGGGATTGAGCTGCCATGGTAGGCACCAGCTAAATAAAATTTAGGGAGCAATGCCTGGTATGCAGTTGTACAGACCAATGCACTTGATTGAGTACTGTGGACTATTCAAACAGCTGATCAGCGGGATTCCTGAGCAGTGGACTCCCAATGACCAAATATTAATGAGCCAACCCAAGAACACAAATATTCTAGTTCTGAAAAACCCTTTTAAATATTTTTTGTGCTACAAGAGGAAACTGGAACCAACAGAGGAACCTCATGGAGCAAAAAAAAAGTACTGATTAGAATTAATCCTACAGCCCAGGTGTCGCTACAATGCAAGCACAGACACACAATATAGCCAATACTGGGCACTGTCATTTCAATCATTTTCAAAGGTCTTATAAAAGTAAATACATACATTTTAGGAAATATGCTGAGCAGCTTGTAAAAACATAAAATAAGTCATACTCACCACTCCCGATCCCTCGCCACTCCTGATTTGCTGGCGCCCATTCTCCCACTGCTCACTACTTCCTTCTGCAGCAGCGATGACATCCCAACACAAGGACAAGTGACAGCTAATGCTAAGCACCAGCCAAAGTGATCTGGTGGTTGGCTGAAGTAGTCATGTGTCTATGTTGTCAGTAACACCATGGCTGCTGCAGGAAGTAGAGAGCAGCACGGGACTAGGCACCAGCAAAACAGGGACAGCAGAGGATCTGGTAAGATGAGTAGGACTTCTTTTATGTGTTTTCCAGCAGACAGAACAGATTTACAAAAATTTATTTTGCCTGGATAACCCTTTTAATATCATTGTAAGTGGCTTCCACTGTAAAATATCAAGGGAGGTTTGTCACCTTTTACTGTTGATGACCTATACTCAGGATAGGTCATAAATAGCAGATGGGATCCAATGCTTGAGATCCATGCCGATCAGCTGATCGTTCAGTCCGCTGTAAGTGCATCGGTGCCAGGCGTCCGCACCGGTGCTCAGGGCCAAAAGTGTAATAGGCAGCTTCACTTCTATTTAAATCAATGGGAGCTAAGCCATCTATTATACTTCAAACCCTAATTACCGAAATGCAATATTTAAGGGCAGTACTCAAGGTGAATGTAAAGACACAATAAAAAACAGAAGAAAGGACTCACCAAGGGCTTGTGGTTTTGCCTAGATGAAAAGCAAACCACAAGTCAAGGAAGCGTCCCAAAGGTCCAGTTAGTGTCCTGGTATCCTATGTACTAAGTACACCCACGAATAGTGAAGAGTCGCCAGGGAAAGAGCTCCAGATCACGTCTGCAGTCCCCGGAAGAAACAACGCATATAAGGAAAACAAGGAATCCCGCACTCATAGGAACCAATGTAAAGAGGTACTTATGCAAAGTGACTTACTTCTGTGGGGGTCCCTGTCCTTGAGATCCTCCTAAAATGTCATATGGCAGAACCAGGTGGAGGCTTTCCAGAATGAAATTGAGGATTTCCTCAAATCTGCTAATGACAGGATTTTATTTTCTCCAAGTGACATATTCACAAACTTAACCTTTTCCAATCCACTGTCTGACATCTTCCTACATTCTGATTGAAGCTTGTACAGCTCCAATGTAAGAGGACGTCCGAAAGGGTATTCTTACCGTTTATTGCCAGCCACTCCACTGTCGGAGCCCCTCTGGCGCACACACACTGGCTTTAGCCAACAGATGGCACCGTTGTATACTGGCAAAAAGAGAAAGCCTTCTAGGAAACCCTGAATCCAAAATTGGATTGGAAAGGGTTAAACACATAAAGTTAACAGGTAGATGCAGGGGTGCTGTGCAACGCGTTTCAGGGCTTTACTGTGGCCCCTATATCAAGCAACTACCGATATGGACATTTGACCCCCTGCCACTCAGTAATAGACTTTATCGTTGCCACTGTTTTCATGGGTTGTGAAGCTACCTATTATACTTCCTGATGATAGGTCATCAATAGTAAAAAGGGACAAAACCCCTTTAATGTTTGCCAGTAGCATTGCAATATTTAAGGTTAAAGAAGAGGGAACATAATAATATTAATCTACAGATGGATAAGAAAAATTTAGGAAGTTTGGCATGGACACGGCAATTGAGGTTTCTTGTAAAAATATGAGATAATCCACTTAGGTTGCAAAGTACATAGAATAGTAGCAGCTGGAGCCAAAAAGATGTTCCCATGGCAAATAAAATTACATAATAAATAAGAGGGATGAGATTTATGAGTATACTTTATCAGATGTTTTACTTATAGAAAAGTACAGCAGGAGCCCCAATTTACAAGCCCAATTCAATTAGAAAAATGATTAAGTGGACCCACAAGTATTTAAGACAATGTTGGAAGAAACACTTAAAATGTGACAATCATATTTCTTTTCCAGAAGTACGTGAGAAGATATAAAACTTTGTTTAGGGGCATCTTCCGCACATTCCAACAGTCTGTAGGTCTTTATAATGTTTAGAAATCTTCTCAGTTGCCAAAAAGTTGTAAAAAGGTAAATATGTGTTCACATGTAGTGTAGATGCTGTGGGTCTTCCCCAATGGAACTACCTGTGGAACATCTGCAGCATTTTACAGTACAAGCGTTATAGGTGAGACTGCAAGAAATCCCATCCACACGCTACAAGGAAAGAAAACCTACAGCATAATGTGACCTGCAGTGCAAATGCAGCGTATTCATTTATTATGTGAATCGGTTGCAAATTTGTTGCAGATTTCCGCTTTTGAGTTCAATAGCAAAGTAAAAATCTGAAGCAAATCTCAATTGTTGGGGAGGTTGCTACAGACTATCCATGGGCTGGCAGCAAAATCTACTGGTGGAGACACTGTAAAATAAATAAAAATGTTGAAATAATCATTAAAAAAAAAATCAAATAATTAAAAAAACATTTTAGGCCGGTTTCACGTCTACGTTGGAACGTCCGACCAGAGGTACCAGAAATTCGAGACAGAGAAGAGAGAGATTGAGATATAGTGTGTGTAAGAGGGGAGAAGGGTTAGAGGGTAAATATCATAATTAGTGTTGCATGTCGTGATCAGCCAGGAGATAAAATCAGGCTGACTTTCTCAAAATTAGATCAGTGTAGCCGGACCCAACTTTTTGTAAAAATCGAGGACAAGATGCTTCCTCAAATTTCAGCAAGGACAACATCTGTATGGACTTTGAAAAACCTCATATAGTTGTTGTTCTTGGTCAGATTTGAATCTAGAAATCCAACACTGCAGGGGGGCAATGCTAACAAATGAGCCACCACACATGTTCTTTCAGCTTCGGAAGAGGAGAAGAACAAGAAGAATAAACACATAGACAGCATAAAAATCCCATATAGATATTGCTATTGGTCAGATTTGAACCTGGAACTGCAAGGCAACAGTGTTAACCAGTGAGCCACAATTAGTGAAGAGGTGCGCCACCTACTCCTCCTCTCCAGGCATTTGGCTGCATTAGAGACCTTCTGGAGGTTAAATTAGTGAACCGGAATCTTCTCCCATTAACTTCAATGAAAATAGGGACCAGGTCTTCCCAGTTATTTTTGAAAAATTGCGCTGATCACTCCCAACCCAAATATTTCAATAATTGCTCATCATTAAGGGCAATTGCTCAATTGCCCTTAGCGAGTACCTGTCCGCTCATGAGAAAAGGTTCGGCTGTCGACGGCGGGCAGGGAGCGGCGGGGGAGAGCAGGGAGGAACGGAGGGGAGATCTCTCTCTCCCTCTCCCCCTCCCCCTGCTCCCCCTGCTCACAGCCGCAACTCACCTGTCACCCGCGCCGGAACCTTTTCTCTCGAGCGGGCAGATACTCGCCAAGGGCAATACTCGCTCGAGCAATTGCCCTTAGCGAGTATACTTGCTCATCTCTACTCATCATTCATCATAAAGCATTAGACCCAAAATTTGCAGGTCACACGCAGCATTTCTGGCTAGACTATATCTAATACAAATCAACAGCAGCATTAAGATGGACTAAAATGTTATTTTTTGACCATAGCTTTAGTGTGGTGTACAAATCTTACTTAGTTTTTCGTTTTTGGCGTAACCACGCGTTAGCATTTAACAATATGGTTTTTCTCCTTTTTATTTATCTACCTTTTCCCGTTAGAATAAAAACTTGTAGAGAAATGCTTTGCCGTTGTTCTTAAACAAGTATTGATTATCGCCATGTAATTTACCTCTTGGGAACACTTGATATATTTCATGTTGACCTTGGTCATATGAATTTTTGATTTGTCTGTCTATGAGAATGACAGTACACCATTAACTTCCCCCAGTACTGTAATAATGTCAAAAATATATTTTTTGCTCTTATGAAGTAAATCACAGTGTAGACATATAGGTGATTTATCACACATTGATCTATCTAACTGGTTGTCAAAAAAAATAATTCCACTGAGTAACAGTGTGTACTGTGTTCTACCTTTCAGGGTTATTTATAAAATGGGTAACCAGAGGACAATTTTTGCAATTACCCCTATTTTTATGGATTTAGGCACGATTTGCTAAAGCAGACTGGTGTGTATTTTGAAGAAAACAATAGTAATGACATAAAGTGGCCAATTACTGCCTTTACTACCTTACTGTAGCGGTGCACAGTTGACAAAAAATATTTCAAATTTACAATAAAAAATGGAAAGACATTGTGTATTTTATAAAACACATTTCATTTACCCTATTAGGGAATTGTCAGTTAATAGAAACGATGACTTGTTCTTTCAGGATCCTAATTCTCTTGGCCAAAGTTGGGTGTTGTTACGAAGAGCATCTCTTGCTTTGGAGGACTAATTGACTTAAATGAGCACTGTGTAATACTTAATTTATCCTGTGGTGGCACTGCAGGGAAAATGATTACTTATGGCCACAGATTACAGCTGGTCCCCGGAGGTCCTAGCAAGGGGACACTTTGTGATCAACATAGTCCCTTCTGTAAGGAAAATGATGACCCAAGGATCCACTGAGCAATTTACAATTGGATGAAGAAAACTGATTAACTTTGTTTGGTGACTTTGAAAAAGTCTATATTTTTCATCTGTTAAATGCTCTCGTATAAAAAAGACAAAAACATTATATATACAAGCTTTTAAGCCTACTTCGACCTCTTCACCAAATTATAGCCACATATTATATCTCAAGAAGCACACACACATACATATATATATATATGAGATATAATCTGTGGCTATAATTCGATGAAGAGGTCGAAGTAGGCTTAAAAACTTGTATATATAATGTTTTTGGTTTTTTTATATGAGAGCATGTAACATCACAGCAATAAAAAGTCCAAACTCTATGACATATATCAGAGTCCAAGCATGGTGCTATGGAAAGTGTTTGTGTATAAGATGAAAGGCAGAAAGGCGATGACTGAGACTCAGGAAGTCACCACTTAGGCTGATGGGTATGAAGTGCTCAGGTAATGAGACATAAACCCTCTGGTTATATTTAGACCTTGTGTTAATGTCAGGAAAGTTCTTATCAGTTTTAATTCCCATATTTTTCTGCTTCCATCATTCTAAGGCCTCATGTCCACGGGGAAAAGAAGAATTAAAATCCGCAGCGGATTTTAACTCTTCTCCTGCCCGTGGATCCGCACCCCATAGGGATGCATTGACCACCCGCGGGTAGATAAATACCCGCCGATGGTCAATAAAAGGGAATTTTTAAAAATTCTGGAGCATGAAAAAAAATGGACATGCTCCATTTTCGTGCGGGTCTCCCGCGGGGACGGCTCCCGCAGGCTTCTATTGAAGCCTATGGAAGCCGTCTGGATCCGCAGGAGACCTAAAATAAGAATAAACTTACCCTCAGCGGACCGGGCAGATCTTCTCTTCTTCGCGGACGGATCTTCTTTCTTCGGCCCCCCGGATGTGCCAGACGCATGCGCGCGGCAGCCGGCGTGCCGAGCACATCTGCCGGCCAAAGAAAGAAGATCCAGCCGCGAAGAAGAGAAGACCTGCCCGGTCCGCTGCGGGTAAGTTTATTCTTATTTATTCTTATTTTCAGCCCTCATGTACGCGGGGCAGGAGGGACCCGCTGCGGATTGTCCATGGAGAATCCGTAGCGGGCCTGATTTTCCCCGTGGACATGAGGCCTTAAAAGTTCTTTGCGTTTTAAGACTTTTAGATCCATTAAACTGTGATCCGGTCCAAAGATATGGTTCCACATGGATGTATTCTGGGTACAGATCTTGCATTTTCTGGAAGGAAAAGTGCCAGACTCTGATGGTGGTGAGAGGGCACTTCTTATGAGGACATTCCTTAGGTTTAGTGGTGGTGTGTATGAGGGGAGAGGTAAATCTCAAAATATTTCCTAAAGTCTACTGTCTTTATGGGTTGGAGATCAGTAGCGATTTTCTCATGATGTCCATATGGGATTGAATGTGACCACCAGGGGCACTCTGTTGTTGTCTTCCCCGTGTTTGTATTCCAAGAGGCTTCCCCGTAGAATCCCTGTAGCTCTGTGGATAGTTTCCTTGTTGTTGGCAAGTACTCCTCAGAGATGACGGACGTTGTTTTCTGTCTTCACTGTTTGAAAAGATCCAATGTATCTCAGACTGTAGACAATGGACTTCTTTATGTGTCGTGGATGAGAGCCGTTTCATCTTAGATATGCTGGACGGCCTGTGGGTTTTTAGTAGATGGATGTTTGTATGGTATAGTTTTTGATGTATATGGTTGTGTCCTGGGAATGTATGTGAAATTGTGAGAGGGTTGAAAGCTAGCCTGAAGGTTGGATGGAGCTTGTTGAAGTTCTTACGGAAGGTCAACAGCCCATCTCAGAGCCTGTCCAGATTATTGGTAGTTCATCAATGTACCGGAAGTATGCTAGAGTTTAATCACTCAAGTAGACAAAAATGCTTCTCTAGTTTGCCATGAAATGGTTATCGTATTGTGGTTACATTTTGCACCACATGGCGCTACCCATTTACTACAGATATAGGTCTTTCTCGAATGAAAAGTGATTGTGATGGAGTACGATCCTGATGATTAGGCTCCATGGTTGGTTCCATGACTAGACTGTTTCTTTCATAATACATTTGTCTTTTTTATACAAGAGTATTTAACATCAGATTGATTTTCCTGGCTAGCGTGGTAACACATTATTTTTGTTCTACATCGACTTTTTATCTCACAATTTCCTTTTTACACACCCCAGGAGATAGATATGAGCTGCTTTGCAATCATTTTTTATTTTGCTTGAAATAAATCATTAGGCTAATTTGCAAAAAGTGCACCATATTGTGTGTACAAATCCTATGCAGAACTATGTGTCTCGATGGTAACAACAGCAAACAAACCCTTGGAAGTCAGATACTGCAGTCATACTCCCATCCATCTGTCCCCTACTATCCTCCTTGCTAATTTCCTGAATGCATGTTGGAGCAATAAAAAGAAATTGTTGCAAAGGGGTAAGAAGATACCCTTTAAAGAAGTAAACCGCCTACTGATATCATTCACATGGGTTTGTCTATACAAGTTTATGGACCTTTCAAGAACTGGAGATTTGCGATGAAGAAATACTGAAGGGGACTGGGATATTTCTGGAAGTCACTGCATTTTCTATGTAAATAAGGCATGCATCAAGATTTATGCAGCTTTTTAAATATATTCTATTACGTATCATACTGATCTAGTGTCACAGCCTGTATTACAGCCAGAGCTGCATTCACAATTCTGCTGCTTACCATTGGAAATAGTTTGATGTCACAGACATTGCTAACAGCTTGGCAGAGGGATATTTAGCAACTCTTCCATCAGAGTAGTGTATAGTGCCTGTTGGAAGAATGATACTTCGCAAAATGCAAATTACAAGAGCAAGAACTGTACAAACATTGAGGGTAGCTTCAGATGAACGTAAGTGCAGAAACGCTCGCAATAGTGCAACTTTTTGCTCTGTTAAGGTTGCGCTTTCATGCGTGTATCTGCGCTGTTTACTGTACTTTCTGTGCTGCTGGAGACCATTCACATTGGTGCAGGACACACCCTCAACGTGTCTTAAAAGGCTGTATAGCCTAATTAGTCCCAGGTGTTTTCGATTTTCCCCACAAAATTGCGCAGTTCATTCTGCAATTGTGTGGGGATCGGGTGCACATCTTATTTTTATCTTTGAATTCAATGAATGGCCGGGTGCTGCCTGTGATTGGCTGAGTGCTGTGACTAATCACAGGCAGCTCTCAACTGTCATTCAATGAATGGCTGAGAGCTGCCTGTGATTGGCTGAGCACTCAGCCAATCAGATACAGCCCTTTCAGCAGGCGGGGATTTTAAATCCCCACCTGCTGAAAGAGCTTCAGAGCAGTGCAGGGAGAAGACAGGCTGGATGCAAGTGAGCCCCGACAGCTGAGGAGAGGGGAGTATAATTTTTTTTTTTTTTTTACACATGCTAGGGATGATTTTCAGGGAAGGGCTTATATTTAAAGCCCTTCCCCGAAAATCCCTGCAGGACTTGCCAGCAGCCATTGCTTTCAATGGGACTGCAGAAGTGTCGGTCCAATTGAAAGCAATGGGAGAACATCGCAGTCCTCTGCCACAGCTGTCACAGCTGTGACAGCTGTGGCAGGGGATTCTTTACTCACCGCAGGGGAGTTCCTTTGTCACTGAACACTGTGACAGCGAAGTCACAGTGTTCAGTGACAAGAGGACTCCCTGCTGGGAAATTTTGACGCTCACCAGGGACCTATGGTGCACGCATGTCCTATATTTTGCAGGTACGTGCATATGCACGCCTGTAAGACACACCATGGAACCAATGGTTCTAATAGGCGCATGTTTTTTGTGCGCACAATTGTACGCACATAAAAGACGCTTGTGTGAATCACCCTTAGACTGCATGCTGGGGACTGAGGAGATCATTTTCATGGTTCACAATAATTAGACAGATTAAAGCTTTTCAAAACCAAAGGGCCCACATATCGGCAAGGGGCAATCTACTGTCTATGTTGGCCCCCATGCAGTAGTATCACAGAAACACTGCATACCCTTACAAATTCAGAATGCTTATGCGCACTGGCTAGCCTAGAAAATGAACCTGGCAACAATCATATTTAAAATATATTGTAATAGTAAGGCTAGGGCTACAAGGCAACTTTAGCCACAAGCCAAGAAGTCGCAATACAACTTGCAAGACAAAAACATGTGTAATTTGCCTGTGACGTGCTGTTGCACTGAGGTTGCATGCCGATTTTGTGGATTTGGTTGCGAGTTGAGTGAAGTGTAAAGGGCACCTGCCCTATTATAAATTCATTACAAATTCAATCCAAATTGGAGGCATACTGTTACAGAGCAGGAGGAGCTGAGCAGACTGATATACATTTTGTGGGAAAAGTTTCAGTATAACTTGTAATTGTCACATCCGTGCGGCTAACAAGCACCACACTCAGCACGGGTTGATGTTCACAACTACTTTAGTAGATAGATTTATGCACCGAAGAACAGTGTGCACCACAACTGAAATACGTAGCTCAGATGTAAAGTCTGTGCGACATCAGAGTACAACACTCAGCACAGCAACAGGGAACGTACACACAGTTGGAAATAGCCGCACACCACACTATGCTGAACCATAGCACCACTCTAGGGAGAGGGAAGTCAGGCCCTAACCTAACAGGTATAAAGGGTCCCTGCCTAGAAGCGGAGTAATCGTCTCGATAGAGACAGCCCCACGGTCTTCATCCTGGGCCCTGACTGTCCCTGTAGGAGCCCCTGGAGAGATGACCTTAACAACAAAGCAAAACAGAAATGAAAAGCAGAAATACAACTAAAAAGGAACCTGCAGCAACTTATCTGCATGTAGCAATACACCCAGCACAGAAGAGCTCCAAACTCCAAGAACTCCACTATGGAACGGAATGAGCAGCACTGAGCACAAGGAGGGTTGAGAATATAAAGCCACCCTGCACCTGAACACTGGCAGAGAGAATAGAAAACCACACCTCCACCCTACTCCCAGGCATGACTAGTCCAGCATGCATCCATGCAGCAAAGAAAGACAGCAACCAGCAGTCTCTGCACATGGTGCATTAACCCTTGACCTGCATAACAAGGTGACGGGTCTTGACCTGTGTCGAGGCCACCATGCCACGACGCTTTCACGACCGACAAGCCGTAACTTATTCATTTTTATCTCTGACCATTCTGGGCTTGGGGGTCCAGCGGGCGGTCCTACCAATGATTGACACCTGTGTATGACTACATATATAAACAGCTGTCAATCACTGATAGGACCGCGTACTGGACCTCTAAGCTCAGAATGAATAAAGATATCAATAAATACAACACAAATTATACTAACTATTTTCTCACAAGCTATATATGAACCTCCTCAGCTTCTCCTGCTCTATAACATGCTGCCTGCAGAATGGACCACATTTTGAAGATAATACGTTCCCTTTAAGATTCGTAACATAGAATAGAAAAAAAAACTAACGTTTTAAAAACGTCATTAAAATCTGTGCTGGAATAGTTACTTCTGGCAGATTTAGATTTGCTGGTCAGGTGTAGTAACAAATCCACAAACATTACCTGCATTGCCAATATGTGACCTTGCGATTTACTAATTGGAGACATTGTTTGTCCATGATTAATGCATGCAAAGCTTAAAATCCAAACTTACTGTATATTTTATTATAGTTATTAGAGTATGCTTCAGTATTGATATTTCTTGGCATTTTTGTGTCTTATTGTTGATGTTTGCCAACTTTGGGAAAAATAACATCTTATTACAGGTCTCCACATGTCATTGCTGTGTTCTGATCGCTTTTTATATTGATTTTACTTGTAAGATTGCTCTTTGTGGGTTGCAGCCATTCTTGCAGTGCAAGCATTTTGTATGCTGGCCTCTCTGGCTGTGCAGACGGCACACTGACCTCTTTGGCAGTGTTTGTGTGTGGGCATCAGACAGTGTAAGAACTCAGTAGTGCACTGGATTAGCTATTGATTCTACTGCTCCCTACAGAGCCTGTAAAACTGCTGGCTATTAAGCTGCTAATCCCTGTGTAATGGTGAACACAGCTCGAAGTCGCCTCTTCTGCCCTGTGCACACATTGCTAAAATATGCAGTAAAAGCTTACTGAACCAAATGTATATCTCCTCAATATTTTCACATTTCCCTGCCCTTTTAGAACTGGATGGATAGCTAGATAGCATGTACATTGTATGTATGTATGACTGTATATACATTGAAACCTATTTGAGATGACAACCCAAAATTGGCAAAAACCTTCCGTTTATGAGGGTTGTCCTCACTATGAAAAATGTACACAGAATATAGGTTAAAGCGTATAATGCGATTAGCAAATATGTACAATACTAGAATATACACACAAAATAGTGAAACATTCCAAAATCATTCATCCGTTACACAGTTTTCATATAGCATATATAACTATAGAAAGTGGAAACGAAAGTGGTCGAAAAAGAAAAGGAGGTGGAGCTACTGCAGTGAGGATCCGGTGAAGGAAAAAAACAAACAGGGTGTTTTTGCTTTTGTTTTTCGGTTCTTTCAAGGGGTGGTCCTATGTTGTGTGATAGAAAAGGGGGGGGGGGGCATCAAAATTCCAGGTGCCACCAAATCAGTAACTGTGCAACCGCTATCGGTCAGCCAGCAAAATAATGAGTGAAGGGAAAAAACTGTGGCGCAACCTTTTTTAGAAAAATGTGCACATATTTTAATAAAAATGTCATTCCTTTATTAAAATAAAATAAAATCCAGCACAAAACGCAAAGCATTTCGAGGCAATTATACCTCTTCTTCAGTCCAGCTGGAGACACACTACATCATATATACAACAACACATGGTGGTCCATTAAATAAAATATATAATAAATAACAAAAATGTAATATATAGAGATATGTGATGGGAAAAGAGAAGAATGGAAATAGGGTGGACAGTGAAATATGAATGGAGATTGGTGGTGAGGGATGGATAGAGCCAGAGAAAAAAAGAAAGAGAAGAAAAAAAGGCAAATAATGAAAAATAACAAATAATAGGAAATCAAGAAAAATAAAAAAGACAAAATATACATAAGAATACATGAAGGCGCAGTGGAAGAATGTATGGTCACTGAATGCAATCATAAAGCCTACCTTCATTTACAAACAAAACTAATAACAAAGCTATGTGTTTTCAACCCCACACTGGGGTCTTCCTCAGGCAGTGGGTAAATCTTGTATAGTACTTAGTAATTTATGTGTAGCATGTGAAATCTACATCCAGATAGTATATTGCAGCAGTCTCATTGCAGCTGTTTAACACATGGTGGCAGTTTTACTTTCAAGCACACCTGGAGAGCCACGAGTGGCAATAAGCCTCTGCCAGAGATTTTCCATGTTGACAAAGGATCAGGCATGCTGAAATAAATATGTCCAGTCTTTCTTTGCCTCAATATCTGCTGAGAGTCTGGTAAACCCCATACATGTTAGATGGTTGGCAGGCTCAGCCAACATTTACCTAATGTATATGGGAACCTTTACTCCAAGGCAGGTACAGAAAATTCCATGAACTCGCAAGGTGTTTTGTTTTCACTCAACAACCATGGTATCTGATTAAGGATTTGAAAATAAAGATAATTGACTCTCACAGAATAGAAGGCTGTAAAAAGACACCTAAAGGTTTCCTGATTGACTTTCCACTGTCAGCAATGTCATTATGGCTAATAGTTAGGCCTTATGCCCACAGCCGGGGTGGATTCCGACTGCGAAATCTCGCAGTTCAATCAGATTCGGTACTCCAGCAGGGACCTCCAAAGACTCATACTCACCTGTCGGGATCAGTCGCGAAGTGTCTTGGTTGGCGAGCCGGCGCGCATACGCAGTGCACGGCATGACGCGCCAGTGCTGGGCTATGACGCAGACTCCCACGATACTTCTGAAGTGCTCACTGCAAAAGTGCCATGGGATGGACGGCTTCCATTGACTGCAATGAAAGCTGTCATTGTGATTTTATGCACCAAATAGAGCATGCTGCGATTCTCCCCTGCGAGCCGAAAATCGCAGTTGATTTCCACTCGTGGGCAGGGAAGAATCTTTTAACATAGCATGTCTATGGGCGGACATTGCTGCGGAATTCGCGGTGGGCATCTGACCGCAAGTTCTGCAGCGAAAATCCATCTGTGGGTATTGGGCCTAAAGTGGACCTTTTGAAGTCAGGATAAAAGCTGGAGCACCAAAATATCTCTAATACAACCACTGAAGCAAGAAATGTTTGGATATGGTGACTTCAGAAAACAGAGGTAGGTATTCTTGTATTCTTTATACCTTTCCTACAGTTTTATTATTCTGTATTTGTCTACCATATTTTTGAACTATAAAACACACTACGAGCAAGAAAATATCTTGTGAAAACTTTCTTACATCTTATAGCTTGTAGTCATAGGGCCCCAGAGCAAAATATGTCCCCCTCATCGCTCTCTAAATCAGGGGTCCCCAACTCCAGTCCTCAGGGACCACCAACAGGTCATGTTTTCAGGATTTCCTATGGTAAGAACACTTGTGGCAATGTCTAAGGCACTGACAATAATTACATCACTTGTGCAACACTGAGGAAATCCTGTTGGTGGTCCCTGAGGACTGGAGTTGGAGACACTGCACTAAATGATTGAGCAGAGTGCCCAGTAAGCACTCTGCCTGATCATTGAGAGAACTGTGTGGTTGTTCATGGCTTCAAGGTTCTCTCTTCTGTTCTATATGGTCAGTACAGGGCAGCAGGAGCAGCTGAATGCGTACATCACATTCAGCTTTAGTTTACAACCCTACAAATTGCTGATCATGAGAAGCGGTACATTGAGCATAGGTAGAACTGAACTTTGGAGTATGCTGCGGCTCCGGCTCAGATACACTTGATTTTACCATATTTATTTGGAAACAGGATGGGGCTGTCAGGAATGGATTGTGCATAGATTCCACCAAGAGAAATCACCTCCTGGTCCCTGCAGTCTGCATCGTTCTTGTTCCCCTTCTGACGTCCTCACAGCACGATCACTTTATCACTCCTGGGTGCAATGTCCTCCATACAGGCTCACTAACATTGGACATCCTGCTGCTACCCAGTCTGGAGATGCTGCTCATCTCATACAAGTGCAGCAGTAATTAATGAGGGTAATAGGATCATTCTAGCTTCCAACCGCAGCTGCAGAGGAAACAACAATGCTTGCCAAGCCAGTCACTATGCTGCAAGCAAGGCGGTGCACAACACACTGAGCCGAAGGAAGCTGTTCCATACATTTCTCCCTATAGAGGGAACGCAACATTATCCTGCATGCATAAGTGTTCATCCCATCAGCGCTTCTGTGACCAAACAACTGCCAACTACTCCCAGCCAAGAGCGGCCAACAGCCCCTGCCATCCCACAAACCTACTGTGAGAAACTTATGTCCAGCACACAGCAAGTATAGGAACCATCCCAGTACACACAGTACTACCCTGCCACCAAAGTTAGTGCTATTAACCCCTTCACTTCCCCAGACCACCAGGGAAGTTAGTATGATTTTTTTTCTATACTCTATTGTCTAACCCTTAATACATCCTTTAGTCAATCACCCATGATCTCGCCCCCACCTTTCCACTCTTTGTCTCTGCTATTAAGGATTTTTTTTCCCAAATACCATGACAATTCTTAACCTTGGGGCAGACAAATGACACCAAGGCTCATTTGTTAAATTAAAATAATCATTAAGATTGAAAAATAAGGACAGCCATTAGAACATCCATTAGTAATTGCACACGTCTTACTAACGAGGCAGATAAAAGCCTAACACATTTACTCTAATTATACAGATGAAGAAACAAATGCATTTTACAGGTAAGGACACATAGACTGTAACAAAGTGACATGTTTAAACAGCTGGCAAACAGGCAAGTGCCATGACTGTCACTCTGGCACTGCGTGGGCCTTAGATGTAAGTCTCAAAGCTGGAAGCAGAGCTGATGGGCAACATATTTAGAGACGTGTGGTGCAAATTGTGTTCAAGTCACTACTGTGTTCATGTCACAGGTGATGGAGAGCAACATAGGTTTCAGGGCTCTTTCCCACGAGGGTATATCGGTCGCCGTTTTAACGACCGGCCGATAAACGCTGCATTGGGAGAGATAAAACTGGTGAACGGGCACACAAATCAAACGTTTCTGCGCCCATTCAGATGGCATGGGTCTCGGCACAAATACGCCGAGACTACCATGCTGTCGCCCCTTTTTCCTCCCTCCCCATCACAGGCTCACCTCTCTTCTCCTCCCTGCTCATTCTTTGCAATGGGAGGGGCTAGGGCGGAGCTAAGCTCTGTCCCGTCCCGCCTCCTCCCATTGATAGCTATGGACAAGGGGTGGGAGTTTAGCAGCCAGGCTGCTAAACCCCCACCCACTTGCGGCCGCTGCCATGGGCTCCCATAGGAACCCATGCAGCGGCCGACGTATTCCGGCCCAAAAGATAGTTCCAGGACTATCTTTTGGGCCCGAAGTAAAAAAGCCTGGCGCTATATTGGCAGGCCGGGCGCTGTTACATCTCAGGAACACGGTCATGTGATCTGATGCATTGGAATCCAATGCATCAGATCACAGCATATATCGGCCGGCCGTGAAAACAGCAAGTCAATATACGCTCGTGGAAAAGAGCCCTCAGGATATGATGCAGTAGACAGAGGTGCAAAAATAGACAACTTTTATTTTTGAAAACTAACTATATAAAAACAAGAGTATAGTGTTAAGAGAACAGGTCAACTTTCATGGTACCATTGTGCAAAACTAACTAAGTCTTTAGAAGTATTACTGTATGCACATTAAGAAATAATGCCTCTCACTTCCTATGGAATAATCCCAAGGCTAGTAACACATGGTATTAATAAGGCAATTCAAATTTTAACACAGATTAATTCACACAGTTCATTAGTAATACTCTGCCGCCACTTGTGGAATCTGGAAATAGTTTGCATAAACATTGATATATTGATTTAGGGTCTCTAAATGTCCAATCTCATTGTTCAAGCCTCATTTATACCACTGTTGTCCACATAAGTTGTACTGAACCTTCATTACTTTGACAGCAGGCCTGTTGGCTAATGGGTAAATCTTTAATGGTGTGCACACCTACTGCTTTTACAAAGGCCGGTCTCACTTACATAAGTACTAATATCAACCGACTCAGGCTACTCTGCAATCGGGAGCCTTCCTCGATCACAATTTCTATGAATCCCAATGGTTGTCCAGATGTCCTCCTGTAGTCAGAAAATTAGCACGGACTCCATCTCTTCTGTAGACCGCTGCGCTTTGGATGGCAACTCCTTTGTAGACTGTTGCTGCGTCTGTGACAATTTCTCTTTAGGCTCAGGCAGTCCCTCATATCCAACACACTAGTTCACTGTCTTCTCATCAGCTCATGCTGTTTCCTCTGCTGCCTCCAGCTCCAGAAGCTCCTTATGCAGACTGTTGCACCCCAGTCCTCTAGCAGTGGCTCTACTCAGAATCTCAGTCTCTGTGTGCTCGTCTGGCTGTGACGCAGCTCCTCCACCTTATATGGTGCTAACATCAGTTCTCTCAAAAGTTCTCACTGAACATGCTCAGTTTAATATTGCTAAAATTTGTCGCACATTTTGATGCACGCTGTACATTTTTTGTGCAATTCACAATCCATCACCATTTAACCCTTTAGGGTAACCTCTTACAATCATTTGTGAGAAAAATTCTGGTGAACATCTGGTTTACTGCACTGCAGTTCTGCAGGTATCAGGCTTGTCAACTCACCTGGGTTTCCTGGGAGTCACTCAGATTTTGTGCCCTCTCACCTGGTCATGTAGCCACCTTCAGTACTCACCTGGTCAATGACCATGGAATCAGCAGAGAAACATCCTGATTATTTTATTACATATACTTCTCAATCAACATTTCTGCACAGAACAGTGCTCTGCCGCTGTAGCGGGTGACGAGTCTCCATGCCTGTTATTGGCAGCTCACTAACCCCAGCCACCGCAACAAGAGTACAGGGCTTAAGTGAAGTGAACCAATGGATGGCCTACTTGACGGGTAGCCAGAGCAGCTAAAGGTTCCCAATCTGGTGGACGCAACCCATCTATGTATTATTTGGTCATCCATTAATTTTAATGGCTTGCATGTAATATTACATTACGCTGTGGCTAAAACTGCAAAGGCTAGTCAGCACTTCCTTGGGTGATAGCTGATCACCAGGAATTCCCTGAACTGGAGCTATGTAAATAAGGGATTGTCCTCGTGATACTTCTGTTTTTACACTTGGGGAGATGCACCTTAGAACCATGTATTTTAAAGGGAATGTATCACCTATAATCTTTTACTAATTAATATGTTGGTGCTCATCTTACATAAACTGCAGTTTGCATGTAGCTGAAAAACATGGACTCCAAATGAAATAAAAATGGAGGTTTATATAACATTAGATTGAACATTTGTCCAACCACATTGGATCTTAAGTTTAAAATGCTTAATCTGAAAGGGGCCCTCTGGCAGGTTAAGAGCTAGGGAACTCCAGTATTGAACTCTTGGGTACTGCTAGTGGTGAGCCATACCTGGCTTAACCCTTTCCAATCCAATTATTTTTTTGAACTGACAGAGTTCAGGAGGGTGCAGGTGCTCACTGCACCGTGGAGGGACCTGCTTACCTGTCCGGCGTCTTCCGCATTCTCCCTTCTGCCTCCCGACTCGGCGATCATGTGACCGTTGGGGTCTGGTGGCACCCAGCGGTCACATGATCGCCGAGCCGGGAGACAGAAGGGAGAATGCGGAAGACGTTGGACAGGTAAGCAGCCCCCCACACACACACACACACACACACACACAGTGCAGGCTCCCGGCTCGGCGTTCATGTGACCGCTGGGGGTCAGGTGACACTGGCAGTCACATGATCGCCGGCCGGAATCTCCGTGCATTACATAGCGCTAATTGAGCGCTATGTAATGTGTAAAGGAGAAGGCGGAAAGGGTTAAAAACCCTTTCTGCCTTCTCCTCGGGGGTCCTCAATGAGGACCAGTGCAGGAGTGTGTCTTGCACCTGATGTGTCTGACGATCGGGTGCAGATGTACTCCTGCACTGCAGTGTCAGGCCAGCCCCGACATCGGAACTGTTGAGGGAAATTATGATGTCGGGGCAGGCCCGACATTGGATTGGAAAGGGTCAATAGGCCCTTTTACAGGAGTACATCAAGACAGAAAGTGGCTTGCAGAAGGAGGCCTGACATCTCGCTTCTTCAGGCCAGAAATGTGCAAGAAGGATGGGAAATATTGCGAAATGAGATTCTCAAAGCACAATCATTAGCAATCCCTAAAAGGAGGAAGAACAGGAAGCATTTAAAGAGACCAGGATGGATGAACACAGAACTTGCACACATGTTAAAAAAGAACAAAAATATGTTTATTAAATGGAAAGAAGGGGGAATATCTAAAGAAGAATATAATGTGGTCTGCAGAAACTGTAGGGCAAGTGTCAGAAAAGCTAAAGCTAATAATGAATTGAGGCTTACAACAGAGGCCAAAGCAATAAAAAGGATTTGGGGGGTATGTCAAAAGCAAAAGAAAAGTCAAAGATGCTATTTGATGCTCACAGGAAGAAAATGGTGAATTTGTTAAGAATGATGTTGAGAAGGCCAAACTTTTAAATTCCTATTTTGTATCTGTTTTCTCTCAGAAAGTAGATGTAACATCAACTGATCTTCCCCGTGCTACTGGGGGAATAAAAGAATGCAGGCTTTCTCTACAATACAAGAAGTAACATACATGCATAATAACATAGTATGCAAGGCCTAAAAAAGACATATGTCCATTCAGCTCAGCCTATTACCCCCTGTGGCAAGGCGATACACAGAATGGCCTGCAGGGGGCTGTAAACAGGCCTTCTGTGTACTGGAAGGTATGCTAATCAGCAGGGACAGCTGTGTTGGTGTGTCTGGAGGAACTAAAATCTCTAGACACATGCAGTCCCTAGTTGAAAGCCAGGCCAGGCTCTGAGAGAGAGCTGGAGTTATTTCCTGAGAGGGAGGCCGAAAACCTGACGTCTGTCAGAGACCAGGTTATGGTACGGGTCTGACGAGGAAGGATGCCCCTAGACTGACAAACAGTTGAGTATGTGTAGTGGAGCTAGGCCACTGTGTTAATAGTAAATGAGGAAACTGCTGTTTAGTTGCACCTTGACAGGTAAGTGTTTGTTATGTTTATGGCATGAAGTGCATGTGCTGCCAGTGGCTGCTGAGTTTCCAATGGATTTTTATGCTCTTTCTCAACATTCAAGAAATTAAAGTTATTTAGACTTTTACATGGACTGAGTGAGCTGCTGTGTCGTCGCTGACCCCACCCCGATGCAGACATTGTCACACCCTCCAATGTTGATCCAGAGCTATCCCACTATTATTAGGCTTAGTGGTCAGTTTATAGGTTTATAGGTCAGTCTTAGTTTTTTATATAGACTGTGATATTGAAATAAACAAAAAATATCCCAATTTTAAAAAAAAATGTGATTGTTACCAGCAAGAGAAACCAAATACTAGATATGATACCTTTTAATGGCTAACAAAAATACACAATGTTATAGCAAGCTTTCAAACCTATTAGGATGCTTCCTCGGGTATAATGAAAGTGATCCAAAGAGGCATGTGTGTGTATATATATATATATATATATATATATATATATATATATATATATATATATATACACACATATTTATATACACACACATACATGTGACAAGGCACAGACATGGATGTGATTAATTAGCACTTAAAAGAATACCACAACAGGATGGGTAGAGAAAATCAATAAATACTTAAGTAGTCCACTGATAAAGATGTGAAAGTTTTATGGTCCCTGAATTGGTGTTATGGGGTCACCAGCCCAGATTGTTATCTCTGCTATGGATTTCTCATACTTCCCAGTCATGCATGAATCCTTTTGAAGATTTTAACCCTCTGTTGACAGTGTCAAAAGTTGTTATAAATTTATATTCCCAAATTCTTCTATAGGTTTGTGATTTGAGATTGCCTTTAAGTATAAGAACTTTCATGTGTTCTATGTTGTGTCTGTGACTAGAGAAGTGCCTGGCCACAGGTAAATCTGTCTTTCTCTCTTTAATTGTGTGGCGATGAGATCTCATCCTCACTTTCAGTTTCTGTCCTGTATCCCCAACATTAAGCCCCCCAACAGGACATTTACTGCACAGAATCAGATGTACAACATCAGAGGTGGAACATGTGAATGTCCTGGAATCTTATAGTCCTGCTGTGTGTTGAGGATCTGTATCCTGTCTGCAGTCAGTACATGTGAGCAGGTCTTACAGCTCCTTACACTACAGGGATAAGCTCCTTTTTGTGTATCAGATGGTAATGTACTACTGATTATAAAATTATGAGGTTGCCTGTAACACAGAAGGGGAGTATCCGGGAATATGGTTTTCAGACGATCATCCTTGTGTAGGTATGATGGAGTTTCTTTGCGGCTTTCCTTACTACCTCTAGCTATGAATTGCAGGTCACTACTAGAGGTACACGATCGTTTCCTTCCTTTTCTGTGTATTGGAGTAGTCAATTTTAAAAAATGTTTAACATAAAACTCGATTTAGACAGGTCATTTTCTGATGACACATTCCTATTAAATTTCCAGAATCCTTAACAGTGCATGGCCTTACAAGAGATCCAAAGGCATCCTCATCCGTAAAGATGACTAGGAGACTTGAGAAACTTCTCAACTGCTGAGTCACTTAATGACCCCAATAGCTACAGTAATACTCTGGCCAATTACATCATGAGAAGTAGATACGAACCTTTATATATCCTTTATACTGTATAAACATCTGTATCATTAAATCAAATCATTACAACCAAACGATTGATATTTCTTAGCATCATAAGCCTGCGTCTCCGATTCTGTTGAAGCTACAGTATAAGACACGGGTTTCCTTTAATGGCTAGGCAGGGCAGTGCTGCTCAGTATTCATAGCAGGCAGAATTTTATGAGGAAAGCGTCTTTGGAGGGACAAACAGTTTGATCATATGGAAATGGCTGATGAAATAATTAAAAATGAGTCTATAAAGGACATTTCTGGATGTTCAGCAGAGGAACAAGGTGACCTGAAGAGAAAGCCACAAACTTAACGAGCTACTGGAAAATATAAGGAAAATGAGAGTGATAAGAATCTGGCAGAGACACAAGGTCTACGGCTGGTGAAGCTGTTAGTTATGTGTGACCGGGAAGAAGACAAGGACTAGGGGAAGTGCGCAAAAGTTTTTCTTCCAAGTTTCTTGGGGATTATGGAGTTGTTGCCGGGGAATATTTCTTGCTGCTAATACATCTCTACATGACTGAGTATTAGGCAAAGTGTAGGCTGGGTACCTAATCCTCCAGACTATGACCTTTACCCCGTCCCCATTTTAAAACTACTCTTATGTAACTCCAGATGGCTCTTCACAGTCGCATAAACAGCTAAATATCTAAATGCCACTTTCACTTAACCACACAATTATTCTTCACCACCCGAACATTGTAGCGATCAGACGTCGCTCCATGATATGATCTGGTATTGCGGAAACATCTAAGACTAATTCGTTTAGCACACTTTTCTATTGAAACGGTTGAACTGAATCTGTCATTTGCAGTTTCATAAATCTCACCGTTTATCAGAAATACTCCAATGCTAAGTTGGAATAAGTGATAAGGATAAAAGGAAGATAAAGCTGCGGTTACCGTACAGTTATTTCCTCATCAGGATGAGATTGCCTACCCATGGGAAGATAAATTTTAAACACTTCAGACGGTTATAGACACAAAGACTCGCAATTATTTTATAAAAACTTCAACGAAAAGTTATTTAAGTACCCATCCTCCACCCCTGGCAACTCTAAAGGCTCTTTTACATGCAACGCTTATTGCTCAAAATTCGTTCAAACAATGGTGTATGAGCGATAATCGTTGCGTGTTGCGTTGCTGCCATTGTTCACTCTTCAGCTGAACGGTGATTTTAAGGTGAGCTTAAAATCCATCGTTCAGCCAGATTTATTTAGAAGTAGAAGTGTGCCTCAGGGTATAAAAGTCTGAGCTCACCTGGTGTGGACACCTGAACCCAATTCGTTCAGCCTGAGAGAGGTAACAGGGACAGCACACTGTGTTCTGCACGGGAGTCGGAGATTACATTGTATTCGGCTGACAGCCTGTGCGAGAACAATGGAGCTGTGTGCAAAGCTCAGACCACATGCTGTGCTCTGCAAACAGCTCCCGGAGGTCCTTTTACACACAAATGAAGCTGATGAAGTGTTAATGGCAATTAGTGTCCATGAATACTTTAGGCAAAATGATCGCTAAAACTGTCAATCTTTCAGTTGTTTGAAAGATTGTCTTTGCGTGTAAATGGGCCTTAAGGGTGGCTTCAAACAAGAATATGCACGAATAATAATAATCTTTATTTGTATAGAGCCAACTTATTCTGCAGCGCTTGCGTCAGCGCAACATATTTGCACAGTGAATGAGGCTTGTTGGCGGGCATGCCTGCGTACTTTTCTGCACACCCCCTCCCTGATTTAAAAGGTTATCAAGCCTAATTAGTTCCCGGTGTGTTCCATGCGCGGTGGCTGTACTTTGCGCATCCCATTGCGTATTTCATGCCCATTTATGACTTCTATGGTGTCCTTTGGTGCGGAAATATGCAGGTAAATAGAGCATCTTCTATTTTTTTGCGCAAAAAAGGAAATGAGGATGAACCCATTTAGATCAATAGGCTCTGTTTTTTGTGTTTTGCGCACACTATTTCTGTGTGCACAAAAATGCATGCAAATAGAAGACCTAAGGTCCTGAAAATCGTGCAAAATTTGTGCGCTACAAGGTGCATTCTTTTGAATGGGGTCATATACATGAGAGATTTTTTTCCTGCATCGCATTGCGGTGCTGGAAAAAAATTGCGGCACCTTCTATCTCTATCTTTGTCCGTTCCCACGGAACGCATTGCCCATTGTTTTCAATGGGACAGGAAAACACATTGCTGGGTATTCGATGTGCACGCAAGCGCGATGTAAAGTTTACCATTGAAAAAATTCGGAAACACCTGGCCATCCTCCGAAGCGGCTGAAAGCCAGGAAAATCACGACTTCACTGAAGTGATGGGAGGTGTTTGTTTTTTTACAGAAAAACACCTCGGATGCGTAAGTATATTGCATGTGCATGAGCGCGATATCAGGCTGAGTTTTGCGGCCCAATATCATCCTTGGCCATGTGTAGGAAGTTTAAGGCCGTTTTCATACAGACAATAAAATTGCGTAGATTTGTGTCCTGTGAGACACACCAACCTGGCATGTCATACACAGGAGCGATTTTTTTCTCTCATTGCATTGTACCATGATGCGATGCAGGAAACAAATCGCAGCACGTCCTATCTTTGGACATGACCCCGAATTGCATCTCCCATTGTTTTTAATAGGGCCGGCAGCAGTATCGCACCACGTGCTAGCTGCATGCGGTGAGATGCGATCGCGAGGTTTCCCCATATTAAAAACAATCCCCGAAGTGATGCGGGATGGTTTGGATGTAAAAACGTCCTGCAACCACGAGGATATGGCATGTTGGTGAGCGCGATATCACACTCGCCATGTGAATGTAGGCTAAATAATACTATGATTTAAATATCCAAATATCCGCTATCCAACCCGGGTGCCAGCAGCCATCTTTCTTCCCCTGGCAGGCAGAACCAGAAGTGCTGATGGCGTATGGCAGCGCTTCTATTTAATGTCAGTGGCAATGCTTGTGACAATATTGTAACCCATATGTTGCCTTCCTTGTTGGCAGTTGTCACTACTTAGCAGACAACACAGCCAAAAGATTACTACGACTTTACTAAAAACAGCGTGGAAGCTATGCGGTAAGGACGGCTTCAGACGAGCGTGTGTGCCAATATGCTCGCCTCGGCGCGACGTCTTTACGCAGTGAACAAGGTGGCTTTGCCCACTTTTTGGCGCATTGTACAGTTCTTTTTTCCCACGCAGGCCATGTTCATATGCATGCAACCCCTTAAAATGTGTCAGCGCGTAGTAAGGTTATTTTTGTGCTCGCAATGCCTGTTCATACGTGCGCATGTTACTCCCGTGGAATTGAATGGCTACTGAAAGCCTAATAAGGGCCAGCTGTCTTCTTTTCCCTGGTTTGTCCGCAGGGTCATACCCTACACCTTGCTTTTTTTTAACCAGCCATAGACTTCTATGGCAGCTTTCTGCGTAAAATACAGAAAGATAGGGCACGTTTTATCTTTTCTCATGCACAGGAAGTGCGCGCGAGAAAAATGCCGATTAGAATGAACCCATTGAAATCAATGGGTTCGATTCGTCATGCTTGACAGGCATGAGTTTCACGTGCAAAAGCGTGCGCGAACATCTGTTTAAGCCCTTATAGGCATCTATGATGCATGAATTTTAGCGCATGCGCTCATGCGTTTTTGCCTTTGAAGTCACGATTGGAGCTGTAGTTTTATCACAATCCTGTGAGCTCATTCTGCATTCACACGGGCGAATATGATATTCGTACTTTTTGCTTTAAAATCGCATCACCTGACATCTATGTACTTGTGATTTTCATGCGTGTGAAAAAAATGTCAAGTGCCTTCAATAGTTTCAGGGCTCCTGCACAGCGGCGTGACGTATTCACACTCACAAGAGTGTGACGTAATTGCGCTCTGAATGCAGCGCTGTCATGTCTTCTCACGAGCTTAACCAAGCTCACTTCCTGTACTTTTATGCACTGCTGGGCCTCTTCACAACAGCGCCAGACAACCGTGCCATGTTTCTGCTGCTGAGCTGGTTAAAAAGCGGTGCAGGTGTCTCCGTGCCGATGTGAACGGGTCCAGCAGGGCAAAAATGTACAATGAAATGTGTGGGATGTGCGCAAAATCACGTGATCACGCTCCATTCAAAGCGCTATTACATCATCCTCTCGCGAGCATATATCTACGCATACACTCGTGTGCAGGAACTCTAACCCTGGGTTAGGATTCCACCGGAAATCTTGCGGTTTTGCGCAGCTTTAAAACCCGCGGCACTAAGCTGCGGGTTTTGGAGTGGTTTAGCCACATGCTTTTCTGTTGCGGCCGGCACTCCCATAGAGAGAAGCGCGGGCGCAACAGAAAAAATAATATAGACATCCCGCGGCAAATCCGCCCCGTGTGAACCCCGCCTAAGGGCGGCTTCAGGCATGCGTATTTCAAAATACACTTGTTCCTGCGCAACTTTTTTGCTTAGAGAATGAGTGTATTTTGCGCATGTAACTGTACGTATTTGCACAGCCACAGGTTGTTCTTGCGGTGGAGTCATCCGCCCCCTTATTTAAATGGCTATTTAGCCAAACGATGTGGCGGTGCGCACAGGTCTGTGCGTATTTATGCACCTCCCATAGACCTCTATGGGCCTCTTTGGTTCACACATATGCACAAAATAAAGCGGGTCCCATTTGTTTACCACCCACAAGAACCGCACGCGCGAAACCAAGAAATGAGAATGAACCCATTGAAATCAATGGGCTCTATTTTCCGTGTTTTGCAACAATGCGCTAAACATAGTAATCTGAAGAAGCCCTAAAGTTCACAATTTGGAATATATTCATGTTATTTGGAAAGAACTTGGTATAATTTGGTGTGTTTGGGTGGAAACTGGGCAAACTAAGGATGAGGCTAGGAACATGGCTGTACAAAAATTGCCACTGCGCCATTTACACTGTCCCTCCTTTCGTTCCTGTGTGGGTGGAGGATATGCAAACTGTTTTGATATCATTACCTCTGTAATTCCATATATCACTGATGTTCACAAGTCCATATTTTCTTTTTAACCCTTGCACATTGTTTATATGTAGTAAATGAATGACTAGACATCCGGGTGAATATTATAATAACATCATGGTTCTAATGAGTTAATATTCCTGTCCTACAGATTATGAAGCACATTCATGCGTGTAGAACATACTGTATATGTTCTCTGTTGACTAAGTAGCAATCAATGTCTTTCTTAACAAGAGAGACATAACAAGTTTTCGTCAAGGTCTCCTCGTAGATGTACATTTGAGAACACTACACTAGCAGGCCAATGCAAGCACATGAGTGGCGGCACCCCCCTAGCCATTCTTCTATCAAAGAGGAAGTCTTCAGCCCTCTGGCTAATTTTGTTTGATAATCCAACTTCATGATGTTTTTCCACAAGTTCTTCCTCCCTTCCTCAGGTGGGATCCTAGCTTATTCTGAAAAAAAATGCTAATTGTGTACTACTTTCAGACATTTTTAACTCTTTCCATTCTTGGTGAAACCCAGGAGCATCTTAAGTAGCTGAATAGTGATGAGCGAGCATACTCGCTAAGGGCAATTGCTCGAGCGAGCATTGCCCTTAGCGAGTACCTGCCCGCTCGGAAGAAAAGGTTCGGCTGCCGGCAGGGAGCTGCGGGGGAGAGGGGGGGAGGAACGGAGGGGAGATCTCAAGCGGGCAGGTACTCGCTCGAGCAATTGCCCTTAGCGAGTATGCTCGCTCATCACTATAGCTGAACTATCAATGTAAAACATAATAGATTTAAGGTCAGAAAATAAAGTTATTCTCCTAAGGCTTTATTCCCACTAGCGTATATAGGCCACCGTTTTTACGGCTGGACGATATACGCTACCATCTGGGGTGTAAAAGCTCATAAATCTAACATTTGTGCGCACGTTCTCATGGCATGGGCCCCGGCACGTACACACCGAGGCTGCCATGCCGTTGAGCCTTCCCCTTCCCTCCCCTGCTCACCTTTTCTCTCCTCCCCTCTGGCTGATTCCAATGCAATCAGCCTCCCGAAGAGGATAGGAGAAGAGGGAGGGAGTTTACCAATCACGCTGTTAAACTCCCTCCCATCTCCCTTCTCTGGCAGCTGTCATTGGCTCCCATAGGAGCCTATACAGCGGCCGACGTATTCCAACCCAAAAGATAGTTCCAGGACTATCTATTGGGCCTGACGTAAAAGTGTATTGGACAGCCGGCCGCTTTTACGTCACGGGAATACGGCCATGTGATCTGATGCATTGCAATCCAATGCATCAGATCGTAGCGTAAAACGTACAACCGTGAAAACGGTGGGCCGATATACGCTTGTAGGAAAGAGCCCTTAATTCATACATCATCTACTTTGGAAAAGTCATCCATCACTCTTATTGGCTTATATGTCAAAGCAACAGCTACTTTTTGAGAAGGCATTCTTGAACTAAGGAGCCAAAACCCTGAAGCAGAGGAAATGGATATTTGTCTATTTATGTACAAGCCTGCTTACTGCATGTTATGTATTGCATTTACCAGTGTCAAATATCCATTGCCCAGGAGTCAAATTAAATGAAAATGTGCATTAAATAAATATGTGCTGTATCAAAATCTAGAATGCTGGAAAGCATAATGCAGCCATGTATTTATTTACAGTATTGCTTGACTAAATACAATGCAGATGTAGCAAAGTTTAACTCAACACTAAGGCCCCCTGTCCACGGCCGAGTCGGAATATTACTAGAGATATTCCGCTACTGGGGACGAGGGGGGAGCACTGACAGGTCTCCAAGGTGAGCCTATCTGATAGATAGGCTCACCGCGGAGAATCGCGGCAATCGCAGCATGCCACAATTTAAATCCCGTGAGCAGAGAATCACTATGATTCTCCGCTCGTGGACGCCGGCGCTGCACTTTCCATAGCAACCCTATGGAAATCTTCACAGAGCATGATCCGTTGGCGATAAATTGCCCGCGGATCATCGCCTGTGGACTGGCAGCCTTAAGGCTTTTGTTGTGTTAAGATAAGATAACTTATTGCAACAAGTTATCAGCATTATGTTACATTTTGCTACATCTGTATGATCTCCAAATCCCAGAAGAAATGTTCAGCTATTACTAACAGCATTATTTAGTCTCTTTTTGACCCTAAACCTAACTTCTTTATTTAAAATATATAGGAGAGCATTAGCTATAGAAAGAGTAAATCCAGAAAGAACTTCACACCACAATTACATTTTCTGTCTTCTTTGGTTCCCATTCAAGAATCCAAGTGCTGGCACCAATGTCTCTTTTGTGTTGATAGGGAAAGATTCACAAATCATACATATTGTTGCATTTCTTGTTGACAATTTATTTTTTGAGGACAATTGGCAATTAATACTTGTTAAAATGAGCAGAATTTGACCATTTTTGGAATAGTTTTGATGCAGCGGTAGGTCTAGAAAGAGTTTTCTCATGAAGAAGTAAGCACGGTAATGGGCTGATTGGGCTTTACAAACTTCCAGCACTCAGTTTTTATTGCTAGTAGTAACACCTTTATTTATATAGCACATCCATATTATACAGCGCTTTATATATCTTGATAGGTTTGGCCCCATTGGAGCTCACAATTTAAAGTCACCTATCTGTATGTTTCTGGAGAGTGCGAAGAAACCCATACAAATACAGTGAGAACATACAAACTTATTGGAGATGTGCTTGATTGAATTGTAACATAGAACCCCAGCACTGCAAGGAATCAGTGCTAACCACTGAGCCACCATGCTGCCCTACATTTCACTTTTAGTATTGCATGGTGGCCATTCAAATGAATCACCAACCATGTAATGTATGAGAGGGCCTGGTCTACCACAGCCACATAGGAGATAGTGTTGAGTGGATAATCCGTTTTTTTCTGATGTCCATGCGTCCTAATAGATCACGTAACACTAGTCTGTAATAAATTGACAATATGAGCAAAAGGGCGTAACTACCATGGTAGCAGTCATAGATATTGCTATGGATCCAGAAGCTAAGATTGCCCACATTCACTCTCACATAGACAAAGGTAAGTCAATTCTAATGTTAAAGAGAACCTCTGCAGGTGTGTCTGTTTTAGTAAATAATTGTATCCCCCATTATATAAGAATTTTGGATCATCTTTTCTTGTAACTCGGATTGGGCTGTTTCTCTGTAATGCCCCTTTTAGCCGTGCCAATTCTAGTTTGAACGTGCGAAAGAGCGAGGGCCGTCACTGCTACCTAGTTCGCACTCGTTCAGACGGGCAGATCATCGGTGAGAATCGCTCACTTCTTGTTCATTGTTTCACATTCCTATGTTTAAACGCAACGACAAGCACACGAGCAAAGAATGATTTTTAGTCCTGCTGAAACTGAATGATAAACGATAAGTGTCTGATTCTCATTCGTCATTCAGTTATTGACTCGTGTTTAAACCTAATGATTATCATTCGCTTTCGCTCATTTGAACTTTTTTTTAATACAATCTTTTTATGGAGAAATGCATAATAAAACATATAATTCTGAAACGCATATCTATACAGATTGCTTAAATATACAGGAAGAAACGTACATTTATGATTGAGACTCGCGGGTCCCGCAAGAGATACAATCTGTCACAGCTTAAAACGACCATGAATGTCCTCATAAATATTTTAACTCTATAAGGATTATGTGTTTTAAGCACATCCTAAGACAGTGGTGTCAATAACCATAAAAACAATAACCTATAAACCAATAAAAGGGGGGAAAAGTGAGGGTGGGAGGGGTAGAGATTAGAGATGAGCAAGTATACTCGCTAAGGCACATTACGCTCGTCTCTAAAGATTCGGGTGTCGGCGGCGGGCAGGGAGCGGCGCGGGAGAGCGGGGAGGAACGGAGGGGAGATCTCTCTCTCCCCCCTCCCCCCCCCCCCCCCCCCCCGCTCACCGCCGCAACTCACCTGTCACCCGCGCCGGCAGCCGAATCTTTAGAGACAAGTAGGCAGGTACTCGAATAAGGCACTACTCGCTCGAGTAGTTAACCTTAGCGAGTATACTCGCTCATCCCTAGTAGAGAGTCATCTATGCTGCTTCTTAATAGATTCTGGCCTGAAGACTTGCTATTTGGTTATTCATTTGAGCTAATTTTTTAATGATAACCGTTACGTCAAAAAGCAGCATTAGAATGAGTGTAGTACAAAACATCAAGACCAAGCCGGGCTCTTTAGCACCTTAATAACATTATTTAATTACCCGTTAATGAAATAAAGACCCATTAGGCATAACTTGTGAACATGAGCAAAGGATCGGATGCAGCTTTATTTAAACAAAGGCAAGAAATACAAACAGGAAGCTCTGCTGGGTAATAGATTAATTGGCATCTGGGAAACCCTATGTTATCCAGAAATGCCAGCCAACCTTCCATTAGTGAGCATGTCCTTGAAGATTAGTTGGTAACTTGTTGACCAGGCAAGGTTTTCCCTTTCGCCAAGCTATGACATCTATTAAAGAACAAAAGACATGTCAGAATATTATATACATCCTCCAGACCACTGTCAATGCAGCAGGGCTGAATGTCCTCATCAGTGGTCAGGGCCGGAAGTATAATAGTAAGGGTTTGCTCTCATTAAAATCAATGGGAGTGATGCCTTCTATTACACTTCCAGCTGTGACCGTAATGAAGAGTCGGAAGTCTAATGAACGGCATTGCTCCCATTGATTTCAATGAAAGCAATGTCTCTCTGTTACACTTTTTGCTCTGGCAACCAATTCAGATGTCTGCCCCTGGCTGCACTGAGAGTGGGCCAGGGAAACAGCTGACTGGCAGGGATCCCGAACATCTGAATGTTAGTAGTTGGGAGTGTGTCCCTACACAATCTGGTACTGACCAATCATTGCTAACCATTGAGTATTCCATAGGACACTCCTCTTTGACATGGAGAATGGTAACACCCAATTCTTAATTTATTCATACGTTTTCTAGTAGGAATAGCAGAGGAACAACACCACACAAAGTTCTAGGAAAGATGCTCCAGAATTGTCATTTCATGGGGAATACAATTATTTACTAAAATGGATATGTCAGGAGAGATGGAAAACACATTTTTTCCATGCCTGCCCCTCTCACAGGCACCACTATATGGAGGATGAATTTTGGCACATACAGATATCAGTGCAGATGTGGAGGGTGTTGAAAGGTGGTATAAAAGGGTGGAGGAAGAGAAGGAGGAGGGGGGGTCACTCTTTATCCTTTGCTCAGGTGGGCTCTCCAAGGCGTCAGGTGGTGGGAGTACATGTGACTGGTCATAAATGTTGTGTTGAGGTTGTTTACATTCTTGCCACATTTTAAATGCTTACTGCAGATCTTATAGATGACTGCTTTTCTGTCATCACGTGTGGTTTCAAAGAATGCCCGGACTGCACAAGTCCTGTAAGCAGACCTAGCTGTGCGCCTGATGTTGGTGCTGTAACTAGTAATAGATGAAGGAGGTGGTAGTGCCCTACTCACTGCCTTGGCATGGTGCTGCCATGCATTGTCCACCGCTCTTCCTCATCCGCTGAGAGCTGCTGTCATGACTCTCCTTGTCTGTTCATGTTGAGTCAAGCACCTCATCATCCTCCACCTTCTCTTCCTCTTCATTGTCCTTCTCATTCTAAGTCCACTCTATTTCACAGTGCGCATCAGCAGCTGGCATCTCCGTTTCCACATGTCCCTGAGTACACATTGCCTATGAAGGGGTGACCGCACGCACTGACCCACCCTCATCTTCATCTACAGGGGGAAAAAAATGGTTGAGCATCAGTGCATTCAATGTCTTGGTCTTCTGCCTCTGGTTGTTTGGACTGCCTCGTTGACATCCATGACACTGAATGAACAAACAGCTTCTCAGACTGATCTGTGTAGACTGTTTCAGAGGGTGCAGGGGATTCAACACGGGCTGAAGTAGAGGGGAAATGCTCATGGCCGACTGGTGCAGACTGACTGCTGTGTGCCCACGACTGGAAGGAAGAGGACATGATGGTATTTGAGGCATGCTGTGTCATCCTTTCTATGTCCTGTTCTGTGTACTACGAATGCAACGCATGGAAAGAACCCCTTATAAGGAATGGCAGTGAGCTTGACTTGTCTCCTGCAGAACATGGAGCTGTTACTTCAGTGGCACTTGAAGTGCCAACTTGGGACATCCTCTACCACCTCCACCCCTGACGCATCCACTACCCATTGCTTTTTTCATGTTTCCTTTTTCCTATTTTTTTTATTTTGGCTTTTTTAACTTTTTATCGTAGTTTTATTAAACTTATCAACTAACTTTGTAGTTTGCAGAAAAACACTGCTAGTTGCTTAAGGTTGTAAATAAATCATAGTGGCCGGACTGGCGACTTTGAACCATGTGTGAGGCCACTGACACGCACTGTGTGTGTTTGCTATTTCCCTGTTTGGTCTTCTTTTTTTATATTAACAAAAGCAGCACCACCAACTAAATAGCCTGCAATCCCTGGGAGGCACAATATGTGAGAACAGAAGGTCATGCAGTACAGCTTGTATCTTTGTGAGCTGTCCCTGCTTGACGCAGTGTAATTGAATTCCCCAAACCCCACTGATAGCTGCATAAGGCCTGCAAATAATTCATAGTGGCTACAAACAGAGAACTGCAATATTCCCCACGCCAAAGCATATTTTGTCTGCCTGTTTTGCTATATACGTTGACAGCAGCAGACATATGCCCTCTCCCAATGTACAGATCACTATTCATGTAGGCATATAAATGTGATGCAGCTTCTTTCTCTGCTCCATGCAATAGAGCCCCATTTAAATTCTCTGCCGGTATACAAGCTTTCTTACCAGCAGCAATATATCCTCTGTAGAATATCTGTTGTTATTAACAACAGACTATGTGTTATACAGGTATAAAATTGTGATGCAGATTTTTTTTTTTCTGGTCCCTCCAATATAATCCCAGCATATAAATGTGATGCAGCGTCCCTGTCCTGTGCTCAACTCTAATATGGCTGCTGCTCACACTGTACCTGTTATATATGGCTAAGTCATGAGGTGCAGGTGTCCAATGAAACTGCTGCACACATGCAAGATGGAAGACACATTTGGTGACATCAGCAAGGTTTCCTGGCTCCTGATCGGCTACACGCTGACGTCTGATATAATGGGAAATTCGATTTTCACGCAATTTTTGCCAAAAATCGTCTTGGACTAACCCACTTATATATTGTGCAAAATTGAGGCAATTCTATTACCTGGTCAATCAAAATAAGCAACACTATTAATAAGTCTCCTCACACCTTCTATGTGCTCTCCACAAGGAGAAGCTACACCCATCCTGACCAATGTTTAAGTGGTACCAGTTTTTGTCAGTGACTGATGCGTACTCTACTTGCCTGCTGTCTTGACAATCCTTTGATCAATACTTTTAGGGTTAAAAGTAGCCTCTGGATAGCTACTGTATTAATGGGGCAATTAATGATCATTTTACGATGATCAGTCATTCTCATTGTCAATATCCTATCAACTAGTTACAACATGAGTACTGTTCTGCTTGGACACCACTGCTATGTAAGGAGGGTATGTGCTACGAGCGTTACCTATTTGATAAGGTGTCCTTTACTATAAAATACCATGTTGTTTTAAGTGAGAGTGTACCGCCACTTTTAAGAGAAGGTAGGAGTGGGGGTTACAGGACTGTGAGTGGGAATAGGCTGGAAATGTAGTTGAGGAGAGGCTACATTAAAGAGGAAGGCAGAAAAAGAGTTTCTTCTGATTGATACTGCAAGGTCACAGACATTGTCCTACAGGCAAGGTATCCTCCAGGAAGCAGAAACAGAGATGTACAGGAAAGAAGAGAACTCAGAGCTCAGTGATCCCCCCACCACCACCACCACCACCACCACCATTACCACCACCGCTTCCAACAACGTCAGCTTGTTGAAAGAAAGCTAGCATCCCCAGCAACCGGGTCACACTGTTCTGATCCCAACAATTGAGTATGAACTCATATTATCTCACTGCTAATGTAGAAAACCAGAACTGTTATTCTGTAATAAGACTGAGCTGTCCAGGAATCCGGGTCTTGGTTTGTTCACTTGATAGCAGTTCTATTAAAGTTTACTGTTTGAAGCATAAAGGACGCCGCCTAAGGCCAACGTTTCTAGCTAAGCCTCAGTGCTTCGGCAACCAGCATAGCCTATTTCAAGATCAGGCCCTCTCCCAAACAGGTGTGGCTAGAACTGGGTCATGAGTTCTTGCTGTCCCATCTGCCCTCCACAGTAAGGACAAGGGGACCATGACTTCACTCATGGAGCTTGACCTGCAGCTCCCTGTTTCACAGTTAGGTCCACTTGTTACCGGTCAGGCTGACACCTACTCGGAGAACTGGGGAAGCCCTGAACCTGTCACCTGAGATAGGGTAGATTTAGGGTCATTCCCAACAGACCCCATACAAGATAAATATGGAATTTCATAGGAAGGTATTAATCCATCAATATGTGAGCGGTGGAAGGAATATGTAGTAATAAGAGATGCAGTAAATAACAGAATATATTGGCACAATAGCAGTGCACGTCCTGTTCATTTCTATAACATGTAACACTCTTTCACCTCTACCTAGTATAGCTAACATGCCTATGGCATGCCGTGTATGTCATGTTGGCTCTGCACAACTGCCTGCACCCCAAAGCCCTGCGTAACCTTTCTTGCAGCGGCATCAAATGTGCAGAGCAGATAACCAAGACAGAGAAGCAGCCCAGAGGGGGCCAAAGGGACTACTGCTCTATTTCTATTACATTTACTAAGAGCGCTGCTCATTCGTGACCGCATATGTGTCTGCGAGCAGTCACTAGCAAGGCTAAATCCAATTCTGCAAGGTGATGGAGTGACAAGGATTGAAATGAGGTACAAATGAGCCCCTTATCCTACAAGGTCTCCCTTGTCCACTGAAGAAGTGTTACATGAGACAAATTGACATAGACGGAGTGTTAAACTTTAACACAAATGGCACCGAAAAGAGCTGTAGGACAACACGCACATTACACGTGATCCCAGCTTATGTTAAACGTCATATTCGATGAGGATTGCTCAGCATTTAAAGGTAAAGTACACATTGTTTGCAAATAAGTCTATAGAAAATAGGCCCTAGTGGCAAGCAATTGGCTTCAGAATCAGCTGCAAATGGGGCTGTCTTTAGCAGAGCCCATTACTGTGGCAAAACTTGGGTCAACCAGACTTTTGTTTAAAGGCAGTCTGTCACCTAAATTTTCGGCTACCAACTGAATACATTCAGCCATAATGCCCGGGGAATGCATGTTGTCTCCAGCAAGCAGAGCTGGAGACATCACTAAGCACTGAATGGGGTTGGGATTCCCAACAATGGGCAGACAGAGAGCCCAGATGGCAGGCAGCAGTGGACTGCCCATCGGATGATCCACCTCCAATCTGCATAGGGCGCACAGCAACTTCAATGATCAATATTTTAATGAAGGGACACATTGCAAGCAGATACAGGCAACACTAGATTCCTCATATCAGCACACATTTCAGAGTGTATTCATTTGGTAGTTGAAAATTTAGGCAACAGAATTTCTTAAAGGAAAGTATTGTGCCAACTCTTGGGAGAGCTGTGATGGCAGTTGCAATGTGTCATGGCGTGCTGTCACAGCCACCATCTTTGTTCACCAGCTCCTATTGTCATGGCCATAGTTAGCCACCATTCACACTTCTCTCTCCCATGCATCAGATGTTGTGTACTTCCCAGTTCTCAGTCCCTTGCATCTGCCCATAGGGCATGCATGTGCCCGCCCCCATAGTTAAAGGACAAGTGCATTTCCTTTCCCTTAACAGCCCTGGTTATATTAGGCATCCTCTCCAAAGGTGGATGTCTAGACAATTTGGTTCCACCTGTTAGTTAAGCTTGAACTGTAGTTTGTGTCATTTTCTGGTTTTCTGACTCCTGCTTGTTCCTGACTATTCTGATTTCTTCATCTCTGACCTTCGACTACGTTTATTTGACAACTTTCTCTGCCAGTTGTCTGCCCCGACTTGGACTGTTTATCATATTGCCACTGTTCTGCCAAACCTGCCCTTTTGCTTGACCCCATACTGAAGTTTATGCTGCTTGCTCTCACCTCGGCTTAGTCTCCTGGTTACATCTCTGTTCACACCCTCTGATACCATTCTTTGGTCTCAGGTAGCATCATCTGCCACTGAGTTTACTTCTGACAGCAATTGCCTGGGGACTCCACGGCGAAGACCAGATCCCAACTGATCGAATGAAAAGGGTTAAACCTGAAGTACCCTAGGTGCTGTCTCCAGACTTAGTCTTAAGTCAAATGAGTGTGTGGCAAAGTGGATCCACATTCGCTCTTTGATGCAATGGTTCTAAGTAAGAGCTGGTACACAAAGCAACCATTGTGTAGCTTGAAGCCAAGTTCAGGAAAGCGGAAAGTCGATAATTTAAACTGTAGGACCTGGGACTATCAACAATGGAATGTAGTTTTGATGTGAAGATAAGCTCAATCAAAGGAATCGTTTGAAGAAGGTGATGAAGTTATGAAAGGAAAAGTTTTCTTTTAAGGACTTTGATTAATATAGTACACAATGGATTTTGACGTTGTATTACTTTCTGCCTTAGATGCAGTGAGTGACAAAAGAGGGCAACTAAGAACTCATATTTACCAATATTGGTCCAAAATATATACACACTTCAATTGTGGTGATCCATAGCCTTTTTTACAATCCAAATTTAAATATAGTGGAAATATGTGGTATGATCCTGTATTTAAAGTTATCAGTAGTTGTATGATTGCTTAAGGCACCATGTGGCCATCAGGAGAGTCAAATAAAATGTCAGAGGCATCCTTGACTTCTGAGCAAGACTATTTTAAAGCAATATTGGAAATTTGAGAATGTGTGTAAAGTACAACGACAATAACGACGTTGGTTTGGAATGGAATCATTAACTGCCTGATAATCGGGGGTCAGAAGTGCTATCTTTTTTCCTTAGGGAGAGCAACTATACTATAAACTAAGTGAGGAGACTCAAATGGCCATGCACGTTCCTCTGGGTAATATGCAAATAAGGGAGATTGAGTAAATCCTCCACAGTGCCACCTATTGAAAGGCAGCATTCCTTCAAGCCAAAGTCAGACTTTTTATTTCTCGGTCATTGTAACAAGGCTTGTATAAAAAGTCTGACTTTGGCTTGAAGGAATGCTGCCTTTCAATAGCTGGCACTGTGGAGGATTTATTCCATCTCCCTTATCTGCTTGATAATCACATGCATTCTGGATAAGTTAGAAGCCAATGGCACCATGTGTGATGTGCACAAGTAAAGTTCTGGGAGGCTTCACACAACAAGTCTTGCTTCCTTGGATATAGTGTTGGAACAATTTACATGCTCACCACAAGTCTGTCAAACAATGTGTATGTGAGACAGGAGTTAGCAGATCAAGCAATACAACACATTATTAAGAGAGCACATTGGAAAATTTACATCCCTAGATTGTTAAATGCCATTAATGAAGATAACCTTGATCGAAGAATGTAGTATTGTCAGTATTTTTGACACATGGAACATTAGGATGAGTAGTTTATGAAGAAAATTGCTTGGTCTGATGAAGCACATTAAACTAAATGGTACAGTAAATCGTCATAATTGTGTTTACTGGGCTCCAGGAAATCCTGACATTCATTTGGACAAGTCATTCAATTTACCAGGGCTCAATGTCTTGCATTGACTGTCACCCCGGGGTTTAATTGGATCATTCTTCTTTGAAGACACAGTCATTGGCCCAGTGTATCTCACCATGCTTTGCATATCTATTTTATTGGCCATTTGTGCGCTTTATGCAGATGAGCAATTTTACTTTCAGCAAGATGGTGTACCACCACATCACTATCGAGCTGTGAGAGCCTATATCAATGACATTCTGCCAGGACATTGGATAGGATGAAGAGCTGCTGAATTCCCTACTCATTCCCCTGATTTAACACCCCTCAACTTCAACCTGTTGGGAACCCTAAAGGATGTGGTATACCGTAAAAAAAACAACTATAATACAATGTTTTCCAAAGATAAGACTGTCTTATTTTCAGGGGTGTCTTATACTTACCTAGCTGATGGCATCCTGGTGGCTCACGCTGGTCCCCAGCGCTGCGGCAGGCTGCCATGTCCTCCACGCTGACAGAATTCTCTTCCTGGTAACGGGGCTTTGAATACCCAGCCTCCAGCAAGCGAGTGCTGTGATTGGATCACGAGCGCCGTGGTTCAGCCAATCAGTCGGCGCTCAATGAACCAATCACAGCCATTCAATGATGTAATTCACTAAATGGCTGTGAATGATTGAGCGCTGGCTCTGATTGGCTGAGCCAGTGGCACTCGTGATCCAATGACAGCAATCGCTTGCTGGAGGCGAGATATTCAAAGCCCTATTACCAGGAAGAGAATGCTGTCAGCGCAGAGGACATGGAGACCAGCGTGAGCCACCGGGTCGCTGTCAGCTAGGTAAGTATAAGACACCCCTGAAAATAAGACACTGCTTCTTTTGGAGCAAAAATTAATATAATAGTAGTAAAAATGAATATAGTATTGCTATATTTTTCATCTAGTGTAGCTAGGGCTTTTTCCAGGTGAGGGCTTTTTACTTCAAGCCCCGCGCTTCCTCCAACCCCCCCTCCCCCCCCCCCCCCCCCCCCCCCACACACACACACACACACACACACACACACACACACACACATAAAAAAATCAGGGTAGGGCTTACTATCAGGGTAGGTCTTATTATTCGGGAAACACGGTAGCTGCACTATGGGACGGAATTGAAATATTGTGCAGAACAATCCTGTGGTCACTGTTACCAATGTTGTTAGTGCAGTAATTCGCCAAAATCAGAAGTGTCTGGATGTTAATGGTGACCACTCTAATGTAATTGCAGAAGTCAAGCTTGACTTAAAGCCATCCTTTGATGTCTGTATAAATCTAGTAGCAAAGCCTTTATGCAGATATTTTTCATGTTGCAATGTGAATACATTTTTGGGGCCACCCTGTATATCGTTTAACATAAAAGGAAAGTTACCCATGGAGAATGAATTCTTGTATTAATTTCCTTACTTGCTCTTGTAGTAGAGGAGAAGGGCTTGACTGACATACAACATTGTGTGCTTCTCATACAGATGCTACAAGTAGAGGGGTCAACAATCAGATATTTTATGTATGGGGCAAATAAACAGTTTTATTTCCCCAGATTTCCCCTTTCATTCTCTTTATCTCATTCACTAAAGTAAAATACATTCCTCCTAATGTTCGTCCACTATATTTATCTGAATGATGGGGAAATTAGAATCCAGATTAAAGGAGAAATAAAACTAACAAACCAACAAAAGCTTTATCATAACCGCAGAATCAAATGTTCAATTTGCAGCTTGTTCAGTTCATTATTTCCTATCTGAAATGTTAAAAAGATGATAATGGAACTTTGATATAAAGTCCATTGTCACAGAATAACTACTTAGCATTGTATCCAGGCCGTTTAGTTGTGTCTGATGTATAACAATCTGAGCCCCGGCAGTAAACTTCCCACTGACAACTTTGAAGTCAGTTTTGCTGTGAGTATTGGCCTTTATATCAAAGTCTGATTAATGTCTGCTTTCAATGTGAGATATGAAGTAATGACCATATTGATAAGTGTGTTATTTGGTTGCCTTTTAATTTCCACTATAGTTGGTGATTAAATATTCAGTAGCATCACTGCAATGCCAGAATTAACGAGAACTGTAGCCTTAAATTTATTTTAGCATATAACTTAACCATTTCATGAGGAAGGATTGCTGATACTGCTGTGTCCTGGTCACATTTTATAGTTCTGGTATTCCTACTTAAAAAGAAAAAAACCCAGCAAGGAGTTGTTGTTTTCTTGCAAAACTCAGCATGCAGTTACATTTCAGGCAGATATACACTAGAGATGAGCGAGCACCAAAATGCTCGGGTGCTCGTTACTCGGGACGAAATTATCGCGATGCTCGAGGGTTCGTTTCGAGTAACGAACCCCATTGAAGTCAATGGGCGACTGGAGCATTTTTGTATATCACCGATGCTCGCTAAGGTTTCCATTTGTGAAAATCTGGGCAATTCAAGAAAGTGATGGGAACGACACAGCAACGGATAGGGCAGGCGAGGGGCTACATGTTGGGCTGCATCTCAAGTTCTCAGGTCCCACTATTAAGCCACAATAGCGGCAAGAGTGGGCCTCCCCCCCCTCCCAACAACTTTTACTTCTGAAAAGCCCTCATTAGCAATGCATACCTTAGCTAAGCACCACACTACCTCCAACAAAGCACAATCACTGCCTGCATAACACTCCGCTGCCACTTCTCCTGGGTTACATGCTGCCAACCCCCCCCCCCCCCCCCCCCCGCACGACGCAGTGTCCACAGCGCACACCAAAGTGTCCCTGCGCAGCCTTCAGCTGCACTCATGCCACACCACCCTCATGTCTATTTATAAGTGCGTCTGCCATGAGGAGGAACCGCAGGCACACACTGCAGAGGGTTGGCACGGCTAGGCAGCGACCCTCTTTAAAAGGGGCAGGGCGATAGCCCACAATGCTGTACAGAAGCAATGAGAAATATAATCCTGTGCCACCGCCATCAGGAGCTGCACACGTGGGCATAGCAATGGGGAACCTATGTGCCACACACTATTCATTCTGTCAAGGTGTCTGCATGCCCCAGTCAGACCGCGTTTTTTAATAAATAGTCACAGGCAGGTACAACTCCACAATGGGAATTCCGTGTGCACCCACAGCATGGGTGGCTCCCTGGAACCCACCGGCTGTACATAAATGTATCCCATTGCAGTGCCCATCACAGCTGAGGTAACGTCCGATTAAATGCAGGTGGGCTTCGGCCCACACTGCATGCCCCAGTCAGACTGGGGTTCTTTAGAAGTAGACACATGCAGTTACAACTCCCTGTGGACCCACAGCATGGGTGGCTCCCTGGAACCCACCGGCCGTACATAAATGTATCCCATTGCAGTGCCCATCACAGCTGAGGTAACGTCCGATTAAATGCAGGTGGGCTTCGGCCCACACTGCATGCCCCAGTCAGACTGGGGTTCTTTAGAAGTAGACACATGCAGTTACAACTCCCTGTGGACCCACAGCATGGGTGGCTCCCTGGAACCCACCGGCGGTACATAAATATATCCCATTGCAGTGCCCATCACAGCTGAGGTAACGTCAGCTTTAATGCAGGTGGGCAAAAAATTAATTGGATTACACTGTAGGCGGGGGCCCCAAAAAATTGGTGTACCAACAGTACTAATGTACGTCAGAAAAATTGTCCATGCCCAACCAAGAGGGCAGGTGAAACCCATTAATCGCTTTGATTAATGTGGCTTAATTTGTAACTAGGCCTGTAGGCAGCCCAGTTAAAATAAAAATTGGTTCAGGTGAAAGTTTCAACGCTTTAATGAGCATTGAAACATATAAAAATTGTTTACAAAAATTATATGACTGAGCCTTGTGGGCCTAAGAAAAATTGCCCATTCGGCGTGATTACGTCAGGTTCAGGAGGAGGAGCAGGAGGAGGAGGAGGAATATTATACACAGATTGATGAAGCTAAAAGGTCCACGTTTTTGATGGTGACAGAGAACAATGCTTCCATCCGCGGGTGCAGCCTACGTATTGTTTATGTATCGCTGCTGTCCGCTGGTGGAGAAGAGAAGTCTGGGGAAATCCAGGCTTTGTTCATCTTGATGAGTGTAAGCCTGTCGGCACTGTCGGTTGACAGGCGGGTACGCTTATCTGTGATGATTCCCCCAGCCGCACTAAACACCCTCTCTGACAAGACGCTAGCCGCAGGACAAGCAAGCACCTCCAGGGCATACAGCGCGAGTTCAGGCCACGTGTCCAGCTTCGACACCCAGTAGTTGTAGGGGGCAAAGGCGTCACGGAGGACGGTCGTGTGATCGGCTACGTACTCCCTCACCATCCTTTTACAGTGCTCCCGCCGACTCAGCCTTGACTGGGGAGCGGTGACACAGTCTTGCTGGGGAGCCAGAAAGCTGTCAAAGGCCTTAGAGAGTGTTCCCCTGCCTGTGCTGTACATGCTGCCTGATCTCTGCGCCTCCCCTGCTACCTGGCCCTCGGAACTGCGCCTTCGGCCACTAGCGCTGTCGGGTGGGAATTTTACCATCAGTTTGTCCGCCAGGGTCCTGTGGTATAGCATCACTCTCGAACCCCTTTCCTCTTCGGGTATGAGAGTGGAAAGCTTCTCCTTATACAGTGGGTCGAGCAGTGTGTACACCCAGTAATCCGTAGTGGCCAGAATGCGTGTAACGCAAGGGTCACGAGAAAGGCATCCTAACATGAAGTCAGCCATGTGTGCCAGGGTACCTGTACGCAACACATGGCTGTCCTCACTAGGAAGATCACTTTCAGGATCCTCCTCCTCCTCCTCAGGCCATACACGCTGAAAGGATGACAGGCAAGCAGCATGGGTACCCTCAGCATTGGGCCAAGCTGTCTCTTCCCCCTCCTCCTCATCCTCCTCATGCTCCTCCTCCTCCTCAATGCGCTGAGATATAGACAGGAGGGTGCTCTGACTATCCAGCGACATACTGTCTTCCCCCTCCTCTGTTTCCGAGCGCAAAGCGTCTGCCTTTATGGTTTGCAGGGAACTTCTCAAGATGCATAGCAGAGGAATGGTGATGCTAATGATTGCAGCATCGCCGCTCACCATCTGGGTAGACTCCTCAAAGTTTTCAAGGACCTGGCAGATGGCTGCCAACCAGGCCCACTCTTCTGTAAAGAATTGAGGAGGCTGACTCCCACTGCGCCGCCCATGTTGGAGTTGGTATTCCACTATAGCTCTACGCTGCTCATAGAGCCTGGCCAACATGTGGAGCGTAGAGTTCCACCGTGTGGGCACGTCGCACAGCAGTCGGTGCACTGGCAGATGAAACCGATGTTGCAGGGTGCGCAGGGTGGCAGCGTCCGTGTGGGACTTGCAGAAATGTGCGCAGAGCCGGCGCACCTTTCCGAGCAGGTCTGACAAGCGTGGGTAGCTTTTCAGAAAGCGCTGAATCACCAAATTAAAGACGTGGGCCAGGCATGGCACGTGCGTGAGGCTGCCGAGCTGCAGAGCCGCCACCAGGTTACGGCCATTGTCACACACGACCATGCCCGGTTGGAGGCTCAGCGGCGCAAGCCAGCGGTCGGTCTGCTCTGTCAGACCCTGCAGCAGTTCGTGGGCCGTGTGCCTCTTCTCTCCTAAGCTGAGTAGTTTCAGCACGGCCTGCTGACGCTTGCCCACCGCTGTGCTGCCACGCCGCGCGACACCGACTGCTGGCGACGTGCTGCTGCTGACACATCTTGATTGCGAGACAGAGGTTGCGTAGGAGGAGGAGGAGGAGGGTGGTTTAGTGGAGGAAGCATACACCGCCGCAGATACCAGCACCGAGCTGGGGCCCGCAATTCTGGGGGTGGGTAGGACGTGAGCGGTCCCAGGCTCTGACTCTGTCCCAGCCTCCACTAAATTCACCCAATGTGCCGTCAGGGAGATATAGTGGCCCTGCCCGCCTGTGCTTGTCCACGTGTCCGTTGCTAAGTGGACCTTGGCAGTAACCGCGTTGGTGAGGGCGCGTACAATGTTGCGGGAGACATGGTCGTGCAGGGCTGGGACGGCACATCGAGAAAAGTAGTGGCGACTGGGAACTGAGTAGCGCGGGGCCGCTGCCGCCGCCATCATACCTTTGAAAGCCTCAGTTTCCACAACCCTATACGGCAGCATCTCCAGGCTGATAAATTTGGCTATGTGCACGTTTAATGCTTGAGCGTGCGGGTGCGTGGCGGCGTACCTGCGCTTGCACTCCAACACTTGCGCTAGCGACGGCTGGACGGTGCGCTGAGAGACATTGGTGGATGGGGCCGAGCACACCGGAGGTGAGGGTGTGGGTGCAGGCCAGGAGACGGTAGTGCCTGTGTCCTGAGAGGACGGTTGGATCTCAGTGGCAGGTTGGGGCACAGTGGGAGAGGCAGTGGTGCAAACCGGAGGCGGTGAACGGCCTTCGTCCCACCTTGTGGGGTGCTTGGCCATCATATGCCTGCGCATGCTGGTGGTGGTGAGGCTGGTGGTGGTGGCTCCCCGGCTGATCTTGGCGTGACAAAGGTTACACACCACTGTTCGTCGGTCGTCTGCACTCTCAGTGAAAAACTGCCAGACCTTTGAGCACCTCGGTCTCTGCAGGGTGGCATGGCGCGAGGGGGCGCTTTGGGAAACAGTTGGTGGATTATTGGGTCTGGCCCTGCCTCTACCCCTGGCCACCGCACTGCCTCTTCCAACCTGCCCTGCTGCTGCACTTGCCTCCCCCTCTGAAGACCTGTCCTCAGTAGGCGTAGCAAACCAGGTGGGGTCAGTCACCTCATCATCCTGCTGCTCTTCCTCCAAATCCTCTGTGCGCTCCTCCCTCGTACTTACTCCAATTACTACTACCTGAGTGATAGACAACTGTGTTTCATTGTCATCGTCCTCCTCACCCACTGAAAGCTCTTGAGACAGTTGCCGGAAGTCCCCAGCCTCATCCCCCGGACCCCGGGAACTTTCCAAAGGTTGGGCATCGGTCACGACAAACTCCTCCAGTGGGAGAGGATTCGGAACCATTGCTGCCCATTCTGCGCAGGGGCCCAAGAACAGTTCCTGGGAGTCTGCCTGCTCCTCAGAATGTGTCATTGTAATGGAGTGAGGAGGCTGGGAGGAAGGAGGAGCAGCAGCCAGAGGATTCAGAGTTGCAGCAGTGGACGGCGCAGAATTCTGGGTGGTCGATAGATTGCTGGATGCACTTTCTGCCATCCACAACAGGACCTGCTCACACTGCTCATTTTCTAATAAAGGTCTACGGCGTGGACCCATTAATTGTGAGATGAATGTGGGGACGCCAGAAACGTGCCTCTCTCCTAATCCCGCAGCAGTCGGCTGCGATACACCTGGATCAGGAGCTCGGCCTGTGCCCACACCCTGACTTGGGCCTCCGCGTCCTCGCCCGCGTCCACGTCCTCTAGGCCTACCCCTACCCCTCAGCATGCTGTATTACCAGTAGTGCAGAAACAGAACGCTGTAATTAAATGTGCCGCTTATTGGCCTGTGGTTGGAGGCTGACTTCCCTTACGGAACGCACAGCAGAGCCAGGAAACAATTTTGCACCCGCCTGTAGTGAGACGTAGGTGCGTATGACTGAGCTAGTGGAATGCACAGCGCAGAAGCAGTCAAGTGGCCAAAGGCCAGTAGTAGGCCTTAAGTATTTTGCTTCTATTTTTTAAAATGCTGAGCTGATACAGCAGACAGATACTGTAGGCAGCGTATAATATTATGTATACTGTTTCCCTCTGGCGGGATGACAGCGCTGATGTAACAGAGACAGCAGATCCAGGAAACAATTTTGCGCAAGCCTGCTGTAACGCTTAGCTGCGTATTAATTAGGACTACTACCCCCAGCAGATAGATACTGTAGGCAGCGTATATTATTATGTATACTCTTTCCCTCTGGCGGGATGACGGCAATCATGTAACAGAGACAGCAGATCCAGGAAACAATTTTGCGCAAGCCTGCTGTAACGCTTAGCTGCGTATTAATTAGGACTACTACCCCCAGCAGATAGATACTGTAGGCAGCGAAAAATATTATGTATACTCTTTCCCTCTGGCGGGATGACAGCGCTGATGTAACAGAGACAGCACATCCAGGAAACAATTTTGCGCAGGCCGGCTGTAACGCTTAGCTGCGTATTAATTAGGACTACTACCCCCAGCAGATAATATTATACGGTGCCTACAGTATCTATCAGTCTCACCTTTGCTGCGGAGCGGCACACTGCCCCCACTGTTGGTGTGATGGTCTGGGAGTCCATTGCATATAGCAGTCAGTCACCCCTAGCAGTGGTACGAGGGACAATGACAGCTCAGCGATATGTTTAGGGCATCCTGAAGCTACATGTGTTCCTCTTATGGCGGCTTCCAAGAGGCATTTTCCAGCAGGATAATGCTTAGCCGCACACACAAAGATATGACAAGAATGCCTCCAGGACATTACCACACTTCCATGGCCTGCCTGGTCACCAGATTTATTTCCAATAGAACATGTATAGGACCATCTGGGATGCCAACTTCAACAACCTATGAATTTGTATGATCTAGAGGCTCAGTTACAGCAAATGCAGCTCTATATAATGCAGGATACCATATGGAACCTATATACCTCCGTGCCTGCTGGTATCACATCTTACATCCAAGCTAGAGATGGTACAACAGGGTACTAGAGCCTCCATGCCTCCTGTATCATCTTGTATCCAAGCTAGAGGCAGTACAACAGGGTACTAGAGCCTCCATGCCTACCCGCATCACATATTGCATCCAAGCTAGAGGTGGTACAACAGGGCACTAGAGCCTCCATGCCTGCCCGCATCACACCTTGTATCCAAGCTAGAGGTGGCCCTAGAGCCTCCCTTCAAATATTTAGTTTTCTGCAATAAATTCTCCTTTTGCTCTGATATTGTAATCACTTACTTATATCAATGTTACAATCACACGGAAAGTTTCATTCCATTCTGACAACTTCTTCTAGATGCTTCAGTTTATTTTACAATGAGTGTATCTACATGAGGGCTTGTTTTTAACAGGAGGGACAAGTTGTATTTCCCAATGGTACCATTTAACGTACCATATATTGTCACAGAAAATGTAAAAAATTTCTAAGTGGAGCGAAATGCAAAAAAGAAGACAATTACAACATTTTAGTAGGAATTTGTTTTAACAGTGTTCACGATGCAGTAAAAATGACATGTTGTCTTTGTTCTGAGAGTCAGTATGATTATAGCAATATCAAATTTCTCGTTTTTTTTATATGCCACTACTGAAAAATATAAAATCCTTTTTTTAAATTGCTTTCTCTTGCCATATTTTAACCGCCATAAACTTTAGGCTGGTTTCACACGGGGCGTATTTGCTGCGGAAATTCCGTCCGTAATTTTGCCGCGGCAAATCCGCATGCGGCTGCTAATCCCGGGATTAGCCAGCCATGTGGACGAGATTTCTCAGAAATATCGTCCACACAGGACGGCAAATCCGCTGCAGCAGAGCCGGCAGAAGCCGCCACTGCGGCGCGGATTTGCCGGCCGCAGCATATTCATTTTTTTTTTCTTCCGCTGCGGCCGCGCTCTCCTCTATGGGAGTGCTGGCTGCAGCGGAAGAGCAAGCGGCCGGGCCGCTTCAAAACCACCACGGGTTTTGAAGCAGCGGTTCTCCCGGCGGAAATCTCGCGTTTTTTCGCAGCGGCCAAACAGCGAGATTTGCATCGAAAATCCGCCCTGTGTGAACCCAGCCCTAGACTTTTCCAGGGCTGTGTGAGGGCTCTGTTTTTTTGTTTTTTTGAAGGGCAACTTTTAGTATTTATTGAAACCATTTTGGAATACATATGGCTTTTTGATCACTTTCCTTTCAAATTTTACTTGAAGAAGGGGTGACCAAAAAAGCATAATTCTGGCATTGTGTATTTTTTCTCTTGATGTTCACCATGTGGAATTTATAATTTGGTATTTTATTAATTAGACTTTTACAGATGCAACGATAGCAATCGTTATATTTTTTATATATTTTTTTTGTTTTCTATGCAACAACTGGGAAAAGGTGTTTTTTAACTTGTAATATTTTTTTCGTTTTGTAATAATTAAAACATCATTACTTTACTTATTTTTAGTCCCTATAGGGACTTGAATTTGTGATCATCTGACCACCATGTTATTGCATTATATATTATTTTACCAGGCTTTCTAATAAAGATATGCCACAGGCGTTGTCTTAATAGGCAAACAATCACGACAGCCCTGGGGGCCTTCAGAAGGCCCTAGGCTTTCATGACACATGGATGGTACCTCTACCATCTTATAGCAGCAGGGTCATTAAGGACATTTAAATCCCAATCAATCAGGACATTTAAATGCCACTATCAGAATTGACAGCAGCATCTAAAGGGTTAGCAGCCACAATCTGAGTTCTCTCTATGGCAGCTGTTGTAGGCAAATGTCGGCTGTCAAAGACAACCAAACCCTTGTAAAACCTTTGAAAACCCAATAAGACTTGTAAGTTAAAAAAGGCATAGTGGAATATTAAGTTATTTCTGAAAGCGCGACACTTTTCAAATTAGGGGATGGAAAAGTAAACTCTTGGAATGTGGGGAGATTGTCATGTTTAATAGAGTCTAGTTAAGCAGAATGTATGGAGTGTTAGCTATTCATAGGAAAATATGATAATTCTAGAGCATGTTCAAGTAGGCCAGTGATGCTGCAGTTACTAAGGGAAATGCTATAGTTGCGAAAAGGCGGTGTGTGGCATGCAAGCTGTTCTGTTGAAGCAAGGGGGAGCGGGCAGAGCCAGGTTGGGTATAACTTAGCCCAGGAGCCTCTCGAAGAGTAACTAAAGTGGCCTGCAACATAACTAAGTGACTACATATCTGAGAAACACAGCTGTGCTGTGCTAAAGACTGTATATAACTTGTTAGTCCAAAGGCAGGTAAGATGTAACAATATTGGGAGTTCTGGACTGTGTTGCAAAATGTAGACACTGTGTGTTGAGTTCAAGTAAGTGGATTGCTGATTGGTAGTTGGAGACCCATTTTTTTCTATTATAAATCTCCAAATCCCCTGAACTGTTTTATATGGACATTGTATGCTTTGGAAAATCCCTTATTATTGGAAGTATCATCTGATGAACGACCTGTTAAAGGTTTTAGCACTGCTAGAACCCCAGTGACCCGCTGTAATCCGTCCATCTAGAATACTGATTGCCATATGAGGTTTGTGCAGTAGATGATCGATAAATTATATCTGGAAGACGCAATGCACGAATGCAAGAACAACTGAAGGAAGATTTAAGGGGCAAATATTACTGATTCCTTGCCAAAGAACATGCCAGTGTGCCGCAAGTCTAACAGGAGGTTTATGTGGTGCCTTATTTTACTGTACATATAACATCCCATGGCAGCCAGATGTTACACATAAAACAATGGAGGATTCTAAATCCCCCTCACTTCATGTTATAGTATACTGTGCATTCATTACATCCTTGCTTTTAGTAGTAGTAGATATTTACAAATGGAAAACATGATCAAATGCGTGTTTTCGCTTATTTTTTGTATTTTTCTGGTTTAAAGGCATTTTTTGCATGTTATAATTAACCCCTTAAAAACCAGAGTGTTTCGGTCCTAAAGGACCAGATACACTTTTTGTGGCTTTACCCATGTAGTGGCTTTATGGCCCTATATTTCTGTTCCTGGCTTGCCAAAATTATTTTTTGCTCCATCTTTTTTTTTTTCTTGTCACATATAAGGTTACTGTTTAATACTTTTTTCACTATAATGTTTTTCCATTTTTTTTATTTTATTAGTGGTAATGTCTACCAAAACTAGAAAATAAAATAGATTTTTTTAATTTATAGTTCTTTATTTATAAAATTATTATATTTACATTAACATAAAGTACATGAATGGCTTCTCCATTTTGTTTTGGACATTTTGATATATAATTTGTATAATCTCAGATTACAGTGCAGATACAGTGACGGTTTATGTTGGTGTTGGGTCATTTTATATATATATATATTTTATTTTTTTTTTCATTTTATGCTGTAAGTTTTGTAAATTTTTTTGTAACATTTATGTCTTCCATAACATCATAGAAGACATCTAGTTGACATTTACAATGTATTTTTTATTTCACACTTTTCCACTTTAACTGGAGCATCTATAGGAGCAGTATCCATAGGAGTCCTACTAATAGGTGAAAGCATCCCCCTAGCATTACAATAGTCACTGTAAGAGCTGGTCAGGAGTCTGCTAAGATCCCGCAGCTCTGACATGCCAGAGGTCGCCGGCAATCACGTGATCGCCGGGTCCCATGCAGGATATGGCAATGCCACTTCCTGTATTCCCTACATAGCTTGCACTATGTATCCTGTAAATGAGAAGGCAGAAGCAGTTAAAAAATGCTCATGTGCTCCTCTTCAGGTCCTCGGCTGTCAGCCGAGCACCCAACCTGCTTCTGGTAGATTGCAGGAGCAGTAGCTTTAAACGTACACCATATATTTATTATTGGCTGGGAATAAAGCCCAGGATCAAGCGCTGAATATTTATGGCACTTGGTCCTTAATGGGTCAAAGGGGTTATATGAGATTAGAAAGACATGGTGGGGCTTTTTTTTTCAAATACTTGTCCATGGGCTGTGTTTGGTATTGTGGCTTTGTCCCATGTATTTGTTGGGGATGAGCTAAAATATAAGACATAGCCAATGGACAAGAGAGGAGCTATATTTGGAAGAAGTGAGCCACGTTCTTTTTTTATCTCATACAACTCTTTTAATACATTTTTCACTTAAGCAGTGGGGAAGCTATTCCGTGGCAGGAGTTTCCATTAACTCCTGCTCTCATAGGAGTCAATGGAAACTCCAGCGAAACGCACACCCATGTCCTATCTTTTTTAGCCAATCAGAGGCAGCACTTTTAGGAGGTGGGGATTTTTAAATCCCCGGCCTGAAGAAAATGCTTTAGAACAGTGCAGAGGAGCCACAGAGAAGATGTGCCGGAGCTGGACAGTGCCGGAGAGGTGATGTTTTTTTTTTTTTTTAAAAAGCTAGGGCTTATTTTCAGGGAAGGGCGTATATTTCAAGCCATTCCCTGAAAATCTCTGCGAGGTTGACTTCAGCCCATTGTCGTTTAGTGGGGCGGCAGCAGCGCTGGCCCCATTAAAAGCAATGGGATAGCATCACCTCATCTGCCACAGCTGTGACAGCTGTGGCAGGAGATTCTTTCATCCCCACTGAACACTGTTATAGTACAAGAAGGTGTTTGGTAGAGGAGTACATACTCATACCAAACACCTTTTTGCACTTTTAGGCCACAGTCAGATGAGCAATTTTTTTTGCGCGCAAAAAAGTTGTGTCTATTAGAACCATTGGTTCCCTATGGAGTGTTCACATGTCCGTCTTTTAGAGGCGCAAAATACTTGCACCTGCAAAAGATAGGACATGCATGCCGCTAAGGTCCTTGCTGCGCGTAAAGTTATAGAGAATAAGGGGACTCCCGGTGGGTTCCGTTTATCCCCGTGGGGAGTCCCATTATCACTGAACAGTGTGACAGCACTGTCACAGTGGTCAGTGATGATGGGACTCCCTGCAGGATGAAAGAATACCCTGTCATAGCTGCCTGTGATTGGTCTCAGCGCTCAGCCAATCAGACCAAGCTCTTCCAGGAGGCCAGAAGAAAATGCTTCAGAAGAGTGACAAGGATCCAGGGAGAAGATGTGCCGGAGCTAGACAGTGCCGGAGAGGTCATATATATGTATATATATATATATTTGTTTTTCAAGCAGCTAGGGTTTATTTTCAGGGAAGAGCTTGTATTTCAAGCCTTTCCCCTGAAAATCCATGAGGGGTTTGCCTTAATCCCATTGCTTTCAATGAAGCAGCAGCAGTGCTGGCCCCATTGAAAGCAAAGGGATAGCATTGCAGTCCTCTGCCACTGCATGGAGCTTTGGTCACACGCATTTGGCAGATCCATGGAGCAGGTTCTTATTCTGCGCACATAGGCGCGCAAAAAAAAAAATCGCTGCACCTGATCACTTTTCCTGTGACAGCTGCAGCAGGGGATTCCTTCGATGTGAAACCCCCACAGGGATTTTCGGGGTGGGGTGGGGGGTCTTGAAATATAAACCCTATCCTGAAAAGAAGCCCTAGCTGCAGGAAAAATAAATAATACATCATCAAGAAGCGCTCACTGGGTCCCTGGCTCTTCTTCATCTCCATGTTCTTCTGGCTGGGATTGAAAAATTTCTGCCTCCTGGAACGGCTGTGCTGATTGGCTGAGCGCTTTGACCAATTACAGCCATTCTGGAGGTGATTGGTCAAAGCGCTCAGCCAATCAGAGCCAGCCCTTCCAGGAGGCAGAGATTTTTCAATCCCAGCCAGAAGATAATGAAGGACAGTGCCGCGGACTCGGGAAGAAGACGCACTGGAGCCGGACAGCGCTTCTAGGTGATGTTTTTTTTTTTTTCCCAGCAACTGCTTATTTAAGGGTCTTGAAAGTAGGATTTCCTACTGTCAAAGTTGCATCTATTTGCACGAAAACTGCGTTTTCATGCGAATTGAAAAACCTGTCCTATTTTTTCCTGGAACGAATTTTAAATGCCTGTAAAAAAAACAGACAAGTGACCGCTTTGATTGTAAAGCATTGGGTCTAATAGATCCCTTTTAAAAATGCACCTATACATGCATTTAAAATTCGCTCGTCTGACTGAGGCTTTATGGTAGATCTGGGTAACAATTGCATTTTGGTACACGATAATACCAATTATAAAATACATTTACATGCATATATATATATATATATCTTTACGTGAATAATCGGAGTGCGGTCCCTAAATTATTTTTTTATGCTCTAATCACCTGATACTTCCACACATGTAATCGCTGATCCTTGCAAGACCTCCTTCGTTGCTCTCCTCTTCTCTGCTCCAGACACAATGGTATCCAAGATTTCTCCTATGCATCCCACATATTATGGAACTCACTATTCCAATATATCAGACTGTTTCCCACATTTGAAACCTTCAAAAGAAACCTGAAATACCTCTTCTTTGGAAAAGTCCACAACCTACATTAACCCTTCTGCCACCACTAAATGAGCGGCATCTGTCCTTACCTATCATCTTCCCCTTTAGATTATAAATAGAGATGAGCGAACGTACTCGTTACGAGTACATACGCACCCGAGTACCGCCATTTTCGAGTACAGCAGTACTCGCGCGTAAAGATTCGGGGGGCGCCGTGGCGGCACGGGGGGTAGCAGTGGGGAGTGGGGGGGGAGAGGGAGAGAGAGAGGGCTCCCCCCTGTTCCCCGCTGCTACCCCCCGCACCACCGCGCCTCTCCCCGCCCCCCGGCGCCCCCCGAATCTTTACGCCCGAGTACTGAAGTACTCGAAAATGGCGGTACTCGGGTGCGTAAGTACTCATTACGAGTACGTTCGCTCATCTCTAATTATAAACCCTTGCAGGCAGGGTCTTTTCTCCTTCTGTACCTTCTGTCTGTCACTCATTTAGCCATATTAATGATGTCTTGTTTTATCTTCTTGAATTAACCCCCCTTTTGCATATTTACATAGTCCTGGAATTTATGTTATTTTAAAAATAACTAGTAATGATAATACATTGGCGCATCTTCTTTTCAACTGTATTAAAAAGTATTATCAAAAGTGTAATAAACGTATTCTGAATAGTATAGTTTATTTGATGTTTTTAATAATGCAAGTCAATTGCCGATGTATGCCACTGTGTTAGCATACAGTGGCATAGATCTGGGATTACCTTGAACAGCACTCTAAGGCCTCATGTCTACTAGGTAAATTGATTTAGTAAATCCGCGCGGGTGTCCCGCCCGCGTGATCCGCACCCATAGGGATGCATCGGACACCCGCAGGTAAGTAAATACCTGCGATTGTCCTTTTCCCCTGCCGTGCGGATCGCACGTGCTGGAAAACACCCGCAGCATGCTCCATTTTCTGCAGGATTCCCACACGGACGGCTCCCGTAGGCTTCCATTGAAGCCTATGGAAGCCGTCCGGATTCGAGGCATACCTGCAGCTAAATTTCTGCTCTGCCGGGGGACCGCGGGAGAGCAGGAGTTCAAAAAAAAAAAAGAGTGCACGGCACATCCAACGGGCAGAAGGAAAGAAGATCCATCCGCGACGGACGGGAACCTGAAGCATCCGGACAGGTGAGTAAAATCATTTTATAGGCCTCATCTCCGCGGGAAAGGAGGGACCTGCTGCGGGATTCTGCATGGAGCATCCGCGCGGGCCCGAATTTCCTAGTGGACATGAGGTGGGCATTGCGCTTTTGCAGAATGAAAAATTCTTTTTTTGGAGTGCATCGGCGTATTTTACAGCATTTTTTGCACCCGTAAGGCGTGTTCATTTGTGCGGGGTAAACAAAGACCAATTGAAATGGCTAATTCATCTAATGCGTTCTAGATAATATGCATCTTCTTGTGTATTGCGCACGTATTTGCGTACCCCCAGTTGACTTCTATGGGGACTTTTGGTGCAAAAATTTGCAGAAAAAGTAGAGCATGCTGTGCTTCAGTTTTTTGGGTTTTTTTGCACAACTGAAATTCCCACTTACACTGCGGAAATGTGCGTATTGCGTATGTAAATTTTGTGGGCGCAAATATGTCCATGTGTATCTGGTCTACAGCTCAAAAATGCACAGTGAACTCAAAACGACAACAGAGCTTAAACAGAGCCTTACAGAAGCAGATCACAAGAAGGTAGCTGTGAAGTTAGCAATGCACTGTTAGAGACTATAAAAGCCACTGAAAATGTGTTTGTTCCGAAAATTGTGTCTCAGCCCCTGAGCTATTAGAACAGCTCAAGATATAAGAAACCCATTGGCTTCTCGAGTTGAATTTGTTTGGAATCAAATTAAGAAGTGATGTCAAGGGGGGAACCCTGCCCAGAGCTCTCCCCCGCCTCGTGCCTCCCTCCCTCGCACTCTGCACCCGATTTGCTTTAATTTCCTCACAATTTCATTAGTCCATTTAGCAAATAATTAGAGAGTCTGTGCTCAGGACAGAGTTTCTCTGTCTAATGTTCTGTTCTCTGCTTAATGAGTCTCATAATAACCTCGCCGGAAAAATATGATTTTTGCAAATCATCCCTTCATATAACTGTCATCCTCGATCCTGCGTTAATTAGCATAATCATTAACAAGGATCCCTGAGAGGTCCTCAAAACGCAAATTAGTTTTCCCAAGATCCTTTTCACTGGGTCAGGCAGCACTTAACATTGACAAAAATCGGTTAACCCATTTCATCCTAGATAGAAACCCACAGCAAGGTATTCTGTTTTTAACTTATTTTCTATGATTCTGACTCATTGATGTGTCTAAAACAACTGATACAGAAATTAGTTACTGTGGCACAATGCCTAATGTGAGATACTGGGGGAGATTTATGAAACTGTCTAAAAAATAAACTGTTTTAGTTGCCCAGAACAACCAATCACGGTGCAGCTTTAAAGTTGCATTGTGATTGGTTGCTGTGGGCAACTAAGACAGTTTTTCTTTTAGACAGTTTCATAGATCTGCCCCATTATGTTTATTTTCTCTAAAGTTCAGCTGGTTGAGAATTAAAATCCTCGTTTAGTGATCTCCTAGCTGCAGATTATCACATATACTGAATGGTCACTCTATCAGAAAAATCCATCACCCATTCTTTGACCTTCAGAACTGCAGCAATTCATTGCAGTATAGATTCCATTAGGTGCTGAAATTCTTCTTCGGGAATATTGAACCATGAGGACAACAGAGTATTTTTGCAGTTGAAGCAAATTAGAAGTTACTGACCTGTTCTGAACAGCTGACATGAAGGGGTCATCGATGCATGCTGCTTGTGCCAAATTTTGACCCTCCCATTAGCACCGTGCAACAGAAATCTGGGTTCATCTTTTCCACTGCCAAGTAATCCAATTTTTGTGGTCTTTGGCACACGAGAGTCTTGTCTTTCTGTTTCTCTTGGACAGCAATGACGCTGGAACTGGTCATTGTCTGTTATAGTCCATCCGTTCTAACGAATAATGAGTTGTGCATTTGGACGTGTTAGTTGGAGCACTAGCGCTGGATTTGGCAATTCATTGTGCACCACCTGTTCATCAAAACGATTCTTGACATCTTCCTCTGTCCCTTTCGTTGACAGGTTATTTACATCCACAAGATCACCTTTCACTGGACATTTTTCTTGGATCACACTATTGCAAAAGAAAACCACGCGAGGTTGGCAGTTTTTGAAAGCTGTTCCGGGCTAGTCTAGCACCAATGACAAGGTGTCATCGAAGTAACTCAGATGTCTGTATTTTCCCATTCTAATGTAGTCTCACACTGACACTGATCCACAGAAAACTTGCTTACTTGATTTTATGCTGCACTCCGGGGTCATGGGTCTAATTTCCATCCTGGAAAGCTCTAAGCATAAAAGTGGGTCTTTAATACTGGTCATTCAGTGTATGACATAATGGCCCATCACATGTCTGTTAGTGTGTAAAAATACAAAAACTCTAGGGGAAGTTTGGTTACCTCTGTGTTTCAAAGACCAACCTCCATCCATAAACCTCTAAGGTTGGACATCCTCCTAACAGTCTAAATGTGAGACAACATTAACTCTGATTTATGAGGAACTATCTGGTGAGGAGGGATTGAAAGACAAAAGTAATGATCTGCATGCCAGATTCCATTCATGTGGATATCCATGAAGTGTTCTTAACAGATCTGATATCGATGACCTATACTAAAGGCCCATTTAGACCCAACAATTCTCGCTCAAAAATCGCTCGAAGATGTCTTTTGAGAGAGAATCATTGGGTCTAACTGCAGGGACATTGTGCAGTTTTTGTTAACGAGTCGTTCATCCTTGTCTTTCAGCAAGCTGAAAGAGAACGATGAGCCTTATCAGTGCCGCACGCTGAGTTCTCAGTGGGATACCGCTGATACTATTGTTTCAGCTAGTATCCCGCTCGGAGAACTAAGCCAGAGTATGAAGAAGACAGTGGTCCAGCTGTGTTCTGCATAACCCGCTCGGAGCGCTCAGCTGTATACCAGGTGTGCACTCCGTGAACACAGCAGTAGTATAGGATGCTGGCACCCCTGCAGTGATTTTTCGAGGAAGGGCTTTAAATATAAGCCCTTCCCTGAAAATCATCCCTAGCTGGTGTAAAAAATAAAAAATATATATACACTCACCTCTCTGCCGCTACCAAGGCCTAGCCGCCTGTAGCCACTTCTTTTCCCTGCACTGCTCTGCAGTTCTTTCATCAGGCGAGGATTTAAAATCTCCACCTGCTGAAAGAGCTGTATCTGATTGGCTGAGCGCTTAGCCAATCACAGGCAGCGCTCAGCCATTCAATGAATGACAGCTGAGCGCTGCCTGTAATTGGTCATAGCGCTCTGCCTTTCATTGAATTCTAGTCCCAGATAATCCCTTTAACTGTGTAACTGCCAGTGAGCTCTCACGAAAGTTTGCTCTCTAGTAATAGGAACCTAGCAAAATTTTGTTTAAAATTGAAGAATATGGTGAACATCTTGTACAAAATGGGAGTTTTTTTTTCTCATTCTCATATACTTCTATAACACCATTTATTTTGTATAGAATTCTGTTTTTCAGTGTCCTTTCATAAATTTGTGAGCAAACACATTTTAAGGATTGACAACCCTGCCTCTAGAGCGGGAAGTAGATTAATTATATTTACACTAGCAATGAAGAAATTTACATACATAATCTACTCAGTCACTGGGCCTGAAGAGTGACGCTGTCTGTTCATGGGAGAGTGTGTGAGACAACTATGATGAATGGGAATAATTGTAGGAACACCAAACAGATGTACAGCTGATTTATTGAAGTGAAGGAATGTGTAACACATCTAATCAGCTTAGTCCTCCAGCATACAACCATATGTAAAAACCATACGACTCAAACACAGATGCCAGCCACAAAATATAGCGATGACTAGCAATTGGGTTTATTATTTAAATTCATTTTCGAAAGAGAAAAATATACAGTGCCCCAAATGTAAAAACTGTTATCCGGAACGAATAATGAAATGATGATAGCAATTTTAGCAAAATGGTGCAATTAGTAACGCATTGTAAATAACTTCGAAACCCAATTTTTACTGAATTAAGATATAATAGGCATACTGATTTTACGATTAATGGGGTTGCCCGCTTTGGATCATCCATTTTTGGTAAAAGTTTCCCTTGATAATAAGCCAATCAAAGGATGTCCCACTTATGGAACTCCTAGTGGAGAGGAACCGGGCAGTAAGCATTCAACTCTCCTGCTGTAATTGGACCACAGGCCCTCCATGCATGAGGGATGCAGGCCACAGGTTACTGCCCACACTTGGATGGTGCAGAAGTGATACCTAGAGAAACGAGTAACCAAAATTCTTTGTTTGACGTCTAAGAGACCTGCACGGACAGGCTGAGAACCCTTGTTATTTATTAAGGAGGAGGAGTATTGGAGACAGTGCAGAATAGAGCACAAGAATCGAAACTGGAAGTGTGCTTTTTAAGCTCACACCAGTGTCATCTTGAGAGAGAGTAGTTACAGAGCTCCCATCCATGTCCAGAGAAGTTTAGGTTGTCCAAGAGAAAACCAAAGACAACCAACTTCTGTTGCTCAAGAAAGAGAAAATCCAAGTTGCCTACCGGGAATGCACCACTGATTTGTCTGTCTTCTTCATGCCTTCATCTATGGTGAGGTGTTTCCACCAGAATTGTGGCTGCTTTGTTTGCATTGAAATCAAAATTTACCAAATTTTTTTCCTGCTAATAAAGCAAAATAATTGAAATTTGGCTCTATTCTACCGCTCTGCCTATCGGATTTCTCCAGTCGCCATCATACCTGCAACTAGCGAGCTTTCCGTGAGTACATAGCTCTGCCTAAAGACATCATATATACAGGAGACAACCGGCCACATTATATGTTGCTGGCTGGCCCATCCAAAGAAAAAGGTCATTTCAGACGCAAATCTTCTTAGCAGTTACACAAACTGACTAACAATCTTAGCGGTTACACAGTCTCTCAGTTAACTTGAGGGTGCACACTTGGTGGATGGACAGCAACCAATACGCCACCAGTGTTTTCCACTGCAGGGGTCATTCTGTCTCTCTATCATCACCTGGCCCCGCTCTCATTTACACAGATCGCTCTTATAACACACTGCAAAAATTCTAACACTCATGTTTCAGTTGTTGGGCTTTTATGTCTCTTCCGGCTCTGTCTCTTCTGGTTGATCGCTGATGGTGTTCACCACAGTCTACCCTTGTCTCAACCACAACCCACTTGGCACGAACTCAGCTTATATTTGACTTTTGCCTTGCCCACATGCAGTAAAGCTTGCACCACCGTCCCAACATTACTCGTTTGCCTAATTACATTATGTAATCACTACTTTCCCTTATAGAACACGGCGTCCCAAGCATATACTCACCAGTGTCATGCTGGGCCTTACTGCACAGACTAATTCCAACTGTCATATAGGTCACTGTTCATATATCATCCATAACACCCCACAATTAGTTAATACAAGTAACATAATTAGTAACTGTTGAGAAGCTTCATGGGTAGTAACTAGATTCTACATCCGCCACCAAGGAAACTCCTAGACAGCCACTTACAATATAAAAAAAAGTTTCCATGCTCGAAGGTCAGCAACAAATATATATTATACAGGCATCCATTCCTTCACTGTCCTGGAAGAAAATTAATAGGCACCGAAATAACAGATCTCAATAGGTAATTAACCCTCACATCTCCTCAGGGCAAATCACAAAAATGGCACATGAGCAATGCAAAATACAAATCTATTTGCCTGCCCATTGACTCTCCCAAAGCAATACCAGTGCCACCACAGGGAAATAAATGAGACATTACTCAATTCTTATTGAAATAGACTATCCGTATAAGCAAATGGAACAATGCCTGTACAGCACCCCCTATTCGAAGACAACATTCCTTCAAGTCATTGTCAGATCTTTTAACGTCTTGTAACAGTGACTGAGCTGAAGCCAGAATCTTCTCCAGAAGGTAAAGATAAACCAAACACAGACAGCCATTTATTTGCCCCTCATCCATAGGTTTGCCGGTTTGGCTAGGTGAGAGGCTTTGATGTGGGCCAGGAAGGGTATTGTTTCTTCTTAGGGAGAGAGAGTCATTGTTACGAGGCTCATTGAAAGGTCTCACATTGACTTGAAGGAATGCTGTCTTCTAATAGGCGGCGCTGTAGAGGCCTTATTCCATCTTCACATTTGCAATCATTTTCCCAGAGGAGCACACATGTCTTTATAAGTCTCCTCACATCTTTTAGATGCTCTCCAAGGTAAAATCATACCCTTCCTGACCCACATCAAATCCTCTCACCTAGCTAAGCAAGCAAACCTACTGCACACTGATGAGGAGCAAATATCCTGAAACAGACTGTCTGTACTTGATTATCTTTTCCTTCTAGAGAAGTTTCTATCCTCGGCTTCTATTTCTAGTCATTGTTATAAGGCTGACATTGACTTGAGGGAATCCAGGATTCCCATAGGCGGTGCTCAGAGACATTGTTCTGAATTCCCACTTGCATAAATTTCCTAGAGAAGCATGGTTGGTCTTATAGGTCTTAGAGGTGCTCACTCTAAGGAGAAACCATACCCTTACTGACCCACCGTTCACAGATAATTTGGGTCCTCCAGTGCAAGAGATGCTTTTTGCAGATGCTTTCAACTCTAGTTAACTAATGAACGAAAGAAGGACTGGATTATTGGGAGTACACAAATGGCACATACCCTCAGGCTTCCACCAAGTAAGCTTCTCTCTTGGCTGTTTTGTAATCCTATATAGCTGAGAAGAGGTGGGAAGATAGTTAGGCCTGATTTTGGCTCTCTCTTTTATTGCCTTAAGGACGCAACAAGTTTTGGGAATTTTCCTCTCTACTTTTCAAAAGCCATAGTTTTTTATTTTTCTATTGGCATAGCAAGTGGTGGTGCTATAGAGGTAACAGAGGTCTCAATTACAGACATCAGTACACTTGTAAAGACACAACTGTAACACACACAGCAGCACAAACACATACAGAAAGACACTAACTCTGGGCCACTACAGCTTCCCCCTACTTAAGAAAGGCTGTCCCAGCGTTCTCCGAACAGAGGGGGAAAAGTCCAAGACCGGGATTTTTGGGCATACTAACCCATTATTGGCTTCTGACTTCCCAGAAAAGAAAGCTTTTCCTCACTTCAGTAAGACCACAAAAAATCACTAATCCAGACTGAAAAGGTTGCAGCAGAACCCCAACACTTTTTCCCTTTTGGTTATGACAGAGTATGTAACCCATCCCGGCATGACTTACCAGGATTTCCCTTCTGGTGCCAGACTCTAATAATGACAGTGTGTTACTAAATAAGGACTGGCCAATACTTTTTCTTTTTCTTACTGCTGAGCGGAACTCGGGATACATCAGCATACACTATAGGGGCCCATACATTATTCTTCTCCCCAAAGTTTGTATGAAATAGACACTGCAGCTGGCATCCAGATAGAAAAATGTGCCTGATTAGGGAAAATATGGGTGGAAGTGGATAGACCTTCACCTCCCCCTGGTGATCACTGGACAGCGGGAACATTACTAATGCTTCCAGTCGACCTCTAAAGTGCTACTCTTGTAGACATAAATGGGGATGTGTCCCTGAGATACCCACAGACACAAGCAAACACTGTCATCTGAATTGGTGGTCACTCCCTTAGCATCCTTACAATCAGTAGTTCTCCTTTCATTCACATTCAGATTTATTTGCATACGGTACACATCACTATTAATCTATGAATTCTTATCAGTATACTCTGTATATTCTTATTTTTATTGTAGCAAAGCACTCAACGTTATGCAAAACGATTAAGCTACTTTTAGCATCACAACATTTCAGTACAGTATTGTCACCTTATATAGAAATAACTTTACAGTCTTAAGACCAAAAATGAAAAATAAAAAAAATTTAAGGATACCTTTTTTTAAACACATAAACGTCCCACTTAAATGTGCAAATATTGTTTTTTTTCTTCTGATAGTCCTCTCGGTCAACAAATCTTAAAGGCAGCATAGGCTCTTCAGACTCCGACTTTGTCATGAATTCCTGGGCGTTGGGCTACTTCCCCACGATTGAATCTCCAACGAGGAACAGAGGGACCAGTCCAGGGCTCCTAAATCCACGTACCTCCTGATCCTCCTCAGACTCTCCTTCTGCAACTCTCGTAGGGGTCTCCACCCTGGGGTAGTCCTCACAAAGTCCTTGAGTCAAGAAGTACGGGAAAACAGTCCGTTATCCCCTACTTATTGTAGGTGTAATGTAGTATAGGGGGTCCTTTGTCCTTTTTCTGTCGATCATCCATAAAGAAATGAAAAATTATAGTCACTATATTCTTTAATAAACAGCCGCAGATGATCTGGTAAAGCCTGTCGCGCTTCTACCTTGTCCTTATGTATAAGGATTCAAGGTGGGAAATGGGAATATATATTTCCAGAGGACACCACATATGGAGGACATCTTACAGTCTCTTTACCCAACAAATTCTCTTCCACATTCGCAGAGGCAGGAGCAGCCGCCATGACTGGATCTCTCTCAGTCTCTGCCTGAGTGCAGGTTCTCCACTGCTGGGCCGCACCACTCCTTCCCTTAGGTTTAGTTGACACCGCAGGGGGTCCTTGAGTGCTAGACTGCATAGTCTCAGGTCCCAGGTGGGGATGTGCACAGTTGCCAGTGTCAGCTCCATAGCAGGCTATTCTCTACTGTTACCCCTGCTCACTATCACGAGTTCTTCCTCCTTCTCCTCCGCAGACTCACTGGTCTCTTTCGCGTATTCCTCTGACTTTGCCCCAGGTGGTTCTGGGCACCCACCCCTCTTGGCTCCGCTGTGGGGACCTTCCTCCCCCCTACTTTCTCTTCACCACTGGCGGTCTTTTTCTGGCAGGAATCTTTGGTGGGCTTTTGCAGCAGAAAAGAAGGGTTGGGCTGGGTGGCATCATGAATATCCATTACTTCTGGTATTACATTAAAGTCCAATGATGACATCTTTTCCATAAGCACCACACAGTCCCCTCTCATCCTGTAGGGCATTCTCTTGACACATATTTTATCCCAAATAAAGTTTTCAGTATAATCCAGAGGGGAGAGAAAGGAAAGTCTAGTTTCAATACAAAGGCACAAACAGTTTGGAGTGTAAGGTTTTGCAAAACATCTCCAGAAAACCCACATGTTGTTGCTTTTTGGAAAATGTCATGTAACATTACACTGATCAACATTTGCCTTGTACCTTTATCACAAACCTTGAATTTCACACTGAACGCTGATCTCCATGAGCATTGAATACCATTTGTCATGCTGATACCAGATATGAGAAGGTCAGGAATAAAATAATACATCCAGAATCCCTATCTATAATCCATGTATCTGTCAGTGTCATGTTACCCTGCAGATGAATAATATCTCCCGGTTTGACTTGAAATCCAACCCAGTCATCCTTAAGAATGTAGAGCTCTATGTCTTCTCCATCCTGATGATGAGGTGCTTCTCCTGTCTAGGTGTGTACACCTACTGACCCCCACCAATAAACTATTGATAGTACCAGAAGCCTAGACCCTCAATAGTTTACAACTGGACAACCCTTTTAAAGATTGAGGAAACAGAGGAAATTGCCAGTTTTAGGCTAATTTCACAAGGGGCAATGCAATATTGGGCCTTGAAACTTGGCTCGATATCACGCTCGGAATTGTGCAATGTCCCCGGAGATGTGAGGTGTCTTGGTGTTAAAAAACACCTCACGTCACTTCAGGGAAGTAGCAATCCTCCGCTGTGGCTGGAGGATTGGCAAGTGTTTCCAATTGCTTTCAATAGGAAACATTGCATCACACTCGCATGCATCTCACATGCCGTGCAATGTTTTCCTGGCCCCATTGACAACAATGGGTGAGGCGTTCCGAGTGAACCCCCAAAGATAGGGCATGCCACAATTTTCAAAAGAATGGGTTTCATATTCATACAAGATTTGTGCGTCTCGCAATGCACAAATCTCATACGATTTTCTTGGCCGCATGAAAGCGTCCTAATTGCCTTTAACTTCAATGGAGGCAATCTCACACATGTGCAGTTACCTCTCTTGTGATAGACATCAAGTAGAATCTTAGTACCAAAGGTGGAGTATGGACCTGAACCAAATGTGTTGCCCAGGGGCATCCACCAATTTTAATCCAACCTTGGATACATTTTCTAAACTGGACCCCACCCAACATTAATGCATACTAATCTATCTGTTCGCCTAAAGGTTTACCACAATATCTCAATAGATCCTTGAATAGGCTTTCTTCAATGTGTGTATGCAGATTTAATAATACTGACAATAGGCTAGGGGAAAATTATTAACTTGTGTATGGCTATAGAAATAAACGTTCTGCAAGTGTTCTATTTTAAATATCTATGGGGAACGATGAATGGTGTGCCAAGTAGTTTTTGTCTGAACAAGGACTTATATAGACAGGTCCTCTTCTGTTTTGTGAGGCAAATGAAAGAACATTACAATAGGTACAAAATAAGTGTTTTCATGTTCTGCCAACTTGTGCTAATTGATAGATTCAATGTATTGTTAATGGACTCAACTTTGCCCTGATTGTACCTAATGCATTCAAAGAATCAACATATGTCATTATGTGCTACTTTTCTAATATTGTTTAGTGGCAGTGATGCTTTATAAGTGCAATCACTACTTCCTTACAATGCATATATCAGACACGGTAACAGGTTACTAATGTCTGCGCATTCGAGAAAATCTTATAAAAGTATGAAATGTAACGTGTGCATTCTCTGTGCTCTTGTGTGCCATTTAACGACTCCCATGTACTTGATTCCCAAGTCGATAATTAACTTCCTTCATTCAATTAGTTTAGCAGATTGTAGAGAAGTCAGGAGTTCAGAAAATCTCCTGGTGCTGGTTATACAAACACAGGGCAGCATAAATAGGAGTCGGAACAGCGTACATGTAAAGGTGACACATATAGAAGCCACGCTGTGATGTCTTTGTAATCTTCTTCACTGACATAAACATTCCTGCAGTGTTCACAATTGGAGGAAAAAAAAGGCTACAGAGCTAGAAAAACAGTTAAGAGGTTTAGAAACATTAACATATCCTACAGCTAAATGCACATATAACAATGCTTTTACAGTAATGCTACCATGACTACATAATTGACTATGAAGAGTGGAATGAAAAGCTAGAACTCTGGCATGACTTGTGGTAAGTGCCGATGAAGCGCGGAGTAAAAGATGTAGATAAAAGGATATATGTTTTATTTAAAACCAGAAGTTAACATGTTTCGAGGCTTGCAGACCTCTTCATCAGACAGCTGAGGAAGCATGCGATTGAGTTTGGGAAATTTTTAGTCCAATGCTACCAGAGCTGTAGAGACCACGTGGGCCTCCTTCCCCTCTGCAGCCCTGTGCAGGACAATGACATCCTCTTCAGCAGGGCTGCAGAGTCACCGCCGGGTGTACTGCGCAAACAAGGAGTCACGAGGAAGATGATGCTGAGCGCTAAACAACCAATTGCCCAATGAATGCTAAAAAATTGCCCAATGAATGCTATAAAATAACAAACCAATAGAGCCTCACCTCTCTACTTTCCCCGTGGAAGCAGTGGAGCAGCTCTGGTGAGTCTTCCACTGTCAGCACTGGCTGTAGCCAATCAAAGGCCGTAATGTCCCATCCTGAGCACCTAGTATAATGGTGCCCAGGATGTTGAGCACTGAATGGGAGTTGACGCTGTTATCTGTGATAGGCTGCAGCAGTCACCTGACTACCAGTGCTGACAGCAGGAGATTCACCAGAGCCACTTCACTGCTTCCAGGGTTACTTTAGAACATGCCCAAGTATTTAAAAAAGTAACGTATACTCGGATAACCCCTTTAAAAAAAATGAAAAGTTCCTAACCATAGAAAGTTGAATTTCTTTAATGATATTCATGCATGATTTTGTGCTTACCCTTTTGTTATTTCAACTGAATTTCACATATTAGTTGTGCACAAGTAGCCATGGGGCCCATAGCGAAACCTTAAATCCACCGAAAAAGGTATCAATACAAAAATCACTGTATCAAGGGTATATACAAATACCAATTCACAGCAGTATGCAGAAAGGCAAAATGCTATATAGGAGAAATAGCACAAGTGCACAAACTGAAGAACAACCATTCACATACCTCCCCAAATCCCCCAACCGCCTGCTCACCCTCACTACCCTGCTACTCCTAGCCACGGGGAACACATCCTCCAACCCTGGCCCACCCCATACTGCTTTCTACCAAAATCCCCATCCAATCATACCAAACCACCCCACTAATCCATGCGGCCCCCCCTCCCTGTTCAAATGCGCCCTATGGAGCTCCCAATCCACATGCAACAAGCTCTCAACTATCCACGACCTCTTCACCACCAAAAGCTTCAACCTGCTTGCCCTCACCAAAACGTAAAAGCAGCAGTCCAATTCTAGCTCCCTCACTGCATTGTCCTATGATGACCTGCAGTTCTCCCACACCCATAGATCGGACGACAGGAGTGGCAGAAGAGTAGGCGTCCTCCTCTCGCCGAACTGTACCTTCCAGGTCATTCCTTTGGTTCCCTCGCTCACCTTCCAGTCATTTAAAGTCCACACCCTACAACTGTACCGCCCACTGTCCCTGCACATTGCAGTTATCTACCGGCCCCCAGTTCCCACTCACCTGTCGCTAGATCACTTCTAATCTGTCTCCCAGCTTTTAACGCTCACCTCCTCCCTCAGCCTATCACAACTCTCAGACTCCCCCACTCAGAGATGGCATCAATCTCAATGTAATCTTCCTCCGCCTCTGCTCTGCCTCCTACTTTACTAATTCCCTCTTCCACACTCAGATCACAACCTCCTCTCTTTCTCCATCAGGCACCCTAGCATCTCCCATGACCCTCCTATCTATCACACCTCTAGGAACCTCCAGACCATCCACACCCATCATTTTGCCGAGACCATCCAGTCCTCCTTGTCCCCCATCTCCCTCCTCTCCTGGCCTAACCTGGCAGCCGAACACTATCAGACCACCCTCAGATGTGCCCTTTGATGAAGCGGCACGCCCTGTGGCCCTAGCCGTCCACCACAGACTCACGTCCCAAACGTGCTTCATCCAGTGCTCTAGGTGCGCCGAACAGATATGGTGAAAATCAAAGCTGCCCACAGACATTCTCCACTTATAATTAATGCTAAAAACTTATAACCACCACCCTTTACCATGCCAAACAAGTTTATTTCACCTCTTGTCTCCTTACTATCCCACAACCCCAAACGACTCTGACACCTTCCACTCCCTCCTCAGCCCCAAAGAACAGGTCCTTGTGACGGATCTCAGTGCTGGAGAACAAGCCACCCATTTTAAAGAAAATAAAACGACATCTGAAAAGAAATCTCCGAAAACTGCATGGCTAGCCTCGATCTCAGTCTCCTCAGCACTGCATCCATCATCCACTCACTTTCTATGTTAGAATCAACGACAGAGGAAGAAGTCTCCAGACTGCTTTCCACTGCTCACCACTGTAGTAGCGACCCTCTTCCCTCTCACCTCCTCCTGTCCCTTTCCCCATCTATCATTACCCACCTCACCAGCATCTGTAACCTCTCCCTAACCTCTGACACCTTCCCCTCCTCATTTAAATGCTCCATCATATCCCCACTGCTAAAAAAAACAACCCTTGATCTGATCGACACTGCCAACTACCGACCCATCTCAAGCCTTCCCTTCATCTCCAAATTAGTAGAATGCCTGGTCTACTCCTTATACATTTTCTCTCTGACAACTCTCTCCTTCACCCCCTCCAGTCTAGTTTCCGCCCTTTACACTCGACCAAAACAGCCCTCACAAAAGTTTCAAATGATCTGATGACGGCATAGTCGAGAAGCAAATACTCTCTACTAATCCTCCTTGATCTTTCCACTGCATTTGACACTGTTGACCATGACCTCCATCTTCCTATGCTTCACTCTATCTGACTAAAGGACACTGCTCTTTCCTGGTTGTCCTCCTACCTCTCTGAATGCTCTTTCAGCGTCTTCTTCACTGGCTCTATCTCCTCTCCACTTCCTCTCGCTGTCAGGGTCCCCCAGGGCTCGGTCATTAGTCCCCTTCTTTTCTCTATCTACACAGCCCCAATTGGACAAACCACCCGCAAATTCGGCCTGCAATACCATCTCTACCCTGATGACACCCACCTATACACCTCTTTCCCTGACATCTCTAAACCATTCCTCCAAAATCTCACAACTGTCTGTCTGCTGTCTCTAACACCATATCCTCCCTCTTTGGCAAATGTAACCTATCAAAAACTGACCTCCTTGTCTTTCCGCCCTCAACCAGCCGACCTCCCCCCAACATCTCTATATCAGAATCTGGCACCATCATGGCTGCTGCCTTGGGGTCACACTGGATTCTGACCTCTCCTTTACCCCCCACATCCAATCTGTGGCCCAAACATGTAACCTGCACCTCAGAAATATTGCTAAAATTTGTCCATTCCTCACCACGAACATGCTAAAGACACTCGTTATCGCCCTCATCCACTCCTGACTCAATTACTGCAACTCTCCGTTCATTGGCCTTCCCCACACCAGACTCTCCTCTCTCCAATCCATATTAATGTTGCAGCTAGGCTCAGTTTTCTATCCAGCCATTTCCTGGATGTCTCTGCACTATGCCAGTCATTGCATTGGCTGCCCATCCGCTGCAGAACTAAATTTAAACTCCTCACCCTCACCCACAAAGCTCTCTAAACCTAACAGAGGTGTGGCATAGTTTTTCCCTCCCTCACAGCCTGCAGCAACAGCACAGGGTAGAGCTCAACGTCAGGTAGCACTTATCAATGATAGTTCAAGAGTACGTCAGTTCCTATGTGGATGTACTAAGACATGGCCCCTTTGACTTCTGGGTGAGCTGGTTGAGAGGCCAGAGCTTGCCACATGCAAATAAGGAAGACGGAACAATACCTCTGCAGCGCCACCTATTAGATGGCAGCATTCCAGCAAATCAATGTCAGACATTTTAAACAACAAATGAACAGCGCCTATATCCATGATATCTTTATCATTCATAAAATTATAAATGAATGGGACTCACCTGGTGCCCGACGTGGGTCCCCAAGGTTATCAGGGGCCACCCGTCAGCACTTCTTAATCTCAGCTTGTGTTGTACAATAGGTCCTAATTCTGGTCTCATTCTAATCCAATCCAGGGGTCTGGATAGTTGTCCAGGAGAAATCAGCCCACTCAGTAAAGAGGGCATGCATGTATAAACTCCAATGTGAAAAAACAAAAGATCTCTAAATTCCAACGTGAAAAAAAACAAAAGATCTCCATGCTTAGTGGATAGGGATGTTCTCAGCTCATCAAACTGAGAACATCCCCATCCACTGAGCACGGAGATCTTTTGTTTTTTCACGTTGGAATTTAGACATTTTAATCAAGTCTTTATAACAATGGGAATTGACCACAAGCCAGAAAACCATCAGTGTGCAGTAGGTTTTTGACTTGGCTAGTGAGAGGATATGATGTTGGTCGGGAGGGGTATCATCTCTCCTTAAGGAGAGCATCTAGAAGGTGTGTGAAGACACTTAGGAGGAGTGTTAGTATTTTTTTAAAGCCATGCAAGTTCTTCTGGGAAATATATGCAAATAAGGAAGATGAAACAATACCTCCCTAGCCAAGCCAGAAACCTACTTTACACTGCTTCCACCATGTATCGTCCTCCTATTTGCCCCCAAATGAAAAATATATCAATGGGAAAATATAGAGCTACAGCTCTCACGTTTTGACGAGAAGCACACTCTGCCCTCAAGGTGTTGTTGCTTCTGGTGGTGGTGGTGGAGGTGGTGGAATGTCTGCTGCTCTCCTTCTCCTGCTTCCACCATGTTTCTTCCTCCTCCTTCTCCCAAAACAAAACTTTTCTTAAGCACAAAATACAGCTGTAGCTCTATAGCTTTTCCATGGAGAAGGTCCATGCTTGGCTGTTCTGTTCACCTGGTAGAATTTCTCCTTTGCAAACCATATAACATTGCTTTTAAAATAACCAGCACACCTGTTTCTAACATATAAAACGTTTTGGTAGCTCTACAGCTGTTCCATTGAGCAGGCCAGTGCTTGGGTGTTGTGTTCATTTTGCAGTATTTCTCATGGTGAAAAAATCATGACATTGCTTTTAAAACAAGCAGCACACCTGCTGTCTTGCGTAGCAACATTTTTGGTAGCTCTACATCTGTTCCTTGGAGTAAACCCATGCTTGAGTGTTCTCTTCCCCAGGCAGAATTTATCCTTCTAAAATTTATAAAATTATTTTTAAAACAAGCAGCATGCCTGCTGTCCTCTTTGGTGCGATTTTTGATCTAGAAGACCCTAAGTGGGCCTTCTTTTGATTGACCCCTACTATACACTACTTTGATCAAGTTCTGTGAAGAGCACAGTGTTTCCTAGATGTCTGGCTGTATTCTCATGCAATTTGGAGCACTTTGACTGTATAAAAGGTGGATGTGCATCAATGCTTTTCTCTACTAAGAGTTCTCTCACACTTCTTGTACTGCATATTAGGCACACAGGTTTTGCGTGCGCAATACACAATAATTAACTTTACATTACTTTCAATGGTGCCTCTCACACACAGCGCGCAAGATGTGCATCAAAAAAAAGAGCACAACATGCTCTATTTGTAGGGGATTACGCACACATACATGCCAGAATAGTGTATGGTGATTTGTCAGCACGCAGCAGTACATGATAGAGAGTGGGACATGATGGAAACCTTTAGATATGTTACAGGAGGAGAGAAGGGAGAGGAGGGACATCATGGAAACCTTTATATATGTTACAGGAGGAGAGAAGGGAGAGGGGGGACATCATGGAAACCTTTATATATGTTAAAGGTACAAAGGAGGAAAGGGTTTTTATAAGGAAGCTAAACACTAGAACAAGGGGGAACAATCTGAGATTAGGTAGGAGAAAAATCTGAATTAATGTCAAGAAATATTATTTTCTGAAGGAATAGTTAATGCTTGGAACAAACTTTTAGCAGAAGTGGTTGGAAAATCAACAATAAATTGATTCAAGCTACCTGAAATGAGCATAAATCTATCCTAAGAGAAAAATAAAAAAAGGCAAAAGAAATGGACCATGCCGTCTTCTTCTGTGGTCAATCTATGTTCCCTGTTACCCGTCTTCGTCTTCCTCTTCTATTGCCAAGTATAAACTTATTCCTTGGATTAAGCTATATGACAATCAATAGATGTCCCCTCTTCTCTTCATACAGCAACTGGTGCAATTATATGTTATGATATACAACACAGCTGGCACAGAACTCATCGTAGGGAAAACCATAATGTCAATTGAGAACTTTTTATAATCTTGTACAAATTGTTTGAGGTTCTGCAGCATTTACTGTATTAAACATGCAGTCTACATATCTAGAATTACCACTTTTGCTTCTGTACCTGTGTTAACTACTGGTGTAATTTGTCTCCACCGGAAGTATGGATAGAGATATGTGTTGGCCAGGCTGAGATACAGGGGATGGGCAGGTCACTCCCACAGCTGTGGATTGTTTGATGCCCTCACATATCTCCTCGCCCTGACTGTTACTTTCCCCGCCACTGGGCTCCTAGCTCACCTCCTGGTGCCCCACTGTACCGAGCTCGCTGTCACACCCCGCTGCCAGCTGCCTCCCATGTCCGCTCTTGACCCCGCTATCACTCTTCCCAGCAGCAAGGTGGTGGTGGGGGGTACCATCTGGAAGGGCTGGGGCTGAAGATGGGACAGCCCCACCAACCAACAGCAGCTGAATGTCAGACGACAAGTAACTGGCCAGCCAGGAGAAATAGAGAGCCATCTGTGTCACACTGTCAGCCGGAGGGAGTGGCATGAGGGAGCTGAGGATCCACGGCTGAAGACGGCACAACAGCCACACAAAGCAAGAGCCTGTTACCCGCTGCAAGTAACAGTGGGAACAGGACACAGCAGAGACCAGGAGCCAATCCACAGCTAGGGGCGTGACCGAGGCATTACCTCCAGCTCTGCCTGGTCAACCCCTAGCATCCGGTGTTGACATATGACACCAGTACCCTTGTGTTATATATACTGCAGTTTTGTACAAGGAACATAGCTATAGAAAGGTGCACAAATATAGAGCAACAGTCGCACCTGGACCCTCGATGACTTATGGGGGCTAAATGCTCTTCTGCCAAATAATAAGTCACTATTACTATAAATGGCACATGGTATGTGGGGGCCCAGTTACAGACTTCGCACTGGGGCCCAGGAGGTTCAAGTTACCCCTCTGGATTTTGCATTGCATATGGCTATCACCTGTTCTTCAGTGCTCTGCAGTTTATACCATGATCTCCCACTCTGCTATTGCCGCTGTAATATAAAGTACTATCTCCTACTCGGCTTTTCTCTCTCTAATATTCACAGCCATCATTCCCTCCATATCTCTTCCTATTAAATGCATGACTGTCTCCCAGTGTAATACTGGATATGTAGTTATCTAGCATTGCCTTTGCTATTATTACTGTTCAAAGCAATCTTCCGTTGTGTTCCTCTTTGTATCGCATGCATAGCTATCTCTCATGGGTTTTATTTTCTTGTTTATCCCTCTCTGCTCTGCTCTTGGATATCAGCACCGCTATTACTTTGTTGCTTTCCCTGTCTAGGTTTACCCTGTTCTTTCTAGTTGCTTTCTTTTTCTTCCTAGTATACATAAATATCTCACAATATTGATATTGATATTTTATTTTGTTACATTGTATTATTGCTCAACCTCTCTGGCCTTCAGTCAGTGTCTCTGAGCCACTATACCTGCTGCACAAGAATGTAAGGGGATATTTGTAGCTGTTCGTCTGAAGCTGTTACCTCTCACTGCGCACTTAGAGGGTTTTATCGACTCTTATCGACACAGCCATAAATAAAACAAAATAAGGAAGAACACTTTTCACACAAACACATCTCCCTCTGCTGGAGGAACTGCAAAGTGCAGTTTGGTCAAGTTTTCGAAAACCTGTTAGATTCTTATGTGCAAATGATGCCAAAAGAAGATTCCCACTTAGATAGGTAGGAGGGTATGTGAAAATATTATTGTTGCATTCACAAATAATATCACTGGACTTTTTACTTTAGCTACTTAAAGGGGTGATCTTCATTAAAGAGCGATTTTTTTGCAAATTTTTTTATATAGCTAGCCCCCCCCCCCCCCAGTATATATAAGTGGGCTAGTGTTACCTTTGCTCGTTATTTCTTTCTATTTTTATTACGCTTGTGTGATAGAGCCCTATTTTGCTTTATGGGCACGTAATTAACTCTGTACATATGCCATCATGCACAGTGCAAAGTCGCTGCCCTACGCAGCGATATGCCTGCACACCGCCTGCTCACGCAGCGGTAAATGCTGTCTAGGGATGCTTCAGACTACCGTAAGCAGAAAAACGATCATGGTAGCGTGCCTTTTTTTGTGCTGCGAAGGTTGCACGTTTTAGCACATTTACTGCCAGGGACCATTCACATCGGTGTGGGACACACTCACACTGTGATTGAAAAGGCTGTGCAGCCTAAGTAGTCCCTGGTGTTATCGATTTCCCCACAAAATTGCACAGATCATTGCGCAATTTCGCAGGGATCGGGTGCACATTTTTGCACCCCCATAGACTCTTATGGTGCCATAATGCACATAGACATAGAGTATGTCTCTTTCTTGCACAAGCTAAATGTGTATGCAAAACCAAACGGTGAGAATATACCTACTGAAAACATTGAGCTATATTCTCTGCGCAATGCGTTCATATTTTGCGTGCACAAAACTGTGCGAATGCAGTCGTCTGAAGCTGCAGCATTTCACACTTATGCTTGTGTGAGCCGGCCCTTACTTAGGTTTATGCAATCTGAAACTAATCCATTTTTCAGTCTGTGTGATGCATATGGACCCTATGACAGAAACGGCCTAGAGAGGGATACAGACACTCCCATTACAGCTACTGATGATGGTCACACGGTTTTTCAGCATGTTTTTCAGCAAATACTGAGTTTGCTGAACGGTATGCTGGGAAGGGCAATGGCAAGATAAAAAGCTGCTCATTTTGTAATAACCATTCATCTGATCGAACACTTGTCGGATGAACTGCAGCGAAGGGTACGACATCGGCACCCATGCCCATCCTTACACGAATCTCTTCTCACAGCCTTGCAGGAGGAATGGCGAGCTATTCCTGCCCCGGCTTACAGAGAACTTGTGGAAAGTATGCCCCGATGTGTGGCCGCTGTAATGCAAGCAAAAGGAGAGCCGACACGTTACTAAATAAGATAATAAGGCACCTTTTCTGAAAAACATGCAGCATCCAAATACTTTTGTCCATATAATGTATATGCTGATGTTCCACCCAGTCATTCCGAAGAACGGGCTGCATAAATTATGGCCGTATGTCAAATAAACGAGGAGTCAGATTTTTACCCTGGTCTCTACAGCCTTTATTTGCCCATAGAATTGTGCCACTTGCTCAGTTTTTCTGATTTTATTTTTGGCTTTCTTAATATGCCCAGTTTCAAAGACATTCCATAGGCCGAAAGAACCTTACATTCATATTGCTTTTTCAATTACCATATGATCACATAGCATTGTGTTTCAGAATTTCTACCCTTAGGGTAGCTCCACCTGTCTTGCACAGTTATATTAGAGGAGATCACAGCTCATCTCCTGACTGTATACTTATGGTCTATAGCTTATTTAGGTGAATATACAAGATAATGATAATTAAACTTTTCCCAGTAGCTAGAATGGTATAGTTGCTAGCTAATGCTGTGCTAGTACATCACAATGACAGTGGCTGGAGAAGAGAGGTGGAAGAAAGTTGAGCAGCGTCTGTTTGCAATAGGAGGGGGAGGGGCAGAGCTAAGCTCCGAAGCGTCCCCCCTCCCATTGCTGGCTGTGGAAAAGGGGCGGGGGCTTAGCTCCGGCCTGCCCACTCCCATTGCAAACAGTCGGTAAGGGGGAGGGAGGGGAGGCCCAACAGCATTGCGGGCTTGGAGTGTATGAGTCGGGGCCCGTGCCATCTGAACGGGTGCACAAACGTTAGATTTGTGCGCCCGTTCACGCATTTTTACGGCGCCGGCAAGCGCACGTAAAAATGCCTACAGCCATGTGAAAGAGCCCTAATGGAGAGGATACAATTATCTCAATGACACCACTGAGATAATTGTATCCAATGAATAGAAGTGAATGAATACACTGCGATCATTGGTGAATGGGGTTAAGTGGTCTAGTCTGTTATCCATGTGCACTTTAATAAAAGGAGTTTAATGAAACTATCTAACGAGAAGAAATATGCGATGATTCAATTATAAATATAAAACACATTAAAAACCAACGCCTATACAGCTGCAACATCTTATGGAATTCAAAAAAATGATTCTGACTGATGTCAATATCCCCAAATTATGCTATTTTCTACACTTAGTCCTGTAATGTACACATAGTCAATATGAGTACTACTATTGACTTTTACATAAAGAAAATTGAAATGACTGATCTCAATACTTTATACAGATAATGGCTTACGGCCATCACAAAAAAAAAAAAAATAATTGCTAAAAAGCGATCGTTTGAGTGATAATCGGCACGTCTAAACCTGCGCCCATCGTGCACTTTTAGAGCACTGCTAGCTGATCATTAAATTCAGTCCAACCTAAAAATCGTCAATCAGCCTTATCAGCAGTTCTCCGCGGGTAGTGCTGATTGCATTGTTTTCCGCTGGAGAACAAAAGAACTGAAAGCAGATAAGAGCCTTCTGGCCATTCACTGCTTTCAGCTAAGGCTTCATTTGCAATCTTAATTGCTCTTAAGTAGCTACTTAAAAGTTTATGCAAAATGTCATCTGAGCAATCTTTGAGCGATCATTGCTCCATGTAAATGGGCCTTAACACAGGAGAGTAGCACAGTAGCAAATTTTAATTTGGGGGTTCCAATTATACTGCCAGGATTTGGTGCCCCAGAAAGACTGGCTTGGTGTTCGTTTCTCCCTCTAGTCCCTTGCTTGTATCAATGTAATTTTGCATAGACTCTTGCCCATTAATGGCAAAGGTAAGGCAATGGGACCAACCAAAACTGGACCTCCTCAATCCAGGAGATACCATAGCAGCTACATGGTCTCCCTCTAAACCTTTGCTGCATATCCATGTTGGTAACAAAAAAAGGAATTCCAACAAAACATTCAATGGCAAAACTAATATATAGTGTAGGCTTTATACAGGGAAAGGTAAAAGACATAGGAATTCAAAAAACACCAAAGAATTTCTTTGTCATGCACCAACCCCTCAGACCGCAAGGAGCCAGGAAATTAGTTATAGAAGGATATTGATCTTAAAAGTGCAAGGAATTATGTAGTATTCAGTCTCAGAAACCATATGATATGGATTGAAAAGTTGATTACATATATTTTAAATGACTAATGGAAAATATGTGATCTGACAGTGTTAAAAGGATTTTCACATCACAGTAAGTGCTAATATTCCTAGACTATTAGACCACTTACTGATCCAATTGTTGGAGGCCCCACCAATTCCAAAAATGAAGGGCTCCTTTAGATTTCTGTTTCTGCTTTGTACCGTTCCTGGCCAGATGCTGTACAGAAAACTACAAAATAGCTCTCCTCAAGAGAATGATGCAGAATTGTAATTCCTGATTAAAGTTGGGTTAGGAGCTGCACTTTGCAAAGGAATGCGGAGCAGCGGTGTGCTTTTTCTGCACTTTAAGCCCGGAGATCGATTAGAATCCTTGATGTAGGACCCCAACCAAGCATTAACAGCAATATAGAATCACTTACTTTCATGAAAAATTTCCTTTAAAATACAGACATGATCCTTCTGAATTATGTAGGTACCCAACGTGGACTAGAATGCTTATAAGACCTACACCCTCATGCCGAGAAAAAAACTTGAGTTTCTTGGCTTTCTATTCAGATGGCATGTGATGCAGAAGAAAAATTGACATGAGATGTAATATATTTATCCTACAACTGGGACCAATTTCAAGCAGAATGCTAACCATGCATTTCAATAGGAGAACATCAGTGAACGATCACTGACCTGAACTAATGTGAAAAATTATGATGTATGGGCAACTCATTTTCTTCAAAAATGTTATAATCCTAAAGGATATGCACCTTAGTTTGTAAATTCCAGTCTCTTAGCTAGAATTAAAAAATAGAAGGTGTTATGCTGCTTATTAGTTATTTAATACTTGTAGACTATCAATATATTGCAGAATGGAGGAAACTTGAATTACTACAGCACTTTACTTCCTCCAATGATGTTAGCAGCATTACCAGATAAATAAATAGAAGTAGGAAGAGAGGAAGAGATAGCTAAGTTAATTTGAATATCTAACAGAAACAAGGAATTACAAACTGTCTGTAGAGAGGACATGCTAACCATTAAAGTCCTGTGATCACAGCAGCATCAGCATTGATTTAATCAACCAGTCTTTCTCTCTTTCTCTTTCTCTCCACATTGTGAAAGAGGAAAGGGAGCTGGAAGAAGTATACTGTGACATAGCAGGCTTGTAGGCAAAGTGACTAGTGACCAAGCTGCAGCAATTTTGTATTGGTAGTATAGCAGACAAAGATAGCAGTTTCCTATCAGAAGTTGAATTAAAAAACTATAAATCTACAGCAAAATGGCAGAAGTTTGAAGGGAAAGGCTCTTCAAAGGTACTATTAGAGCTAAGTTTTTTTTTCGTAAATTGGAGATACTCAGTTTATAATTATTCAACGTAAACAGGCCTATACGAAAGCGGTAGGTGGATGAGCCTAAATGGGGAGTACTCTTTTCCAGTTTTCCACATCAGCCACTGATGTCCACAATTGATACAAATTCCCGTATGAACAAGAGCTTTAAAAAAGTGCTTTTACCAGACTTCCCAAAACTACCTAGTATCAACATTGAATTAATTCAGAGATGTATCCAAGTGAGTGTGAACTGTGGGACCAAAACATTTTGGAAAAGCTACAGCAAACTGTTATCACACTGTGCAAATGATTCCGGTTGACTGGTAGAGTTCTAATAAAGACACTTGAACAGTCTGTAATCCAATTTCTTGGTAATTAATTGCAATGCGGAAGAGGCTGCTTTTTTTTACATGAGGGATTAAGTCCACAGGGACATCTAAAAAGGAGACAGATCCAATATGAGAAGATTGAAGCAATCCCCTTCTAGTATGTCTTGAAGTAATATTTTTTCAATCTGGGAATCTGAGAGTCAATTCATGGTTGCTGTATGCTGAATATAAGATGTGATTAACAAAATCTTCTTATGTCAGCAGATGATGATAAAGCAGAAAGGGCTAATTTCCACTTATCCTACAAACAGCTGTCCATAAACACGTTATCCCTTACCAGGACTACAGACAGACGGCTCTGTCCTGTATGTGATATGCAAAAATCAACTAAATGCAAGACCAATGTTTTTTATATAGTATATTTAAAGGTTCAGGATATGTGAAGCTTTTATTGTTGAGACTATTGCATCTCATTCCGCAAAACTTGTATCATAAGCATACCGTTTTCTTAGAGATATAACATAAAGCCTTTAAACCCAATGCATATTTTGTTGTACCAAGATCATTCTATTTTACACAGTTTTTAATAATGTGTGTCTTTGGACCAACACCAGGACCAAGCTGCAACTACAACCTGTACACCCCTTATAGTTTGAAGGGAAAGGTTCCTCAAAGATACTATTAGATTTAAGAATCAATTTTTTTTTTCATTGGAAATACCCTTCAATTATAATTACTCAAAGTAAGCAGGCCTGTAGGAAAGGGTTGTGGAGCAAGTCAAAATGGTCGGATCATTTTTTCCAGTTGAAGTTCAAAGCTTAATGGGGTTATCCAGCCTTTAAAATTGATGGCTGATCCTCAAGTCAGACCACCAATATCTGATCGGGGTGGGTCCACCACTTGGGACTTCACTTCAATGGGACAAGCCTGTAGTACTTAGAATAGCCGCTATAAATAATATGATGTTTTGGGGATCATGCTCATATGTAACCATTGAAGATACTGCAGCACTCCCATGAGCACAACAGCTCCTTCAATTAGCTGATTGGCGGGGGTTCCGAGTGACAGACCCCAACAGGTTAGGTAATCTAGGCTATCAACTTGTAAAGACTGGATAACCCCTTAACTTCTTTTAATGTGCCTTGCATCCTCAGAAAGATGTTCCATCCACTATTTATCAGGAAGGTAGACAATATTGGACTTACTTTCCATGTGCAACATCTTGGCAATGCAACATCAGTAGACATGTCAACTTCCAGTTCAGTAAAGACTGGCATCTCCTTACATGTGTGATATGCAGGGACAGGAAATGCTAAATCTTATTTTTACACTATGCATGTGACAATCAAACCTTGGTAATTATAATGATAATTATCCTGAGCGGAGGTAAGAGCAGATACATTTCCGCAGCTATTTTTAACAAGATACCTGGATAATTCATAAAAATATGTCATGCAAAATCTAGATACAAATTGGATCTTTAGTACCTCTGCACTTGGCATTTCCATAAAAAAATGATGTTAAATTCTCAGTGGAGCTGCAGACCAGGGCACAATTAAGCTCTGCCACTGCCAGCCAGCAGGACAGTACCAGTCAGTAAGAACACAGTAGTGGAGAAGGGGTTACAGAGCAGAGCAGATGTGCAGCATTTGTAAAGTATCTGGTTTTGTGCCAGGGAGGCACCGGAGGGGCCAAGAGATCGAAAATTACCACCTGCCGCTGGAACCTCAGCTTATATATTAGCAGATAATAAACAGAGCATCCCTCCTGGAGAATACAAAGCCAGCTGCACAGGAATCAGATATAGTGCGTGTGAGAGAGGCAGTATGGTTATAGAGATGAGATGATAGTATTATACAGTGCTGATTAAGACTTGTGGGGTGCGTACGCCAATGCGCATTTGTACACATTATATAGATTTTGCATAATTTTTTACAAAATTTAAAATTGGTCAACCAATGTTTTAATATTTTTGAAGATTTCTAAAGATTACTGTCGGCAACTTATTTTCAAGATGCAATCCCATATTCAGATCTTTCTATAGGTTTCTATACACCGACTTGACTTTCGGCAAAATCTGGAGGCAGCACCTGGGGTAACCTGTTTTTAACCCTTTCATCCCACCAATTGGAAATGGTTCTTCATTGCAGAGTCCTCAGGTCATTATTCACAGAAGTAGTCTCAGTTATGTGGCAGCTGATGCCACAAAAGACCAAGGGGTTGTACCCAAGGGTGTAGACAAGAGACAAAACCAGAAGACTTAGCCAAGATCACAAGCAGATGGCATAAACTTCAGTATGGAAATCAGGGCTGGCAGAATAGGTGTGTAATGTGACCGTGGTAGTGTACAAGGGCTTCGAATCTGATGAGAAACCGGAGGCATAGAGGTGTTACTAGCAGCAGATAGCTGGAGCACAAAGACTTCTTGCCTAGAGCCCCGGGTGACTGCAGCGTCCGAGGAGTGGGCGCACAGCTGAGGAGATAGCAGTGTAGATGAAGACCTTGTCATGGGGCTCTATCTCAACCATCTCAACCAAGTTACTGCTGGGGGAAGTCACAGGGAAAAAGTAACCGGAGGTTACCTGTAGTCTTCTTTGTCACATGTGACGCTACCGTTACATCCTCTGTGGTGAATCTTAACGGTAGAATAAAGTAGTCCACACACAAGGAAACGTTCTGGACAAAACCAGGAACGGTCGGTAGTGTCCGTTTACTGTAACTTCAGCAAAAGTCCACTTTACAACAGTGGTTTGGCACAGGTACAACAAGTGAAAGTGGTATGACAGGGAAGATTCTTGGGGTATTCCGGACAATCCACAGTCCTAGTTATCTGTGAGATCCGGCTTCCGTCTCTCTCTCTCTCTCTCCCCTACTCTCTACCAGTCAACACTCATGCTTCTAGTGCCTTTCTCTCTCAGTGCTTAGTGGTAGCACTGCCATATCCTGGGTAAACTGACCCCAGACCAATCAGAAGGGAATGCTTTCTCCATTTTCTTCACACACAGGCCGATCTCTGAACTGCAGGTGTCAGACTCCTCTCTCCCTCTTACAGACTTAGCACTGACTTGCATCCACCTTGCAAACACACATATAAAACTTAGTCACATGACACACAAAGTGATACATTTTCCAGACATTAACCTATTCAGTCCTGCAGAGGTGCAATACACACAATCCAAATGCACACTACGGATAAGACACTGACAAGACAATGGCATGAGATAGACATATAGCATTATGGAGGGGCCCCACAAACTCTGGGCCACTACATGAGCACTATGAACCTTTTTCCTCATAATTTCTCCTCTTGCATGCACAGCGATCCCTCTTCAAACTACATCATTCACAATCATCCAGCAATAGCTAAGTATTGTCAGCAAGCTTGCAGACTTTGAGAGCCACTGGGCATCAGTGTTAGACATCACTAGCAGAGCCAGCCAATGAGAATCAGCACTGGTGACATCTAAGTGTTCATTCACACGAGTGTAAATGCACAGTGTATTACGCGTGCATGTTTTATATTTGTAATACACACTGACTACAGTCTATTGATTTCAATGGGTTCATTCACAGCTACGTAGTAGTTTTTACATGAAAAATCGCAGCATGTCCTATCTTGGTGCATATTACGCACCGTAATAGCTCATTGAATAACTCTGTGCATTTCGACCCATGAATACGCTGCATATTTATGGAATGAAATACGTATACGCCCGAATGCACCCTACTAGAGCAGGCTGTTTTTAATAACTGTACAGTCCTCCAGCCTGCTGCATCTCAGAGTGGGCAACACTGCAGCAAAGAACTGCTGGCTGAAGCCGCTTCTGTTTTTCAGCAGCTACACATGTCAATCAGCAGCCTGTCTTGCCAGATGTTGCTGCAATGAAATGCAGCTCTGTAGCCTGGATGGAGGGCAGGATGGACGGGTGGGTGATTGTAGTACTGCACAGCTACACGAGGGTCTCTATCCTGCCTTGTGCCCACCACCTCAGGCTGCTGATTTTCTGCAACCACTGGCCTCCCCTTCCACTGCATGCTGTACTGCATAGAAGTATGTGTAATATGTATTATATAATTGTAAAATGCGTATGCATACATAGATCTATAATGTTAACTTCACACGGGCGAGAGCGATATGGGGCCTTGAATCCCTCGCCCATATCGAGTCCCTCCCCATGTGAAGTCCCCACATGCAAAAACAGCCTCGCATCATTTGAAGGATGAAGGTAACCTCTGCTGTGGCTGTCACAGCAGATGATCACAGAGTTTATCCCATTGCTTTTAATTGGGCCAGCGCTGCTGCCACCGGCCGCATTAAAAGCAATGGGGCTGTGATGCAAGATCTCGCAGCCAGATAGAACATGCTGAAATTTGTTTCCCCCATAGCATTACTGACCTCTTCTGCCAAGTTGTAAGCAAAGTTCCATTCGACCATCTCATTTTTGGCTTCCTTTGGTGTTTTCTGGCTTTCTTTACATAGTAACATAGTATATTAGGCTAAATGAAGACAACGTCCATCTAGTTCAGCCAGTTAAAGTTCCTACCTGATTGTAAGACCCAGAACAACAACCCGCTGGTCACCTAATGTCTATATCCTGTAATATCATAGCGCTCTAGAAAGACGTCTAGTCCCCTCTTAAACTCCTCTATGGATTTTGCCATCACCACGTCCTCAGGCAGAGAGTTCCACAGTCTCACTGCTCTTACAGTAAATAATCCCCTTCTGTGTTGGTGATGATACCTGCTTTCTTCTAGACGTAGAGGGCGCCCCCTTGTTACAGTCACAGTCCTGGGTATAAACAGATCATGGGAGAGATCCTTGTATTGTCCCCTCATGTATTTATACATAGTTATTTGATCGGCCCTTAACCGTCTTTTTTCTGGGTGAATAATCCCAATTTTGATAACCTCTCTGGGTATTCCGGTTCTCTCATTTCGTTTATTAATTTAGTTGCCCTTCTTTGAACCCCTCAAGCATGGGTTATAGTCCTGCATTCCAAGACTACTAAACTGCAAATCTACTACTGGATCAATCTTGTCAAATGGATATGACCGCATACTTAGGCAGATTTATCATTGAGAAGTCTAGAAAAAATTGGCATTAGGTTCTGATATGTAATTACATTGGTTGGACAATCCAGAGGTGCCTTATAGATCAGATAAATCTTAATCACAGCATGGTTGTGGTCTTGTTTACAAGGTATATTCACTGCACACAGAACCAAGCGGCACAGATGCCAGATGTCTTAAATAATTCACCGGTCTGGCCACAGACTCCCAGGTTAGAATATTACCTCCGAGTAAAGCACACATCACACTGCATCTGGCGATGGAGCCTATCATTGTACATATTGAACTCAATGTACTGACAACATGATCGCTCTGTTTTACAGTTAGCGGGTAGTAGATACTCTTCTAGGGACATGACATGAATTCCAATGGTAGAGTCACATTACGGAGAGAAAGCCCGTTTACAAGATGGTGCGTGACATAAGATGGATAAACAGAATACAGCTCTTTGACAACTACATATTATGAATTATCGGCCAAACATAGCTAGACCACAGGCACAAGTCAGGGATAAGTATAAAACAAGTCCTTTTTAGATGCCACTTATTTTTTAGGATATGAAGTTCTTTTGTTGATGCACATTTTCTTGCAAGACTGTTGTCTTGCAGTGCTAGGGTCCTGGGTTCAAATCCCACCAAGGGCAACATCTACATGGAGTTTGTATGTCCTCCCCATGCTTGTATGGGTTTCCTTCAGTTTCCACCCACACGCCAAAAACATATTGTGCTGTGAGCCCCAATAAGGGCATCATGTGATGTACAGTGTTGCGGAATAAGAATGCGCTATATAAATGTGTAAAATAAATAATGACATAAACCTATTAGCAGGTTGCACTGTGCCCGTCCATTCATTTTAGAATGAAGCTGAACAGCACTTGGCTATTTAAATCAGTCCCATTGAAATGATTGGAGCGGCACCGCTGATGAAAATAGCTGAGCATGGTGCTTGGCTAATTGTCTGCGCCATTGATTGAAATGGAGTTGCTGCTGCATATGTGTAACCAGTGGCCCATTCACCACTACACTACAGAAATGAGAGAAGCGATTCATTCTATGGATCTGTGGGGGTTCTAGTGGTCGAACACCCACCAATCTATCAGTTTTCACTTATCCAGAGGATGGGTGAAAACTTGTAATTTTCCCCCCTGACTAGAATACCCCTTTAATTGTTGGCACAACGCATTCAGGTAAAAGGCATTTCCTGGCATCTTCAACACCCAAGAACGTGCATCTGATTTGAGCATGGAGTAATGTGATTCATCACTCCATAGAACGTTCTTCTATTGCTCAACTGTCCAATGATGACACTCCTTGCACCATTGTAGATGCATTGCGCTTTGTAATGGACTGCTTGTGTGCAGCGGCATAATACATATATCCAATAGCGTGCGTTTCCCTTAAGTACCCCTTCCAGTGTCCCACCCTATTCCGCTTCATTGTCTCTTGGACACCAAAAACAGCACTAAAAGTGCTGTGGCCTCCAATCAAGTAATGCTGAGCCACCGAGAGGAGCTGGGATGCAAACTTCAACAGATGATTATAAAGCATTTTTGTCGAAATCTTTCTGTCCATATTGAGAAGTGCTATGGGATGTCAGTTTTCAATATGGCTTGAATCTCTACCCTTTGACAGAATGATCAAGGCCGATCTCCTCATTGACTTTGGCAGAGTGCCCATTGCATGCCTCAGTTAAGAGGTGACTCAAAATGTCCTTAAAGGTCTTATAATACTCGGATGTTAAGTCATCAGGACCTGGCAACTTATTAGCTGAAGCCCATCAACTGCCAGTATAACTACCTCTTCCTTAATCTCTTCTATCAAAGCATTAAGGGCTCCTACACACTTGCATTTTTTTAACGCTGCGTTTTTTTAGTGGGAATGTCAATGGGACTTTTTAATGTTAAAAACGCATCGCATCGCATCTGTACTGTCAATCAGTCCTGTGACAAGTTTACAATTCATTGAAATCTTACCAGCTCATAATTCCCCCAAAACAGCCCAAGGCCCTTCAGGAGAACAAAGCTGATGTTGAACTATAGATATCATCCACTCTGAAAAGCACCTTCAGCAGAAGCTCCACTAACTTGCCCCTTGAGGGGCACATGGCATCGCCTCTCCACCGAAGACGGGCCCCATTCTTACAGCCAACGTCCTTCCCAGTTGTTAGCTGGGACCATATGGTCTCCCACGTTTGCACGCAAAAAGTACCAAGACCATAAGTCCCAATGAGAAAGGTTCACTGCTCTACCCACTACATTCATTGAGTTCTCTTCCAGGAGGCACAGGAGGCATTGTTGCAAGATGCCATCCCCCGAGCACAAAGACAAGGACAACATTTCCCCCCTCCAGTGGCAATGCTGGCATAATTTCTACCAGATGCCGCCTCCCTGCCCACCTTCAACTACCTCTTGAACCCTTACCCACCTGTACAGCAGATGGTATATCACCTGGGGGATTGGGGACACCTGGAGATCCAAGACTCCCTACTGAAACAGGGGCAGTATAGTGGCCCAGAGTTAGGGACCCTCTTGTTCTGTGTTTGTCTACCCCATATGGATTTGTTCTTGTGCATTCATGTATGTTTGTAACATCAAACCGGGACATGAACACTCAGCAGAGTCTTACTGGTACGTGGACTGCAGAACTGTGAACTGGACTTGGAAACAGTGGACATAACCAAGCAGCAGACATAAAACACTGACTGACAAACAGTCAAAACACTCACCAGCACACCCGCATGAATAAATAGATGGAATTGCTATAATAAGTACAAGGAATTAGTTCCTGGATTGGCCAAGTCACTTAAGCTGCGAGACCACTTCAAGGGTCCTCGTTGGCTCGTGGTCCCTACTCTAGCAAGACAACTAACCCAGGATACCTGCTTGCAAGCAGGGCGATTGCCCCGATAAGGATGGCCCTGCACTGGAACCTAAGGACCTAACTATCCCTAGATGGTAAATGATCCACAGCAAGACAGTCCACACCACATGCACTGAGAGCCGCACAGACACGCAGGAGCATGACACTGTTCACACTGAAGATAGTGAACACTGCACAGACACCTCATGTCCAGTCACATACACAGAAGATATAGAAGACTGCACAAACATGAAGGAACACATCACAGTTCACACTTAACACACTGAAGCCTGCACAGACAAGCAGGAACACAAGACTGCTCACACTGCACGAGGGAAACCAGCAGACAAAGCAGCTGGTATATATAAGAAACAGACCTGTGAGATTGGTTGACTGGAGCAAACCACACCCAGCCAGCTAAATCATCCACACCTGTGGAGCTGTGCTGTTAGAAACACTGTGGTACAACAGATCCCAGCCAGCAGAACCCTAACAGTACCTCTCCCTTAAAGAGGGGCCTCTGGGGTTACAGGTGCCTAACAGTATTTGTGTCTACGTGGTTGTTGGTTTTTGCGTCAGTGAAGGTGACCTTTTGGGGTCAATGTCTTGTGTTGGTGTCACCAATCTTGGTGGTGTCTGCGTGACTTTCCCCCAAACCCGCTGTGTGCGATATGATTGGTAGAGCAGTTTGGGGCAAAGTTTAGTTGGTGAGAAGAGAGAAAGAGAGATGTAGCCGGAGAAGGAGGACTTGTGACCAGGAGGCTGAGGCTCTGGCGCTTTCATCTGGGTTAAGCCCGGAGTCGTCTCATTCAGCTTTGAGATGCATCCCTCCAGGGGACCTGAAGTGAGCATCAGTTCTCAGGTTAGGAGTCGGTGGAGTATGCTGCCCACTCCCCTGCTTAACTGTGGAGTAGGACAGTACCGACGCCGCTACTGCAAGTCGGAGTACAAGTCTGGCGTGAGTGTTTTGGCCCTTGGATGTCACTAGGTCAGTGAGGAAAGGACGTGAAGAGTGAGAGAGGACTGTGCGTGTTTGTCTCTCCATATCAGGGGTGCTCATCCCAGAACCACCTACCACATAACTGGGATGACACTGGTATCTCAGGAAAAGAGTGTTTGTCTAATAGAAGAGTGTCAGAAGGAAAAGGAATAGAAAAGGTGCCAGTAATACTGTACTTGAGACTGTTGCAGTAATGTACTTGGAAAATCAACATTGGAAATATCCAGTAAAAACCATGTGTCTCCGGTTTTTCAAAACTACACTTTGACTGTGGACTCTTTATTTGGTTTCGTTGACCTGTTACTGGAAAGGGGCACTGGCGTCATGTGAACAGTTAAGCTATCATTTTTCTGCTGGCACAACTGCTAACTTTTACCCTCGCATGCTGCCAGGACAGACCGCGCTTTGGGATGTGAAAAGAGGAGATGGTAGAGCCATCATGACCCACCATTTTGTTCCCTCACCCAAAGGTTTGACCTTGGCCGCTGCAACAACAGGACACCAACAGTCACATCCAACAATCCAATCATATATTTTTCATCACTTGCTGGACCAGGACCTGTTTTAACTTTATTTTTAATATTACCAACCACAGAGGGCAAGTCCAGGATGTTTCCAGCTGACTGAAGCTGGAACCAACAGCATCAGACTCCAGTCCTGCAGCTATAGCTCCATCCTCTTGAGCTACTTTGGGATCTGTAGTTCTTTAGACCTCCTCCACTGCAATAACGGGACACTCAGAACGGGTGGGAGGACTGGCAGACTTTGCCCCCACCCCTGCACTGGACTCACTATGGAGTCTAGGCCTAGGGCATACCAGGTCTAGCACCCTGATCTGACTTTGCAGCCAGACCAGAGTGCTTGGTAACAAACAAAGATGTAGGCTCTCATTTCCTTCTTTTTCCCACCAGTTGTTTCTGCAAGTAATTCATCAGCAAAGCCCAGACAGTCTGATTTGCTGCATGATAAGGGCCCCCTCTCCACTGCTGCCATCATCATCCCCATCCTCAGCATCTGAGTCTTCTAATGTGGGGAGCAGACCAACCTGTTCAGCAGGAGTGCTGGAACCAGTAGTTTCTCCATGCAGCAGAGACTGTCGTTCTGCAGAGCACATGGCCTCGCTGTTCTGACCATCCTCAGACTCTTCTGAGCTGCTGCTTGACTAGTCCTCGATACCACCACCATTCTTGTGCACCATTTTGGAAAACCTTTTTTTCATTCAAAAGTTTTTCTCTGAAAGGGCCACTGGTCTCCAGAATTCTCTCCCTCTCTCCCTCTCTATAATATTCAATAGTCTCCTTGCAGGCTTTAATATTGTTCAAAGATGACTGCTTTTCTACCGTAGGAGGCTTGGTCCACTTCATCACAGGCAGCATGGAGCTCCTCATGGCATTTTTTTCAGCTGCCTCTCCACCTTTTAATAGTCTTGCATATTCACAGCAATCCATGACTCCAGATCTATAATGGACTTACTCTCTTTGAGAGAACTCCAGTTTGCAAATTTCTTTCTTGGTTTGGCTATGTGTCTTTTTGGGCTCCAAGTCCTCCAGGGGGGTCAGGTGACATTGCTGACACCCCAAACAGATCTTCTCTCCTGGGTTTTATTTCTCCCTCCCCCCAACTGAGGCCAGAGAGAAAAGATCCAGGAGTCCATAGGAGACTGAAGCCCAGTACATGCAGCCCTTCCTGGGTTCAGCAGAGTAGTTTTCACCTGGGAATATACCACACCTGGTGAAACCCAGGAGAGCTCACCACAAATGTCCATACCTCTCAGCAGACTGAGATTTTGGAGTGGCCATCAGTTGCTTGACTTCAATCCCACAGAAAATCTTTGGTGGGATTTGAAGCAGGCGGTTGCAGTATGCAAATCCAAGACTAGTGGGCTGGAAGCCTTTGCCCATGAGGAATCGGCTAAGATTCTTCAGGAATGCTGTCACAAGCTGGTGTCTGGCTATACATCACGTTTACAGAAAGTCATAACAGTAAAAAGATGCTAAGGCAGAGCTGCAGGGTCCTAGGAAACCCATATCACCTCTCCCAGTGACTAATGTCACTATAGGAAATGTTTTCCCCTGTAATTGGTTCTCCTATGGATGCCTCAGGTACAATGGTAAAGTATGAAATTAAAAGAAAAATACCAAGTGAATGGTCCCCAGAGGTCTTATATGACACCATGGGGGACATAGATGTTAAAAAAAATAGCTACAAAATAAGTTAAAAAAATTACAGAATATAATAAATATGAAAAATAAATAAGATAATGACCCACCGCTGATGCCAACCAAAACCATCACTATATGTACCCTGTAATCCAAGACTATGCAAATTATATATCGAAACATCCGGAAAAAAATTAGGAACCAATTCTTTTACTTTATTTTAGCATAAATATACTAATTTTAAAAATAAACAACTATAAATTTTAAACTGATAAAACTAAAAATCGGGGGGAAAGTCACAGAAAAAAATATAAAAAAAATAGACCAACATGTCATGAAAAAGAAAAGCAGCAGAATTAACTGATCCTTAAGGGTTTAAATTGCTCTTTGTTTTTTGTTTTTTTTTGCAAACAGCTGAAAGTTTGTAAATTTGGCAAATAAACCTAATTTGCAATGGGGGCTGAATGCTTTTGATTGCAACTGTACAGTCTGCTTCCCTTAGGATGGCTGTCGGATCTGTTTCAACTATAAAAGTGGCAGAGAACCAAATTATTTTTAGTTCTGTACATTTAATATGGTGGAATGAGACTTAATCAATACTAAATTACTAACCAGTAGGGGAAACTGCCAGTAAATGCCAAAATGCCAATGAAACAGGAAATACAGCTTTCATCATCCATGTATTTTATAGTCATTAGCTATTTTAGGTCTTTTTTAATGTTAGGATTGACAAGATTCTGAAATTTTGGAGAAAGAGAATTAGCTTTGTAAGCAGTCTGCGCAGAGCCTTAGATTTCCACTGTTAAACCAGAAAAAATCTTGTCTTTTGGACATTTCCAAATGTCTCAATCAGGTTTTAATAATATGAATAGATCAATTACTATGAGCAACCTACGGGCAAGAAGCACATTCACACTTTTTGTGCTGTGACATCAAACCGGAAAGTCTGACAGATACGGGATCAGGAATGGTAACTCTCCATATTGTATCCTTCGCAAAATCAAAGATCTTCATATCAATACAGCGTAAATATAATTTAACCTTTAAATGATAGTCAATGACATTCTTAAAAGTGAAGAGCTGATTAAATGGTAGCACTTAAATCCACCATTGTATTTATCTTGCCTCCTACAGACCTGTCATCTCACTGGGGACAGCTATCATTAAATATCCATCCTGTTCTCAGACAGCTTCTAATGTCAGCAAAAAAATACCCTGAGAACTTCATTAAACCTCCTGACCTGCCTCCTGCTCTGAATGTGCATGTGTAACGAAGCAGCCATATTTAATGAGCAGTGACCGTTAAGAGGCTACACAGAGGCTTTAACTCATTTGTTGCCCGAGGTTAAAGATTTTTTATCGGTTAAAAGAATGCTAACTGATTCATTAAAATACATTCCATCAATCCCAAAGAAAAGAAATACTTTTCTGCTTCCAGAATAATCATTGAAGTTGGCAATTGCAATGATTTATGGTATTTGCAAGGAAGAAAAAAAGGATATGGCTTAAAGGTCCATTTAGAGAAGCCAATTCCTCATTTGAACGAGCGAATGATGTCGGAGTTCACTCACGCAGGCTTTATTCACACGAGCGTTCACAATTGCAGTGATGAAACGCTGGCCGAAAATCGAGACCACCTGATGCATTGGATTCCGATGCATAAGTTCAGATGGTCGATTTTCTGGTGTGTAAAAATGGTCTGTCAGAAAAGATGGTGCATACGGTGCGCATTCCGGCTGGCCGTTTTTACACCAGCTGGAAAATATAGGTCTGGACCTTTTTTTTTTGGACGAAATAAGCCAGCCTGTCCCAAAGACTCCTATGGGAGCTGCATAACTCACTCCCCCTCTCTGCCCCTTGCCGGCTGTTGGGAAAAGGATGGGGCGGGAGAGTAGCACACTAGCTCCCATCCCATCTGGCCCCCTCCCATTGTTAGCAGCCAGCAAGGGTGAAGAGGGGGCGGGAGTTTAGCACAATAGCTCCCATCCTGCCCCCTCCTATTGCCATCAGCCGTAAAGGGGAGGAGAGGCAGAGGGAATTTAGCAGAGCTAAACTCTCTCTCTCCACCCGATGGCATTCCTGGCTATGTGTTACGTCTGCAAAGGACGTGCCGGACCAGCACATGCAGACATGCACAGTAGTTGCTCACAGTGCGGTGGCCAAAACAAACAATAAATGGGAAGCCCTTCCCTAAATACGTAACAAACAAGGGAGTGGGCCCTACCTGACACGGCAGACTGATCGTGTCAATAGATGCGCGCCTGCTCTTGTACCTGGCACCTAAGTAGCCCTACTTGGCCAAACTGATAAAGGACAAAATAAAATAAAACACAGCACTTAGCTTTAGTAGAATAAGACGCAGCACACAGAGCCGTCAGGAGTAAGGAACAGTGGAGACCACGCTGTCCACGGGAGCCACTCACTGCCAGCTCAGACAGCGAGGAACTGACAATTTACAGCACCTTAGCTTCCTGTCCATCCCAGCTAAATATCCAGGTAATCATCCACAGATGTGAGCACACTGCGTCACACCTACTAAGCTAGAAGGTGCAGAACCATGTCTAAAACCCGCACCGGACTCTGTCAATCCGGCAATGATCCCAGCACTGCTGCAACACTATGGCATATACTCGCTGCACCCGGGCCGTCTGAACGGGCCCCTAAACAGGAGATGCAGCCGTGACTTGAACTATAAGTGAACGAGCCAACAATGATTCTAGGGCTCACACCCACTGGCGATAGATTTTCCTGCAATGCGAGACTGAGTGACAACACATGATAATGAAACCAATGATTTTCAGTGGTTTCATTCTTATTTGCAATGTTTTCACTAAGCCTCGCAGGGCTAAGAAAAATCTGCGATATCGCCCATTGTCTGCAATGGGCCAGCGGCAGCAGCGCCCACCCCATTGAAAACATTGGGAGTACATCGCGCTCCCCTGACACAGCTGTGACAGCTGTGGCAGCTATGGCAGGGGACCACGGGGATGAAGGAATGCCATGTTACAGCTGCGACAGCTGTGGGAGAGGTCCGCGATGCTATTCCATAGCTTTCAATGGGACTGGCTTAAAATATAAGCCGTTCCTTGAAAATTAGCCCTAGCTGTAAAAAAAAAAATGAACTCACCTAGAAAGAGCTGAGTGCTGTGACCAATCAGAGGTAGTGCCAAGTCGTCATTGAATGACAGCTGAGTGCTGCCTGTGATTGGTTAGAGTGCTCAGCCAATCACAGGCAGCGCTTTCTGGGGGTGTGGATTGCTATGTCAGTGAGAGTTGCTATCCTGTATGGTGGGGAACACCCATCTTTGGCTGGCTTCTTAGGTATTGTTCACATGTGCAGGCTTGTTTGTTTGCAGTCACTCCTCCCCAATATGGGCTGGCTTGAGTGGGTGACTGCATAATAGCATGCACTGAACAAGTAGCTCCTCCTTATCATAGTCTGGCAGACTGCATTCTATGAGGGTTTACGATGAATGTGCCTGCCCTATGGAGATTGTGCTTACTTTATGGTGATTGTTCCAGCTTTATGGCGATTGTGCCTGCCTTACAGCGATTGTGCCTATCAGGTATTGTATTTTTGGCTTTTTCGGTGAATGTCTTTGTTTTTTTTCTCTCACCCCTGAATACAGTGGTAATGCATTTCAATTGGCCATGTCTATCAACGCATCAAATGACAGTATATGCAAAGCATGCTGCTTCAAGTAAGATTCTTTCAGACTGACAACTTCCCTAGAGACACAGAACAAAGTAGCTTGTGATATTGTTCTGTACTGCTTATCACATTACAGGTCAAAATGCATATACTTCAATACACGGGCCAAAACCATTTTTTTCAGAAGATGGCAGCACCATGTCATTTTAGAGCAGAGAAGCAGTAATTGTATGGACGGGGTCAGATTAAAGGGGTGTTCTGGGCTTTTTAAAAATTTCCCACAAGGCACATACAATAACATTATTAAAAAAGAAAACTACTTATCTTTTAAATGTTTTGCTACTTCAACGTTGCTGGTCCAAATGCAGCAGTCATGTGTCATACATCATTCATGTGACTGATGCAACCCATCATTGGCTTCAGTGGTCATGTGTCATTTATGCATAAATGTCCAATGAGGCCAGTGATTGGTTGCAGCAATACATATGCATGTCCACTTATTCTCAGCTGGATAGTATCACAAAGCAACCATCAGGGAGTGAGGGTGGTGGATTCCCCTTAGGTTCTTAATGTGATGAAGGCTCCACTGCATGTGCCCAATATACCCTTTCTATGATCTGACTGTTATGTCCAACCCTGTCTTATTGATTACATTCTAAAAGGATGAATATATACACACACTTTATAAATGTAGATAACATGAAATTGTAAAAAGAACACAAAATGAGGGAAATTGAGAAGCTAATGCTAAATCCTATGATACAAGGAGACCCTCCCTAAAAGCGGAGTGCTTACCTTGATGAGGGTGACCCCACGTCAGCAGAACGAATAGCAAACCAGGAAATCACTGATAGCTCCTATGTCCACCAAGTAGCAACCTCCGCAAACAACCAGAATTTATCATTAACTCCTTCACTAGTGATGAGCGAACCTTTGAAAATTTTGGCTCAGTCAGTTCGCAAAACTTATGCAAAAAGTTCAGTTCAATCTGAATTAGTTCAAACCAAACCAAAAGTTCACCAAAACCACTAAGAATGGTGTATAACACTGTCTAAGAACCATGAAAGCATTATACAGGGCTTTTATGGCTCTTAGGCTTTGTTCCCACAAGCGTATATCGGCCGCAGTTTTCACAGCCAGTCGATATACGCTACGATCTGAGCAGTTAAAACTCGTGAATGGGCATACAAATCTAACATTTGTGCACCCGTTCAGACAGCATAGGCCCAGCGCATATACGTTGAGGCTGCCATGCCGTCGCCCCTTCGCCTTTCTTCCCGGTTCACCTCCTCTCTCCTCCCCTCCAGCTGATTGCAAGGGGTGGGACGGGGTGGAGCTAAGTTCCCACTCCTTGTCTACAGCCAGCAATGGGAGGAGGCGGGGCGGCACTTAGCTCAGCCCCTGTCCTGTCCCCTCCCATTGCAATCAGCCGGATGGGAGGAGAGAAGAGGGAGGGAATTTAACAGTCACTAAACTCCCACAGACCTCTCTTTTCCAGCCCCTGTCATTGGCCCATGCAGCGGCCAACGTATTCCAGCCCAAAAGATATTTCCAGAACTATCTTTTGGGCCCAACATAAAAATGCCGGGCGCTTTTACATCCCGGGAATACGGCCATGTGATCTGGTGCATTGAAATCCAATGCATCAGATCAAAGCATAAATCGTCCGACGATGAAAACGGTGGGCCAATATACGCTTATATGAACGATGCCCTAAACAGTGTTATACACTGAAGTTCAGGACTAGAGATGAGCGAACACCAAAATGCTCGGGTGTTCGTTATTCGAAACGAACTTCCCGCGATGTTCGAGGGTTCGTTTCGAGTAACGAACCCCATTGAAGTCAATGGGCGACCGGAGCATTTTTGTATTTCGCCGATGCTCGCTAAGGTTTTCATGTGTGAAAATCTGGGCAATTCAAGAAAGTGATGGGAACGACACAGCAACGGATAGGGCAGGCGAGGGGCTACATGTTGGGCAGCATCTCAAGTTCACAGGTCCCACTATTAAGCCACAATACCGGCAAGAGTGGGCCCCCCCCCCCCCCTCCCAACAACTTTTACTTCTGAAAAGCCCTCATTAGCATGGCATACCTTAGCTAAGCACCACACTACCTCCAACAAAGCACAATCACTGCCTGCATGACACTCCGCTGCCACTTCTCCTGGGTTACATGCTACCCAACCCCCCCGCACGACCCAGTGTCCACAGCGCACACCAAGTTGTCCCTGCGCAGCCGTCAGCTGCCCTCATGCCACGCCACACTCATGTCTATTTATAAGTGCGTCTGCCATGAGGAGGAACCGCAGGCACACACTGCAGAGGGTTGGCACGGCTAGGCAGCGACCCTCTTTAAAAGGGGCCGGGCGATAGCCCACAATGCTGTACAGAAGCAATGAGAAATATAATCCTGTGCCACCGCCATCAGGAGCTGCACACGTGGGCATAGCAATGGGGAACCTATGTGCCACACACTATTCATTCTGTCAAGGTGTCTGCATGCCCCAGTCAGACCGGGCTTTTTAATTCATAGACACAGGCAGGTACAACCCCCTATTGTGAAGTCCCTGTGGACCGACAGCATGGGTGGCTCCCTGGAACCCACCGGCGGTACATAAAAATATCCCATTGCATTGCCCAACACAGCTGAGGTAGTAATGTTGTGCTTAATGCAGGTGGGCTTCGGCACACACTACATGCCCCAGTCAGACTGGGGTTCTTTAGAAGTGGAAACAGATGCATTTACAAGTCCCTGTGGACCCACAGCATGGGTGGGTGCCAGGAAGCCACCGGCGGTACATAAAAATATCCCATTGCATTGCCCAACACAGCTGAGGTAGTAATGTCGTGCTTAATGCAGGTGGGCTTCGGCCCACACTGCATGCCCCAGTCAGACTGGGGTTCTTTACAAGTGGACACATGTAGGTTACACTCCGTGTGCACCTACAGCATGGGTGGCTCCCTGGAACCCACCGGCGGTACATAAAAATATCCCATTGCATTGCCCAACACAGCTGAGGTAACGTCAGCTGTAATGCAGGTGGGCTAAAAATTAATTTGATTACACTGTAGGCGAGGGCCCACAAAAATTGCTGTATCAACAGTACTAATGTACATCCAAAAAATTGGCCATGGCCAGCCAAGAGGGCAGGTGAAACCCATTAATCGCTTTGGTTAATGTGGCTTAAGTGGTAACTAGGCCTGGAGGCAGCCCAGTGTAACGAAAAATTGGTTCAAGTTAAAGTTCCAACGCTTTTAAGCGCATTGAAACTTTTAAAAACTGTTCAGAAAAATTATTTGAGTGAGCCTTGTGGCCCTAAGAAAAATTGCCCGTTCAGCGTGATTACGTGAGGTTTCAGGAGGAGGAGCAGGAGGAGGAGGAATATTAGACACAGATTGATGAAGCAGAAATGTCCCCGTTTTGGATGGTGAGAGAGAACGTAGCTTCCATCTGCGGGGGCAGCCTACGTATTGCTTACGTATCGCTGCTGTCCGCTGGTGGAGAACAGAAGTCTGGGGAAATCCAGGCTTTGTTCATCTTGATGAGTGCTAGCCTGTCGGCACTGTCGGTTGACAAGCGGGTACGCTTATCTGTGATGATTCCCCCAGCCGCACTAAACACCCTCTCCGACAAGACGCTAGCCGCAGGACAAGCAAGCACCTCCAGGGCATACAGCGCTAGTTCAGGCCACGTGTCCAGCTTCGACACCCAGTAGTTGTAGGTGGCAGAGGCGTCACGGAGGACGGTCGTGCGATCGGCTACGTACTCCCTCACCATCCTTTTACAGTGCTCCCGCCGACTCAGCCTTGACTGGGGAGCGGTGACACAGTCTTGGTGGGGAGCCATAAAGCTGGCCAGGCCCTTAAAGACTGTTGCACTGCCTGGGATGTACATGCTGCTCGATCTCCGCACCTCCCCTGCTACCTGGCCCTCGGTACTGCGCCTTCTGCCACTAGCGCTGTCGGCTGGGAATTTTACCATCAGCTTGTCCGCAAGGGTCCTGTGGTATAGCAACACTCTCGAACCCCTTTCCTCTTCGGGAATGAGAGTGGGCAGGTTCTCCTTATAGCGTGGGTCGAGCAGTGTGTACACCCAGTAATCCGTTGTGGCCAGAATGCGTGCAACGCGAGGGTCACGAAAAAGGCATCCTAACATGAAGTCAGCCATGTGTGCCAGGGTACCTGTACGCAACACATGGCTGTCTTCACTAGGAAGATCACTTGCAGGATCCTCCTCCTCCTCCTCCTCCTCCTCCTCCTCCTCAGGCCATACACGCTGAAAGGATGACAGGCAATCAGCCGGTGTACCGTCAGCAGCGGGCCAAGCTGTCTCTTCCCCCTCCTCCTCATCCTCCTCATGCTCCTCCTCCTCCTCCTGTACGCGCTGAGAAATAGACAGGAGGGTGCCCTGACTATCCAGCGGCATACTGTCTTCCACCGCCCCCGTTTCCGAGCGCAAAGCAGCTGCCTTTATGCTTTGCAGGGAATTTCTCAAGATGCATAGCAGAGGAATGGTGACGCTAATGATTGCAGCATCGCCGCTCACCACCTGGGTAGACTCCTCAAAATTACCAAGGACATGGCAGATGTCTGCCAACCAGGCCCACTCTTCTGAAAAGAATTGAGGAGGCTGACTCCCACTGCGCCGCCCATGTTGGAGTTGGTATTCGACTATAGCTCTACGCTGTTCATAGAGCCTGGCCAACATGTGGAGCGTAGAGTTCCACCGTGTGGGCACGTCGCACAGCAGTCGGTGCACTGGCAGCTTAAAGCGATGTTGCAGGGTGCGCAGGGTGGCAGCGTCCGTGTGGGACTTGCGGAAATGTGCGCAGAGCCGGCGCGCCTTTACGAGCAGGTCTGACAAGCGTGGGTAGCTTTTCAGAAAGCGCTGAACCACCAAATTAAAGACGTGGGCCAGGCATGGCACGTGCGTGAGGCTGCCGAGCTGCAGAGCCGCCACCAGGTTACGGCCGTTGTCACACACGACCATGCCCGGTTGGAGGCTCAGCGGCGCAAGCCAGCGGTCGGTCTGCTGTTTCAGACCCTGCAGCAGTTCGTGGGCCGTGTGCCTCTTATCTCCTAAGCTGAGTAGTTTCAGCATGGCCTGCTGACGCTTGCCCACCGCTGTGCTGCCACACCGCGCGACACCGACTGCTGGCGACATGCTGCTGCTAACACATCTTGATTGCGAGACAGAGGTTGCGGAGGAGGAGGAGGAGGGTGCTTTAGTGGAGGAAGCATACACCTCCGCAGATACCACCACCGAGCTGTGGCCCGCAATTCTGGGGATGGGTAGGACGTGAGCGGTCCCAGGCTCTGACTCTGTCCCAGCCTCCACTAAATTCACCCAATGTGCCGTCAGGGAGATGTAGTGGCCCTGCCCGCCTGTGCTTGTCCACGTGTCCGTAGTTAAGTGGACCTTGCCACTAACCGCATTGGTGAGGGCGCGTACAATGTTGCGGGAGACGTGGTCGTGCAGGGCTGGGACGGCACATCGGGAAAAGTAGTGGCGACTGGGAACTGAGTAGCGTGGGGCCGCCGCCGCCATCATAGCTTTGAAGGACTCCGTTTCCACAACCCTATACGGCAGCATCTCAAGGCTGATGAATTTTGCTATGCGGACGGTTAACGTTTGAGCGTGCGGGTGCGTGGCGGCGTACTTGCGCTTGCGCTCCAACAGTTGCGCAAGCGACGGCTGGACGGTGCGCTGAACTACACTGGTGGATGGGGCCGAGGACAGCGGAGGTGAGAGTGTGAGTGCAGGCCATGAGGCGGTAGTGCCCGTGTCCTGAGAGGGGGGTTGGATCTCAGTGGCAGGTTGGGGCACAGGGGGAGAGGCAGGGGTGCAAACCGGAGGCGGTGAACGGCCTTCGTCCCACCTTGTGGGGTGCTTGGCCATCATATGTCTGCGCATGCTGGTGGTGGTGAGGCTGTTGGTGTTGGCTCCCCGGCTGAGCTTTGCGCGACAAAGGTTGCACACCACTGTTCGTCGGTCGTCAGGCGTCTCTGTGAAAAACTGCCAGACCTTAGAGCACCTCGGCCTCTGCAGGGTGGCATGGCGCGAGGGGGCGCTTTGGGAAACAGTTGGTGGATTATTCGGTCTGGCCCTGCCTCTACCCCTGGCCACCGCACTGGCTCTTGCAACCTGCCCTGCTGCTGCCCGTGCCTCCCCCTCTGAAGACTTGTCCTGTGTAGGCGTTGCACACCAGGTGGGGTCAGTCACCTCATCGTCCTGCTGCTCTTCCTCCGAATCCTCTGTGCGCTGCTCCCTCGGACTTACTGCCCTTACTACTACCTCACTGCAAGACAACTGTGTCTCATCGTCATCGTCCTCCTCACACACAGAAAGTTCTTGAGACAGTTGGCGGAAGTCCCCAGCCTCTTCCCCCGGACCCCGGGAACTTTCGAATGGTTGGGCATCAGTGACGATAAACTCCTCTGGTGGGAGAGGAACCACTGCTGCCCAATCTGAGCAGGGGCCCGAGAACAGTTCCTGGGAGTGTTCCCGCTCCTGAGCATGTGTCATTGTAGTGGAGTGAGGAGGCTGGGAGGAAGGAGGAGCAGCAGACAGAGTATTCGGATTTGCAGCAGTGGACGGCGCAGAACTGTGGGTGGACGATAGGTTGCTCGAAGCACTTTCTGCCATCCACGACAGGACCTGCTCACACTGCTCATTTTCTAATAACCGTCTCCCGCGTGGACCCATGAATTGTGCGATGACTGTCGGGACGCCAGAAACATGCCTGTCTACTAATCGCGCAGCAGACGGCTGCGATACACCTAGAACAGGAGTTCGGCCTGTGCCCACACCCTGACTTGGCCCTCCGCGTCCTCGGCCGCGTCCACGTCCTCTAGGCCTACCCCTACCCCTCAGCATGCTGTATTACCAGTGATTTGATTTCACAGGCAGGAAATAAATTGGCGCAAGACTGCAGGCCAAATATAATTTTTTCCCTTTTTTGAAAACGAAACGCCCCACTGCCTCTAGTGAATGAATAATCTAAGTTTAATAACTGTGCTGTGGCCCTGCTAATGTGTCACAGAACTTGAGGGTAGCAGAGTTATTAACTCTGGCAGATCAGGTATTTTTTTCCCAATTAAGGAAAGCAAATGGCGAAGCCAGCAGTAAACCGTAGCTGGGTGCGTCTGATTTTTTAACGTTGTACACGCAGCTCACACGTGTCCACAGCCCTTAGGACGGACAGAGGCAGGACAAATAGATTTCTTTTCCCTTTTTTTACACCAAAAGGACCCACTGCGTATATTCAATGAATAATAACTGTGTTGTGGCCCTGCCTACACAATTCTTTCCCTGTAGTATCAATGGAGGGTGCAATGCTCTGCAGAGGCGATTTTGAGAGAAAAAAAAATATGCAGCACAGCTAACAGCAGCCAGCACAGTACTGCACACGGTTAAATATGGCCCTAGAAAGGACCGTTGAGGTTCTTGAAGGCTACACTCACTCCTAACACTCTCCCTGCCTATCCAACACTTCTGTCCCTAATGCGGGGTGCAACGCTCTGCAGAGGCGATTTTGAGAAAAGAAAAAAAAAAGTCACTGCTAACAGCAGCCAACACACAGGTATTACTGGCCCTAATAAGGACCTTTGGGGTTCTTGAAGCCTACACTAACTGCTATTTCTCTCCCTACAGCAGCTCCGGTACCAGCAGCACTGTCCCTCATCTAACTCACAAGGCATCTGAGGCGAGCCGCGGGAGGGGCCGACTTTTATATTCGGGTGACATCTGATCTTCCCAGCCACTCACAGCAGGGGGGTGGTATAGGGCTTGAACGTCGCAGGGGGAAGTTGTAATGCCTTCCCTGTCTTTCAATTGGCCAGAAAAGCGCGCTAACGTCTCAGGGAAGGAAGTGAAAGTAACCCGAATACCGCATGGTGTTCGTTACGAATAACGAACATCCCGAACACCCTAATATTCGCACGAATATCAAGCTCGGACGAATACGTTCGCTCATCTCTATTCAGGACTAGTGCTGAGAGAACCAAACCATTAGAACTCTGTTTCAGGTAGAACTTTGCTAAAAGCTCGGTTCAGGTTTGTACCAAACTGAACTATTAGCAAAGTTTGGAACAAAGGAGTCTTCAACTGGTTACTTTTGCTCAACACTACCCTTCACTTTCTTGTACCACCAGTGAATTTTCAATGCACATATTCACTACCCTAGACCACCAGGGACCATGAAATAATGAGCGCCTCATTTTCTATATAATCAACCCTGGCTGTTCAGCTTTGCTTTCTTCTTGTGTTCTGCTTATAGATTCATACGGGAATGTCAGGGAATTTAATTTCTCCCAGACATACTTTATTATTGGATTATGCCTCTCATTAAAGGAAGCGAATCCTATAATAGAGGTTCAGTATATTGTAATATAGCTGTATATGCCAGTATAGGTTATCCTAAGCCTGCTATACATATCTGTGAATGTCAAGAACTATAATATAGGTGATCTCTTACATCGTAGAGATTACACCTACAGTACATAACAAATAACTGGGGAGATCAGATAATTAGAAACTCCGCTCCATAGATGCAAGAGAATGATTAGCCATTCCCCGTCTGTGTGTTCTATGAATCCACCAACTCGAGAGAAATGCTATTAAAGTGCAATGAAGTTGGAGGTGAAATCAGCGTATTGTGCAGCATATGCTCAATTGGGGAGTTTATATCAAACATCGTGTTCCATCTGTATACTGAGACCATTAGAAAACCTATACGTGAAGCTTCCGAGAACTTAAAAGACTTTCTGTTAAACAGTTACCACCCATTCATGAGACAAGCTGTGCTTCCTCTGCAGATCTTTAAAGGGGGAATGCTCTGCAGATCTACGTGTCTGGAAATAGCATTAACTCTGTAGGTGTTGTAAAGCTCCTTATTATCTGCATGTCTGCATATACACACTGATCTAGTGTGGTAATCCAGGGATTTGCTGTAATCCCCAAAAAGGAGGAGGCTGCTACCGCTGGTGTCTGATTTGTACCTGTTCAGTATAGTCATATGAAGAACAACAGCATTATCATTATGTGGCGGAGGCTTGAACGGCTGCTTCCTGCATAATTGCACTTCCTAGAATAAGGCTTGAATTCACATTGCCAGTCTGAGAAACACTGTTAACCCCTTAAAGCCACAGGACGTACATTTACGTCCTGACAAGGGTGGTAGTTCATGCAAACAGATCATAGACTATCAGCGGAAGCTGTTGTGACTAATAGCTGGTCTCCGGCTGCAACAGCGGGGATCAATGACAACAACGATCCCCACTTGTAACCCTCTACATGCCGCGATCAATGTACATTGCGGCACGTAAAGGGTTCACAGACATCACCCACCCTCTGTGATGTAATAGCAGAGTGCACAAGGGTTGCAATGGCAACCGAACGCCAGACACTGGTGTCCTGGCCTGCCATGGCCTTTGATGGTTAATGTAAGTGACAAGGCATTGCAGTACAGAAGTATTGCAATGTATTATTATAGTGATCATAGCTTTTATGGTTCATGTCCCCTACGGGGGACGTGAAAAAACGTGAAAAAAAAACGTAAAAAGAAAAACATTTTTTTGCATACTTTCTCGTTTGTATAAAGAAAAGGAAAAAATCACACATATTTTGTATTATCATATCCGTAATGACATGTACAATAAATTGAACACATTATTTATCCTGCACAGCAAAAATAAAAACTACTTAAAAAACGCAGGCAAAATGCTTATTTTGTTCATTTTGGCTCTCAGAAAAAGTTTTACAATTGATTATATATACCCAAAAATGGTGCCAATAAAAACTACAGCTCATCACGCAAAAAACAAGCCCTCATACGGCCATGTCGACAGAAATTTTTTAAAGTTATGGTTTTTGAAAAGTTGAGATGAAAATCCCCCCAAAATAGTTGTGTCCTTATGGCTAAAATAGGGCATGTCCTTAAGGAGTTAAATATGTGATTTTCTACATATGTGCGATACGTTTTGCAATAACAACACATCGCTGTAAATACAACTTTCACGTGCAAGAAAATATCATGTAATGTCAACAGGAAAAATTAAAAATCACCCGTTTTTATAGTGTTACTCTTCTAGTAGCCCTCTTTAATATCAAGAATATATATATACAAAGCTGCTGGGAATTAATTAGCAACCATTGCTCTATGAATCTGTCAGCAGAATACCGGATTCTGCTTACAGCAGTCAACAGAAGTAGGTCTTGTATTTGCCACTAGATGGAGCTCACTGCATACAGCTTGCATGGAGCTCAATGTTAGCTGTATTTCCATATGTATTTACTGCCTCCTAGTGCTATGCAGACAGAATTATATCATGTATCAATTTTACATAGACCTCCCCATATAGATATATTCTGAAATTTAATTAACACAGCAATTTGGATATAAAGAAAATAACTGGTGGGCATAGCATTAATAAAGACATAGCATGCTGCAATTGATGAAACTCTCAATAGGTATGTGGGTATGTTCTGACTTTTGCTTTGAGGTACTAAGATTTCTGTGTATGTCCTTGTTCTGGGTATCAACCAGACGGCTATTGCCAGTGCTTTAGACTGTATTAACAGATTTCAGGCAAATGCCTGGAATTCAATTACAGTATACATAGTCAGTCTTGGCTACATGCAACCCGTGTGGTCGCAAAGTCAAGCTTGTAGGTGGGGGCACAGGTAGATGTAGGCTGGGGGCAACTGTTCCCTTTAGGTTCACCAGCCAGATGATCTTCTTCCCCTGAGCAGCAGTGTCTTTTGCAGCTGCATGAATCATCCTCCTCCGGGCTCTGTCTCCTCTCCTCTGAGTCACTGTCAGCCCATCGATGCCCCTGCAACATAATCGCTAAGTTCTGCTACTGTATGTATGGTTTGAGCTTGGTTTTGTTGCTGCATTTATATACTGAGCTTGGTTCTAGTGCTGTATTTATGTACTGAGCTTGGTTCTGGTATCATGTTTTTTCACTGAGCTGCTCTGATATGGATATGCTGCTATCTTGCTTTCTGCCCTGGCAGTGCAATATATATTGTTTTTTTTCTCATGACGGTGGATGGCACCAATAAAATTCTGCACGAGGTGCCATCTGACCTAAAGCTGGCACTGGCTTTATATACATGCCTATGCAGAGGCGTAACTTGAAGCTTCTGGGCCCCAATGCAAAATCCGTAACAGGGCCCCCAACTATAATGCTTTATTCATAGTACTGGGCTCCATATATGGAAGGAGAGAGCTTATGGGCCCCCTAAAGCTCCTGGGCCCGGGTGCAACCGCATCCCCTGCATCCCTTATAGTTACGCCCCTGTGCCTATGCAGTATTACATGAAATAATATCGTATGTAAGACATAGGTGACATAGCAGCTCCAAAGAATCTCTGTGGGATGTGTCCCTGTGTCATGCTTTATCACTGTGTATGATTGTGGTATAGGACTGCCAAATTCTGTCCCATACCTATAATGCATATACAATGTATCAAATGTTGCCACAAATGTTGCCATTATCTGCAACTGGTAGCATCTGTCTCTTTCCATTATATGCTGGATATATACTATTGAACAAAGCAGCTAATATGTTGCTAAGTCAGGACTTTAGTGATTAGACCAGATCAACATACAAATAAGCAACATTTACGTGGCATATGTTCCCAAGGATCCTGATTAATCCATAGGTCTAAGCAATGCTTGAATTGGCAAGTAAGTTACATGATCCAGTCACACACAGCATAGATAAAATGGATTTTATTGTGAAGAACTGAGAATCAAACAAGTATAAAATTCCATGCAATGTATTTTGAAGTACGCCAACTTCTTCAGGCACAAGGAAAGAAGATTCTGACAACTCAGTTTATTATGTATTTATCAAAAAGTAAATGGCTTCCCAAACCTATTTCAAAATTGATAACTGGAACTGAGTAAATATATAAGCAGGTTGCTTGTAAGAGGGTCAGCTCTGTGTGTGGAACTTATCACAGGGCTCCACTTGAGGATGCCGCAGTGAAGAGGCAGAGGTGCCGCAATGCACTTGAATTAACTTTACTCCACAGGAGACGTATGTCTTGTTTGTTACAGACACAATAGATGCAACGCTTGATGGTTACAGAGTCTCTTAAAGGCATAGAGCTTGGTGGTTAATATTAGCAACAGAACAGCCTTTTAACAGGTCACGTAGATTATTGGTTACAGTCTCAGTTAATTCAGAAGGCAACTCATTTTAACGAAGTTGGCAGGACCCCCTATAATTTCTGGTCAATACAAGAGTATTTTCCTAGGTTTTGCTGAACTTACAATACAGTACCTCTCTCTAGGTAGTGGTTTTAAATCGCCTCAGTACTCCATGGACACTTACAGTTAAGGGTTCTCCTCCAAAACAGTCACAAGCAAGGCCACAGTCAATACAGGTCAAAAGGCTGGTTACAGCGTCGCGGCTCAAACCAGCTCCATATAATGGTATAATAGCATGTTGGTGTAGTGCACTGGGCTGGTTCTGTTCCCCAGGAAGGTGTTGTGCAGTTTGCCAAATTATAAAGAGTCCATAGGACAGGGGAGGTAGATCACCTCACAGTTTACTTGTAGCATAAGCGTAGCAGTTACAACATCCAAAGGTGGGAGGCAGGGTTCTTGAACATCAGTTATACCTAAATAATATTACTTCCATGTAGGCAAGGTATATAAGACCTGCATGTAACTGTAAGGGCTGACACCCACTGGCGATATTTTCTATCTTGCGCTGCGAGAGCAAGTGAAAACACTCGCTTCGCAGCGCAAAAAAGATGCCGGAATGAGACCGGGATATCGCCAGTCTTTTCAATGGGGCCAGGGGCAGCAGCACTAGCCCCATTGAAAAGATATGAAGAATACCGCGGAGACCGCGGGGATGAAGGAATCCTCTGAGACAGCTGTGGCAGAAGTGCAGCATGCTATCCCATTGCTTTCAATGCGATCAGCGCTGCTGCCAGTCCCATTGAAAGCAGTGGTTTTTGGCAAACCCTGCAGTATGATTTTCGGGGAAGGGCTTGAAATATAAGCCCTTCCTTGAAAATCATCAATAAGTGGTAAAAAAAAAAGTTTAAAAAAATTACCCACCTCTCCGCCACTCAGATGCGCCCTCCAGCTGGCTCCCCGACACTGCTGTCCAGCACTTTCAGCAGGTGGGGATTTTAAAACCCCTGCCTCCTGAAAGGGCTATGCTGATTGGTTGAGCGCTCAGCCAATAACAGCTAGTGCTTAGCTATTGGCTGAGCGCTCAGCCAATTACAGATAGTGCTTAGCTATTCATTCATGAATAGCACTATCTTAGCTATTCATGTCTCCTGACATCTTTTATATATACCAGTCCTGTCTTTGTCCCTCAGTGTTGTAAAGAGAAAGAAGCTGTTCTGTGTTACAGACAGCTTCTCCTCCTTACAAAGCGCCTATTCCCTCTCAGACCCTATGGTCAGGGTCTCAGTGCATCAAGAATTGTTCTTTATGGCTGGTTTGTTCAACAATTCAGTGGCCACTATTTCAATACTTAAAAGTCTTCTGAATCATCTATTACTCTGCAGCAATCCTGTGCCAGTGAAAGGTTAACTTGTTCCTTATAATTAATGTATGGCCATTAGTTTTAAAGCTGGTTGATAAGCATATTCCTTTGGAAATTTTTGCTTAAAAAGTTCTGGATGCAAAGAGCCGTATCCTGTGGAGAGCTGTCCATTTGATGTACTAATTAGAGAACAAACCCGATGGTCAGCAAACCTGACTGTTTAACAATCCGGACCGGGGAGCTCTGGACTGCAGAGTAATTAGCTTTGCAGTAAAGCTACGTACGTCTATCTGAGGTGATGAGGTTGCTTCACAAGTATTGACACCTTTCCTCTGCTTTACACTGTACTCTACTCCGTACTTTGCAAAAATAACAATATCTCAAAGTAATCAGGAATTTCGATTGCGAGTCTTAATTTGGCTTCTGGCCTTTTTCCAAGAAAGTAAATGAGCAATCCGATTTTTGTTTCACACCCACAGACAATCTTGAGTAATTTTTTTCTTGTTAGTTTTCTTATTTAATTTTCTTTTTCTGTTGGTTTCATATTTATTATATTTAACACCATAATTTCATTAGATATTTGTGATTATTCCACATTAATGGATTTACATGGTGGGGTTCATGTCGCAGCCTGTCGGTCCTGACAACATCGTGGCATGGTGGCTTCAACACAGCCAAAGACCTGGAGCCGTCTGCCTTTGCTGCATGGTTGCATGCTGGATTAGCCATGCTGGATTAACCATGGAGCTCTGCTGTGCTGGGTGTTTTTTCTACTTGTAGATAAGTCGCTGCAGGTTCTTTTTCAGTTGTATTGTTGCTTTTCATTTCTGTTTTTGCTTTGTATGTCAGTTTATCTCTCCAGGGGTTCCTATAGGAACAATCAGGGCCCAGAAAGAAGACCATGAGGCCGCCTTTTATCGAGGCGATGACCCTGCTTTAGGCAGGGACTCATCACCTACCTACTAGGTTAGGGCCAGGCTTCCTTTCACTCTCCCTGGAATGGTGCTAACGTCCCACATAGCGTGGTGTGCGGCTTTTTCCAACTGTGTGTATGTTCCCTGTTGCCATGTTGAGTGTATTACTTTTGTGTCACACTGGCTTTACATCTGGGCTACGTATTTCAGTTGTGGTGCGTACTGCTCTTCGGTGCATAAGTCTATCTACTAAAGTAGTCGTGAACATCACCCTGCGTCCGTGCTAAGTGTGGTGCTTGTAAGCCGCACGGACGTGACAGTTTAACTGGAAGGAAGACAGGATGGGCTACTGGCCAACCACCAAAGACACATCGGAGCACACTACAGTGTAGTATTTCCCAAACTCCAGTCCTTATGACTCACCAACAGGTCATGTTTTCAGGATCTCCATAGTATCTTACAGGTGATATAAATTATTGTTAGTGTCTCAGACATTACCACAGGTGTGCTCTCAATAGGATATCCTCAAATCAAGACTTGTTGGGCAGTCGCGAGAATTGTAAGTTTGGGAGATACTGCCCTAGGGCAATAACATCTGAGATAATGAATGTGTTCATGGGATTTTCAGTCTCTTTACACTCACCTGGAGTTGTGGTTAGAGGGGCACAACTCTATTGAGACGCTATAGGAGTATATGAGTCCCACAGGTGAGCTGCCGCACTGGAACAGTCACAGAAATTTCTGCAACAAATCCGAAGTGTGTGAATATATCTCTTATGTGGGGCATGTAAGAGGGTGTCCTGTATACTGTCTACATATGTGCAGAATTGTGTAGGTGAAGAGACAGCTGAGAGTTCAGTCATTCCAACTAGAACATGTATGCAATGTGGTAAAGGGTTGCAAAGAGGATGACATATTCATTTTACTATGGGACCTTTTGAACAAACTTTTCAACCACCTTTAAAAATATTTCTGTTCTCTCCCATTGTTGACCTGACTCTTTCATCTATATATTTGCAGTATCAGATAATTATCAGGAAGTTCAAATGAAAGGTTTTCAATATTGTAGTATTAGAATAATAGCAGCAGCAATATCACTAACATAGTTGTGGAACTCTGTTTCTTAAAGTTTGGACATGGTAACCCTGTGGGCTCCTGCAAATAACCACATTATAGAGCCATGTTTTATGGATCTGTAATATGTTGCCCCATGGACTGCTGTCAGGTCATACAGTATCTTTGTATAGCTCTAATTTTATGTGAAAACAAGATCTCATATAAAATATGTGGGAAAGTAAATTATGGAGGCATTCTCTCATATGACAGCAGCATACAGAGTTGTAGTGAGTATTTCCTTGAACGCTATACCCCAAGGCCAGGTTCACTCAAACGGGCTGGATTCCACATGCGGGAGCCTGCAGCAGAATCTGGCTCTGTCCCCAGCCAACGACCCTGCGTACCTAGCTTTTTCTGTATTGCGGATGACCAGCGTGCTGTAGGTCATGTGCAATACAGATTTTTTTTTATATTTGTCCGTACTGAGCCCACACAAACATATAATATGCTGTGATTTTTCCTCTGCTAGCGAAATCGCCATACAAAAAGCGATTTTCCATAGCATGTTCTGAACGGTATTCGCTGCGGATCCTACATCCTGCAAGATTCCCCCTTAGTTCTGTGAATTAAAATCCCTAAATTCAACCAAAGTCAAGCAGCTGCTTCCAAGGCAAGTAGGATCATTGGAAGCATCATAATATGTGTAGGCGAATATTGTTCTTCCTCTTTAGATAGTCATTAGTGTGATCACATATTGAATATTGTGTAAAACAATCTTGGGCACCAGTGCACAAGAAAAACATATCAGAGCTTGAGCAAATTCAAAGGCAAGCAACTTAAGTAATACATGGAATGGGTGGGTTATCAAAACTAGGGTTACTTAATGTAGGGAAACAACATCTGAGGGGCAATTTATTAACTATGTATAAATACAAGGGGGTGCTGATAAGTCATTGGTTTTGCAATCTTTAATTGTTTTCCCATCAATGAAAGTTATGTCATTTGAAAGCTCAATGTTGGCAACACTTTGTGAGAAAATTTTGGCATCATCTCATGTGCCATTCTTATGTTATGCAGGTTTGAAGAGTCTGCAGCAGGTTTTATTGCAAGGGAGAGTAGTGATAAAGTTACTATTTCTGAAAAGGATATCGGCCAGAGACATTCACATTGACATGGTGCAAACATTAGGCGACGTGCCCTTCGTACTCCAGTGAAAATTGGATTGCCAAATTTAAAAGCGAACACTTCAGTGTCGACGATGAAGACCATTCCTGGAGACCTCCAATGGTGATCATTCCACAAACTATTGACACCATCCATGACGTGATTCTAGAAGACTTGCGAATTTCTACTAAGACTATAGCCGAGGATCTAATGATTTCCAAAGAAAGAGTTGGGTTCACAATTCACGCTCATCCGGACATGAGGAAGGTGTCTGCCAAATGGGTCCTGAAATGTTTGTCAGCAGATCAAAGCTTGCCTGAGTGCAAGCCTCCCGGGGAAATTCTACAGTATTTTCGGCAGGATGCTGATGCTTTCTTGTCTTAACTAGTGATGATAAACGAGACATAGATTTTTATGTCATCGTAAGTCAAAAGGGAAGTCAAAACAGTGGAAATAGACGTTCCCCGCATCCAAAGTTATTCAGAAGTGCAAAAGTCATCAGATAATAAAGTGATGGCAACTGTCTTCTGGGCTAAAGATGGGGTACTGCTTGTGGATTACCTTCTGGATAAATTGTAGAAGGCACTAAAATCAAAAAAGTGTGAAAAGTTGACCTAAGATGTCATGTTCTTGCGTACAATGCCCCACACAGTGGCCATCACAATGGCCATAACCCAGAACAAATCTAATGATCTGTTCTTCGAGGTGCTGGATCATCCTCCTTATTCGCTTGATGTGGCAACTTTGGACTATCATCTGTTTTCTAATTTGAAGAAACAACTCAAGGGAACCAAATTTGCCTCTATTTTTGATGCAATTGCAGCGGCTGATGTCTGGTTTGCTGGCCAACCAAAGGAATTCTCTCTGGATGAGTTGAAGAAGTTGCGACACCACAGTCAGAAGTGCATCGAAATCCACGGGGACTATGCAGAATAACTGTGAAATGTAATTGTTATGTGTCAATTTTTTGTGGTCGAAGCCAAAGACTTATCAGCACCCCCTTGTATATCAGTGGTGAATAGAGAAACCTCTCCCATAATTGGAACAAGAGGGCATCATCTTCGTCTACAGGAAAAAAGGTTTCTATACCAGTATAGGTAGAGAGTCTTTACTGTAAGAACAGTAAGACTATGGAGCTCTCTGCCTGAGGACATGGTGATGATAAATACACTCATTTCAAAGAAAAATGGAGGAAAAGTAACGCAAACCCACTCTGTTGTTTTCTATAGAGTTTTCTTGCTGCACCTTCGCTACAAGTAAACAGTTTTTGAGGCACCTAAATAACAGGTCTGTTGGGGGATAAGCCATACTGCCTATGGCATTTATTGCACTTTACCAAACGCCAATCAATACAAAAGCTCGTTGTTCTATAGCCTGTGAAATACAAAGTAATCCCAAGGGGATGTGTAATGATTTTATGTTTAAGATGATATGAAATTAAACTACATTCTATTGCTTTGTGTTATTGTTTTTTATAGGCAGTAAATGATATACCTACAGGCTATAGTTACATACAGCATCATAACAGCCAAGCAATGAAATGCTTTATAAAAATGAATTTAGTTTATTTTCGCACTTTTAAATATAGAGAAATATTGTGTAAACAAAGTAAAAAAAAACTGCACAAAATATTTTAATGAATGCCATGTGGAGTATCAACCAAAAGTGCCAGCTAAACAAATATAGGGGTGAAAGCCAACAAGCCCATCTTTTACCCCACATATTTGACGCAGCTCACTGGTAGCTCCACATCTGAAGTCAACATTAGACGGGACATACACAGAGAAGATGGAACTACACTGTGCAACCAAAATTGCTTGGATGCCTTCACAGTTGATTTACAGTTTTATGCAACCCCAGCAGAACTGCCTCTTCAAGAGGTATATGTAGCGCCCCACAGGCCAGCGGGACCAAGGAGAGGTTTAGGTGTCAGCAAGGGCAGCGGCGATGGCTCCGCTACTCCCCCTGTCCCAAACCGTGCCTGTGGGAAAACCGCTGCAGTGTGAATGGTCTTCTAGTTTGGCATTTGATGCTATGGGCAGTGTACGGTAGTAAGGTTGTCAAGTTTGTGACGCCAGTAATAAGCAAAATGTAAAAATAAAATAAAAAGGGAAATTATCCTATCTTCCTGGAGAGTAGTGTGGTACCTCAGTGCAGATGGTTCGGTGGTGGGAAGGGACTTCAGGAGACAAGATTACGCAGTAAAATAATGGAACATTTATTGGCAGAGAGAGATCTTCACATGGTGGCAGTTATACAGTTTGCACTATGTTTGCTTGAGGCAGATGATTCCAATTGAATACAAGGATCACTTCTTCATACATTTAAGAGATAATGGTTGGAAAACACCTTTGTCCACATTGATTTATATTCCAGCTTTGCTCTCTGGTTTCAACTAGACAGATCTTCTTTACTCTCTCTCTCTCACTTGGACTAATATCCTGCTTGTCAATTCTTCTTTCTATCTTCAACTTTACTTAACATCTCTCTCTGGCTGTCTTTCAGTACTTTAAATATAAACTGGCTTTAGTACTCACACTTATTCTTCCTTTCCACTGCACTGGCTTCTTAGTTCTTGCTTCTTTCTTACTCCATATCACAGACTACTGCTGACTCAACTCCACCCCCTCTCACCTTTTATCTGTCTCCTCTTACCCAACCCATGCAGAGGGCTGATCCTCAAATCACAGTCTCTCTCTATCTCTGCTAACTGATTAGCCATTCCTCAAGCTGTTGCTAGGTGATAGAGACCCAATGAGAAAGGGGGACCTGCCAGTAATTAAAGACACAGTGGTGAATGGAAAAGCAGATTATTAGCACAAAACATAACTTTTCACACTTGAAGTAATAAACATATTTAAACACGAAGTGAAGACTTAAGTGCTTTAGTGACAGGACCCTACATATATGTGTAGTGGCCCAGAACAACGAGTCCCCTCCATAATGCATGAATGAAATTGTCTTGTGCCTATGTGTTGTCAGTGTCTTTTATGTTGCCAGAATATGATGTGCATTGCATAGCTGCAGCACTAAATGGGTTAACTGTCTGGGTTATGTCTGAAAATGTATCTTGTTTTGTCAAGTGTTGGTGTTAGTTATATAAGTGGGAGTGAGTAGGGTTGTGAGAGACTCACACAGACACCTTCAGTCCATGGAGGAGTCATTATGGAAGAGAGAGGCGACCCTAGCTTTCCCTGTGAGTAAAAAAGATGAAAAAGGAGTGTGGAGCAAGACCCAGTGAGATTGGTGAAATAGTTCTAGAATACAAAGTGTTTTTTAAATGATGGAGGTGCTGCCAACTAGATGACGCTCCACCAAGGTGGGCGTGAGTATAGCAAAAAGAGTGTGGAAAAATACTGGTGTGAAGGCACAACACTCTAAGCTACTAGAAGATTAAGGTCCAATATGCGATAGTGAAAGCACTTCTTTTTTATTATTTAACAAAATGAAAAAGCAGTAAGTGAAAATGCGTTTCAGGGACGAGCCCTTTCGTCAGTTCGGCTGGATTAAACACGACAGGATGCCTGGGGGTGACACAATTCCAAAGGATTTTGAATATGCCAGAGGTCCTATATGTGGCAGGGAGACAGGGAGGAAAAAAGTGCCGAAGCACTTCTCTTTTTTCCCTGTCACTATTGCATATTGGACCTTAATCTTCTGGTAGCTTAGTGTGTTGCGCCTTCACACCAGTATTTGTCGACACACTTTTTACTAGCTTTCCCTGGGACTGTTTACACCCAGGAGTTGACGGTAGTTTTCTACCCACTAGGTACTAAAGAAATATAAGACCATGACCTGCCGTTGCAGAGTGGAGTGTGTGCTTAACGTTAGTGCCGACTGGTAGGGAGTTGTTGAGAGAGAAGAAAAGTTGTGCCAGGCCTGGAGCTATACAGATAACTGAGACTGTAGACTACTTGATCTACCCGTGATTTTTCTCCCTGTCGCACCACTTTGTGATGTTGTACTGAATATCCTACTGGCGTGGATTGTTTTCTTGTTTGGACTGTAAATATGTTTGTTCAAGTAAAGTGGCACTGCCGACCATTCCCGGCTTTGCGAATTTAAATTACCCCATGAGTGTGGACCAGTTCTTTCATCGCCCGGATTCACCGAGGAGGAAGGAACAGTGATGTCACCTGTGACAACCTAAAGCCCAGGTAAATTGTACCATGGGTACCCTGTGTGTAGGCAGTCCCTCAGCTACTTGGACGGGTCCCAAGCTACCCTCAGAGTGGGAGATGGTAGAGCCCCGTGACAAAGCCCAGACTCTACCCCACTGTTTTCTAAGCAGAGGACCTGCTCCTCAGATGCTGCATACGTAGTGCATTTATTTTTATTTTTTACAATTAAGGAAATAACTCAACCACTTGCTCTGCAAGGATGATTGTAATGGTGTCTTACTTTGCCAGAATGATGACTTCATTCTCTGAAAAATCACCTTGTTGTTATTTTTGAGCTAACAGAAAAGGGCAGTTTTTGTGAAGTCAGCAAAGAAAATAGTTTTGAATGTCTATAGCAATGTAATAAGTAATAATCCAGACATAACAAAAGAAGGTACAGCGTTAAAAACATCAGCCATGATCAACGGTCAACAGAGATTGTCACATGATTGGCACCAGTGACATTTGTTCCAGTTGGCCAATCCCCAAACCTCAAATGGTGGAGTGATACACTCAATGCTGCCACCATCATTTGCATTCTCTTTGTGGTTTACGGACTCAGATATTACTTCTGACTAGAGCTTACGGTTTATCCCTGATATGCAGTTACCCCTACAGTTGCAAACCAAGCTAAATTACTGTGTTTTCACTCATGGATTACTAGGGTATTATCATGGATTATCAACTGTATTTAGGTTTCAGTATGGAGCCGCCCTTTCCAGGGCAATTACCCTGTATAGGTGCAGGAATAGGCAGGGTTATTTAGGGTCATCGCAGGAGGTGATCATTTAGCTGTGTCGGCATTTCCTGTTATAAATTTGGTCCATCTGTAGATGTGTTTCCGGGGCGTTCGCCTAAATAAGTTGGTATTCAACAGCTCTTACACCTGGAGCCAACACTTAATGGTGACAATAGCTATCATGAGCCACGCCTCACCCTCTGAGATTTTCTTTAGATGATCATGAACATGTGCACCAGAGTTGTGGCTAAACCTTCCGTCATTCAGGCCAAAGATCCAATTTGTTGCCTTAACTCTGTACCTACATACTCTAGCCAAGGCAGAGTGTTGCTCATAGACACCCGTCGAGGACACCCAACACCTGGGACAGGGGTGGAATTAATACTGCTCTGCCAGGTTCTTTTGAGACAGCTGTTAAAATTACAACTGGATCACTGAAACAAGGAAAAAAGGAGTCCTGACCTACTCACCACTGACGTATCCAGACACACCTGGATTTCCACTCTGGCTTGTACAGAAAGCTATGAAGTTTCTTCTGTTGGAAAGCAAGATCTAGAACCTACAAACCAGCTATACAGTCTACAGCTGTCAGACGGGTAAGCGACTCAGGTCCAGTAGTCGTTCAGCCAACTCCTGAGCCCAGCAGGTCTATTGATGGGCCTGAACCTGCTTCATGTAAATCAAGACTATATGCTATTAATGCCCTGCACAAGCCAACATGCACTTTTTGAATGCTGTGTCAGCCTGTTTGGTACGGCCTGCCCAGTGCTAGCACTTACAGAAAAATTCAGGTTCTGCTGGCATAAGTGAGCAGGGATCTAGTGGCATATGATGATCACTATTCCCTGCCCTATTGTGTTAACAATAAGAGTAAAAGGCCAGTCCTGGCACCCAGGAAAAACATACTTGGGAGTTTAACTCAGAAATCAGCTGGAACGGAGCTCTGAGTCAAAGAGACTGGCCACACTGGACTCTCTATACTCACAGCATGTTGACTGACAGCTCTCTCCCTATATCTAAGCAGAAAGATGAGCAGGGAGCCTTCATGATGCATGCGGGGACTCAAGAGCTCCAAGTCAAACTTCTAAGTATGCCTTTTATGCCGCAACGTTTCATAATAAAGCATCGAATGGGCATACCTGTCCTGAGTTCAGGCTGCCTATGGTTCGGGCAGAATGAACCTGGTAACAGATTTACTTTTATTGGGGCATTTTGTGGGACGCTGTATGGACCTGTTAACTGAGAAATGTAAGACAGCCCTAAGTGAAAATCATATACAAGCATTAACTGGCAAGTCTGGGAACAAAAGCTAAATACTATGAGGGAAATTAACTTTACCTACCGGCCTACAGGCCAAACTACAGGGGAATTAAATGTAACAAATTTATTAAATGGGAGTATAAGGGCAGCAGAAATGAAGTCCTAAGCTCTCGCTCATGACCTGAAGGTTATGGGTTCAATCCCCATGTGGTTCAGGTAGCCAGCTTAAGGTTGACTCAGCCTTCCATCCTTCCGAGGTTGGTAAAATCAGTACCCAGCTTGCTGGGGGGGGGGTAAAAGATGACTCGGGAAGGCAATGGCAAACCAACCTGCAAAAACAGTCTCCCAAGAAAATGTCACATTGTGACGTCACCCGAAGAGTCTGTCATGACTCGATGCTTGCACATGGGGACAATTTACTTCTTAAAAAATTCCGCTCCTCACTGGCCCTCAGTGCAACTAAAAGTCAATCTATGAAGTCCACCCCACCAGGGGCGCATGCTACGGCAACTCCCAACATACACCCATTGAAGCTACATACCTTACTTTATGTTCATAATAAACCTGTGTGAGTAGAGATCCTAAATTAATTTTCAGTGTCCTGAGACAATAAATATGAAGCACTGGCAAAAACATGGTGGACTATGCCAGACCCACCATTATTTAAGCAAAAATGTCTTACATCACATTGTATAGCATTTAATATAAAAAAGCCTACAGGTTTTACATGCACCACACTTTGACCCCTTTGCGAAACCTTTGGTGGATGATTTATGTGTCATTAGATTTGTTACATCCTCACCACCGCCGTAAAATCATAACATTTGAGTTTGATACATTTAGTGACAGCCATAGGGTAGGTTCTTGAACACTCCCACCAGTTTTGCAGCACTAACTTGCCATTCTCTTCTCTCTGTGATGGTCTTTACGCAGTTTCTTCTTGCTGTCTGTATCGATTTGTACACACAGACCACGGGCGGCATAAATTTCCTCTGCTCTTTTTTCGGTGATCGTGTTAGCTCGCCATTGCCAATTGCCAACTTCCCAAACACACATGGGAGTATCTTGTTTTTCGGATCGCCATGAGTGACGCAAAGATGGTGTCGTCCAGCACTTTTATCATCTGCACATCCACTCACCCCACCTATTCCTTTACCAGGGGATTCTCTCATAGACCCTCATCCTCACACACTGTTGTCAATTATATTACCTTGCTGTCACCAAAAATTGGATTTCGTCCTTAAAGTGACGTACAATAAAATAAACAAATGTATAAAACACTCTTTACATATAATATTTGCACCCTCTATTTCTACACCATTGTGCGTTGACCATGATGGAAATTTTGCAAACATAAGAAAATTCTATACATTTTGGCTAAACATTGGGCATAGAAGGGTTTTGATGATAAATCCTATTAGGGTCTTATTCTAGCACAGGCCTATGAGTGAGAAGACTGCACAATTTTCAGATAACAATCGTACCACTGTCGACTATTATTCACCATGGTTTAGCCACAGCAGGACAATGCCAGCCGCCAATCTGACACCTCTGCAGGCATCCTGTTAGATTTCTAAGTCAACTCATCCATACGAGGTTTGCTTTCGGAGGAGATTTGAGCGATCAGATAACTGATAAATAAGAATTACATTAAACCTAAATAAGTGTAAGAGCTCCTAGTGATGGAATATTTATTATCCATTTAGATTAGACTGCGATAGAATAGCCTCTTAACAGGATCTTTCCTCTAAAAAAAATAGCTCTTCTGTTCCATAAAATCCCAGTTTAATCTACAGATTAATTTGTGAGTGTTGTTTGGAAGATAGAGGGCGCGAGTCTACCCTGTGGTGACATTTTCTTAAAATCCCCTTCTAAAGCATGGGTTTATAGGGGCTTAGTTAAAATGCACATTACCCACTACTCCCCTACCCTCAGCTTGGATCAAGCAAATCCATTAAAAAAATCATCAATAAATATAGGTCCTTGAATTAACTTATTTCTGTGAAGGCAAACAGTATGGCCATTATAGCGGGACACACAAAGGAGTTTTTAATACGATGCCGAGTAAGGAGACATGTTTGCAAAAATACAGTTTTATTTCATTATAGGTTTGAGCTAGGGGTAAGTGAAAAAAATCTCAGAACACAACAGGAAGAAAGTAATATTATTAACAGTAACCCGCTACCAACCAGAACCTGCTGAAACTTCATAATGATTGTGTTAGTTCTCGCCAACATTGCATGTGGTTCAAAGAAGGGCAACTAAATTAATAAAAGGAATGGGAGGACTGGTATCAAAATTGGGATTATTCACCCTGAAAAAAAAGGTGGTTAAGGGGTGACCAAAAACTTATTGGGGACAATACAAGGATCTCTCCCATGATCTGTTTATACCCAGATGATAACAAGAGGGCATCCGCTACAGTTAGAGGAAATAAGGTTTCATCACTAACACAGAAGGGGGTTCTTTACTGTAAGAGCAGTAAGACTATGGAACTCTCTGCCTGAGGATGAGGCGATGGCAAAATAAATGGAGGAATTTAAGAGGGGACTAGACGTCTTCCTAGAGCACTATGACATTACAGGATATAGACATTAAATAGTTAGAATGGGTTGTTCATAGGGGGACCTTTTAACTGCCGGACTTGGGTCTGGAAGGAACCTTTTGTGTAGAGTGTTGATCTCGGGATTATTCTGACTGCCATTATGGAGTCAGGAAGGAATTTTTTTTTCCAGGATGGGGTAAATTGGCTTCGGCCTCATTGGATTTTTGTAACGTCTTACCAGCACTGGATTGGAGCTATGGGTGTAGTAGCCTTATGGGACTAGAGAGTAATCAGGAGGAAGCTGGAGGTGGTCAGCAGGTAGTCACAGTTGCAGTATAATGGATGAGGCAGAAAGCATAGTCAGATGGAAGCCAGGAGTCGTCATCTGGTAGTCTCAGTTGCAGTACAAATGGGTGAGGAGGAAAGCGTAGTCAGATGGAAGCCAGGAGTCTTTATTGGGTAGTCTTGCAGAAATAATGGAGATGCAGGTAACATGGATCTTGACCAAACAGTTCTGTGAAGCAGAATAATTACACTAGGAGGGAGTGGCAGGGCCAGGCTTTTATAGAGAGTCCCAATTAGCGACAGGGTGGGGCCAAGACAGAGAAGCAGGAAGTGGATCAGGGGGAATACAGAACAAGGCTAGGTTTTAGCAAAGGAACTGTCCAAGTCCTGAATCGCCTAGTGAAGAGAGCTGCCAACTGGAGTGCAGGAAGTCCTGGGTTCAAGCCCTGACAGTTTTTTGCCTTCCTCTAGATCAACATGGGGGGGGGGAGGAAACAAGCTGAACTGGATGGACATTTGTCTTTTTTCAGCCTAACAGTATGTCACTATGTTACTTTACTGCAGTAAATGACTAGTTCTCAAGTAAACTCTTTGTTAACAGTAAATATTAGATTCTCAGTATTTTATGTCACAGGATAAATACAAAATCACACATCTTAGTGCCCTTAGTGATACTCTTTTCAAATTGCCATGTGCACGTTCTCCCATACAAGTCTAACATGGATCTTGACCAAACAGTGCTGTGAAGCAGAATAATCACGCTAGGATACTTTGCCTGGCTTCCCATCACCTCTCTTAACAGTACCGTTATGGTGTTGTAGGAAGGTGACAGGTTCCCTTTAGGCTGGGTTCCCACGGGGGCGAAATTGTCAGCGGAATGTCTGCAGTGGGCATCCTGCAGCAGATCATCTGCGAAACGCCTGCCTCCAAACCCACACCATTTGGTGCAGGTTTCATTGTGGACCCCTATGCAGAATTCACCCCCTCATTGAGAGGGGGCGAGTTCCGCAGTGGAGACAGCGATACGATTTTCAAAATCCCGTCTACTATAAATGCAGTGGAATTTCTGAGCAGAGGGTCCGCACATAAATTCTGTGGCAATTCTGCCCCGTTTGAACCCAGCTTTAAAGAGTTTTTCCAGGATTAGAAAAACAAAGTTTTTCTTCACAGAATCAGTGCCACTCCTGTCTATGAGCTATATTTGGTATTGCAGTTCATCCCTCCTCAACTAAATGGCACTGAACTGCAATTTCACATATAAGTCTAGAAGAAGACTGGTACTATCTGGAGGAAAAAGCTTTTGGACAACACCATGCTCCAATTCTATAGGAATCCATGACAAATAACATTGTTCCAATAAATGCTGCATTATTTAGGTTTTCTCCCTTAGCAGCATTGCTGCTAGCAAGAATACTGAGGAAGGACACGGAAGCAGGAGTGTAACTATAGGGGATGCTGTTGCACCCAGGCCCAGGAGCCTTAGGGGGCCCATAAGGCCTCTTTTCTCCATATAGGGAGCCCAGTACTATGAATAAAGCATTATAGTTGGGGGTCTTGCTACAGGTTTTACATGGAGACCCAGAAGCTTCTAGTTACACCTCTGCACGGAAGCACACAGGTCTGTAAAGTCTCCATTTGCCCCAATATAAAGTCCATGCATAAGGTCAATGAGGATGGGGCAGGCACCCTTAAGGAATACTGACAGGGAGACAAACTCCCTGGGGATAGTAGTATAACTTTTTTGTCAACTTTCCTTGACAACTTTTGATGGAACATAAATGGGCCATAGTGGGAAGAGTCCTTAGGCCTGATTTAGTCCTAGCAAGGGTCAGTCTCTCAATATCTGCAGCAATGGTCTCAAGGGTACAGCCACTTTAGGAAACAATGTTTAATGCAATGCCATGACAGAGTAGCACTTGCTGTAGGCGGCACAGTTCAATGGTTCTTAGTGTGACAGATTAATAAGGATAATGGCTCGTTTCCTCTGCGAGTCCTGGGTGTCAGTCCATGCCTTACTTCATTCTCACTGACTTAGACTCCCTAGAACTTAGTCCCTACTTCATTCAGCTCTCTCAGTGTCTCAGACCCTCCGTGATCATAGTTAGTACAACTCCTCCACTATCTTGAGGGGTTGAGAGGATCTTTTTCCCCATAATAAACAGTGTCATCATATCAGAATCCACTACCTGCCCAATTGTTGTTGCTTAAGGGGATCTTCCGGGTCTAAACTACTGATAATAAAGGGGCTGTCTGGGACTTTTACTATTGATCACTGGCGTATCTATAGGGGATGCGGTTGCATCCGGGCCCAGGAGCCTTAGGGAATCCCTAAGGTCTCTTCTTCTTCATATATGGAGCCCAGTACTATGAATAAAGCATTATAGTTGGCTGCCCTGTTGCAGGTTTTGCATTGGGGCCCAGGAGCTTCAAGTTACGCCCCTGCTATTGATGATACTACAGATAATTTAAGATGCCACAGTGCTCAGGTGAACACCACGACCTCTTCTCAGGTATGTTACATGACGTTCATTGGCTTGAAAGCAGTTCAGTCCCCTTCAAGTGAATGGGACTGAGCTGCAATATACAATGTATATTGTATATATATGCTTAGTATGGACTGAAATGGACCCTATTATTGTTGTTACTTCAATCAGCTGACTAGCAGGGATCCCGAATAGTGCACCCCCACAATCAACAATTGATGACTTATTATGAGGATATTGTAGGCCATTGATAAAAAAAAGTCCCAGAAAGACCCTTTAATACCATTGCTGAGTGTTTTCAGATCATTGCAATTTACTGCTTTTACTTCGGAACAAAATATATCTAGTAGAGAAGAGGTTAAATTGGACAGCAATGTCCCCCAAGATGCAGGATGAGCCTGTGGAGCAAGGAGCGAATGTGAGAAGCATTCTGCCGGCCATATAAATGAGCCGTGTCTGTTACTCTGCTGACAGCGTGAATATTGGGAGGGGAGGTGTATAAACATACACAATATACAGCTGTCACACTGCGGGAGAAGGGGACCATGTCATGAGAGATGGAGCAGGAGGAGAGATATGAGAATGAAGGTGAAAGGGGCTGAGAGTGAGATGGAGAAGAATGGGATAAACAAAGGTGTTAGAATTTTCAAGGCACTGCGTTGTTACATTTCACAAGACCCCAGAGACAATGGGCTAGAGTTACAATTTTCTGGTAAAGAATGTGATTAGGAAAGAAAAAACAATTCAATAGGGAAAAAAAAATATTTCGAGGTCTTCAAAATCTTTATTAAAGAACAATCAAATCCTATGATTAATTTACACTCTTTGTAACAAAAAGCATTGCAGTCAGCATGCAGTTATATCTCAGGCAAATATGCAAATGATTAGAGTTGTGGCATGATTAGACGAACGGTCTTGCCGCCTGAGGCACTAAAACTGGTTCCACCCTTGGCCCATAAAAAGGCTCTCTTGTGTGTAGTGACCTTTTTTCTGCTTGTGTAGAGCTTGATGACTTCTAGAGGCCTCTACAATGTAGGTAAGAGAGTTTGAGAGGGTGCAGATTATTGGAAAGCTGGATGGTCATATCAATGCACTGCCCGTCACTTGGGCTGTTTTAATCAGACTTAGGAGGTGTTGGGACAGGGCATGTGTTAGGGCATGCACACAAGGCAACCTGGCATGGGATGCCCTCGATAGACCACCACAGCTCAAAATACAGTCTTTTACGGTACACTTACATGTAGGGGAAATGTTGTGGATTTTCCTCAACAGAAAATCCACTGCATTTCTGCATCAAAAATTGTGTTAAAATCCACACTATGGGTGTGGAATTTAACATGCATTTTTGGTGTGGATACACAGCTGATTTCACCCTTTCAATAGAAGGGGTGAAGTCTGCTGCAGATCTGCACCAATGGCATCTCCAACTTTCCCTGGCATATGGTACATTGAATACATAAAGAGGCGCATGCGCTTTGCATGAATTCAGCACATTACTGGCAGGTCCGTGCACCTTCTGAGAAAGTTTCTGATGTAAATTATACATAAATCTATTGGCCCCCTCTCAAAAGCCTTGCCCACTTTTTGAAAAAAGTGGCTGGGCCGGCACAGACTGAATGAACTGCCATAAAACAATTAGTAAATGTGCCCCTGTGTTTCAAGCCACCAAACTCAGCTTATACCAACCATACGACTTACACCATCTGTAACGTCCTGTTAGAGATGCCAAAAAAAAATATTGTAATAGCCTGTTCATGAGGCCAGAAAATAATTGTTGTGCCTTGTGTGAGACAACAACTTTTGCAATACCCAAGCTTGGGATACTGCACCCCACACATTCTCCGCGTGGGTGTTAAAATCACGTACTTCTGTGTGGCGGCCCCTTGGCAGATGGTCACACAGGAAAAATTAACTGCCGTAATGTGAAGGGGTCCCTGGTTCAATAGCAATTAGGATTTGGTGTGCTCTCTCTCCTCTCTGAACGGTGCTCACTCCCCTACATCCACACCCCATATGCTACGGAATGCCATTCCTCCTCTTCCATCTTCGCCAACATGGAAGCTGATGGTGCTCCCATGCCGTTCTGCGTTAGCTCCAAGCAGCAGGTAAGATGGAACCCTGCTCCAACACAGATAGAAGAAGACCCTTTCCTGCTCTCAGACACTTACATTTCTGACCTCACTTGTACCACATGACACTATAAGATAGATACATTCAGCAGCAGACAGAGCTTACAGGCAATGATTTTAGGGGAGTTAACCCTTCAGACGCTGCAGCTGTGCAACATACATACTGAAAATAGACATGACAAATTTGCACAGCGCATCCACATAAGACAGATATATATGACGATTATGGAGGGATCCAGAATTATGTTCTGGGACACTACACATCCCAAACAATAAACATCATATGTTCTTATATAAGATTATAAATACAACACTCCTGCCAGAGTAACCTAACTATATATTATAACATAACTATTATCCCTCTTACATGCTAGCCTATTGACTCACTTGGGAAAAGCCACTTACCCACCAAGTCACTCTGAGCCACATGCCATCTATCTGGGTCACAACAGAGACGTTACTGATTGCTGCATATTGTAAGGGAGTACAGGAGCTCCCATTAGTCAAGAAAGAGTGATGAAGCTTAATGGTAGTAGTTTCCCGCCATGAGTGACTCAAGTTGCTGCAAGTGTTGTGCTAAGAAAGCTTGTAGTTGACAAGACACAAGTGATGCACTTACCCAGGAGAGTTAGATGACTGCCAAAGCCATCCAGGTTATATGTCCTTGCTGTGAACATCATCCCTTCAAGATGACTGGTGAAAGAGAAAAAGAAGATCAGACAGAGACTATGACCAGTGTGAGTCTTAGATAGTGGAGAAGTTGAAAAAAGTCAAGACTGTGACTGGGCTACAGGCTGCGAGTCGGAAACAGTGTGGCCAAAAGTTGGCCACCAGAAAGGGAACTGGGTCCAGATGAAGAGAAGGGGATCTATTGTACCATCACTGAACAACAAAAGTTAAGTGCCTCTCCTTCTGAAGAAGAACGTCATTTAATTACATTGAACTTTGTTTGCACTAAGTGACTGTTTTAGAGTGGCCAAGTATTGCTTGCATTGAGAGACAATCCCCAAGGGTCCAAAAGACATATAGGACTCTTTCCAGTGTTGGCCATTTTATGTTGCAGTTAAGTTTTTTTAGCAAAATTTCCCAAAAAGTTGTGCCACTGTCTCCGATGTGTCTTTCTCTGTACCCCGCCCTCATGCACATTACAATATACCATATATTTCATGTATGGCGTCATTGGTGTGTATATCATAGTGCTATTTGTACTTTCTCATCCCAGCTTCATTTGCCGTAGCACATCCTTAGTCCATAGTTTCAACACCCAGAGTATGATCTCGACCTCAATGCAGATTGAGAATTTTAGAGCATTTCCCCAGCACAGAACAGCGGGGAGAAATTCATCTGTCTCGCCAGTAGTATTTGTGTCTTATGAGACACATAACAGTGGCAATATCATCTTATCACCGAAAATAATGGCTAGCAGAGAATAACATAAGATGGATTAACTCTTCAACTTACAGAAACGATAATGCAGAGTTGTAGCATCACAGAAATATTGATTTGAGACAGGGGTCGAAACCTTATTTCACGCATCATACGACACACTATGGGGATTTAATAAGGACGCTCAATATACAAGGATTGCATTTTTACAGCTGACCTGTGCTTACAACCCATGGGAACGGACAGAGAAACTTTCAATTAACCCATTCAAAGGAGCCAGGTGGACCTTTCGGGTCAGAGTTGCTTAGGATCAGTGAAATCAGTGTGTATAATGTTCATTTGAACTGATGCCTTTTACCACATTCCTAAATTACACACAGCCGCTTCCTATTTCAGCGTGATAGTTCTGGTTGATTATCCTTGCTTCGTTGGAGATTGGCATCTTTTGCATGAAGTGACTACCGTAGTCTTGACGAATTTCATAATTCATGGCTCATTCCTACTGGTAGGACGCCAGGCTACCCAGCGAATTCTGTAGCAAAAGGGAGACACTTAAAACTATCTCTATGGCCTGCACATCGCGCAGCCACATAATCAACGCTTTATAACAGAAACTGTTAACCTCTGAATGCCGTTCAGCCCATTTTGGACTGACTGCCATTTCTGCACATCGTAACTTTTTATCAGTCTATGAAACAAGCAAATGGAGCACATTTGCTGTAAAATGCTGTAGATATGAGTTGCTCTTTTTACACTTTCCAATGGCATATCCTACAGTAAATATGCTCATCATAAACAGTACTAATGCAGCCCATAGATTTACATAGAAGTAGGTTTTTGGGTATCTCTTCTGAAAGACTAGGGTTTTCTGAATATACGGAACGGTGGCTTCCACCAGAATGTTTTGCTTTCTCATGCACTTGAAGTTAGGGTTTGAGGAGTTGCTTCTTGCATTTGTGCCCTCTATGTAAACCTCTAATATCGGATGTTGCAGTGAGTTTGCCTTGAGGAAATAAAGAGAAATAGACAGACTCCTTTCATAAAATGTCGAACGGGAAAAAATATGTAGATTTTAAGCTGTGTGGGCGTAAATGGAAAATTTAGCTCCTCGATATATTAAGATATGGACATTTGGAGGAGTTCTTGACTGTTTTTTTATATCATGACATCCTCAACACTTGTATGAAGATATCTCATGATCCACCTGTATGAAGAAATAGTGGTGGATTCCATGATAATTAATAGATGGAGTAGTTTTATATGGGCACTAAGTAGGATACAATTGTGTAATGCTACAAAGGTAAATGCGTGCGAGACTTCATCTTCATCTTCCTTGGTTTGAAAAATTGACCAGGCTGGAGAATCTATGCCCGAGATAAAACGTAGGATAGCATTGGGGCGAAGCGCGACGCTAAACATGGACAAAACCTGGAAAAGTAGAGATATCGGTAAAGCAACTAAACGCAGGATAGTGTAAACCACCGTTTTCCCCATAGCCATGTATGGAGGTGAAAGCTGGACTGCAAGGGAAGCTGATAGGGGGATTGATGCGTTGGAGCTGTGGTGCTGGAGAAAGCTGTTGCATATGCCCGGGACAGCAAGAGTAACAAACAGAGAACTCCTGAATCATATAAGACCCGATATATCACTGGAGGACAAGATGGCCGGGCTCAGGCTCATGGAGGACAAGATGGCCGGGCTCAGGCTCATGGAGGACAAGATGGCCGGGCTCAGGCTCATGGAGGACAAGATGGCTGGGCTCAGGCTCATGGAGGACAAGATGGCGAGGCTCAGGTTCATGTAGGACAAGATGGCCAGGCTCTGGCTCACATATTTTGGCCTTGTAATGCGAGCAGAGCCGCTAGAAAAATCTTTAATGCTTGGACAGGTCAGTGGCAAAAGAAGACCCAGCCGCCAAAGGACACGATGGCTGATACTGGCTTCTGTGTCTTCTTGCACGCCGACAGAGCAGTTCTTCCTGCCGGAGCGCCAGAAGCCAGCATGAGGGACACGAACGCTGGCTGCTAGTTGAGTATTGGTTGTTTTTTTACATGTAGTGTAGCTAGGTCTTATTTTCGATGGAGTGCTTATATTTTAAGCCCACCCTCCCCCTGAAAATCAGGGTAGGGCTTATTATCGGGGAAACACGGTAGATGTATAGAGCATGTATGGAGAAGCATGCATACTGTGGAGTAGGCGTTCGGTGTGCCGCCATTTAGTGCCTCCATATGGTGTCATAATTAAAGATGTCAACTTGGAAGAGCCATTTACAGATTCAAACTTCAGCAGCATTTTGCGACAAAGTGGGAATGCCCTTTCCCACGGGGTATAGCTTATATGAAAGCTGCTTTTAATATCAAACTCCATTTCAGACCCCCTTAATATATTCAGATCCCTTATTTTAATTTCCGACTCCCTATATACTGTATAGAGCCCAGACCCCTAACTTAATTCAGAACCCATACCTCCTAAATGTAGTCAGACTCCAAACCCCCTTAACTAATTTTGGATGCCAGATTACACCCCTACCTTCTTTCCAACTGCAGATCAGGCAAAAAATAATAATAGTCAGTCCCCTAACCAGACTATATACTTACTCTCCTCTCCTCTGAATTGAAGAGCTCACCACAAGGTCTTCGTACTTATACACGGCTGTCATCGGCTACCAAACAGAACCTAGAATCATTGTTAAAAATGATAGCGCTCCAGTCCGTAGCAGTCCAGGTTTCTCGTTTACGGCACCACTGTAAATCAAGTTGACTGTGTTGGGGTGTTAATGACAGACTATGTAATAGGTGCCGTGACACCAAATTTTCTTCTGCTAAGCCCTTGGAAATGGTCTGGGCAGAGACAGAATTCAGTAATGAAAATGCCACCTGTGTTTGGATGGCGAAGAATGAAACTGTTGGAGCTGCTCGTGCCTGTTGGCGGATCAGACTATCCTCTCTACTGGTGTTTGTTTGGGCAGTCTGGAAAGAGTAAAGTAGGTGAAGTCTAACAGAGTGGTGCCTCCTGCTGCCCAATATATTTTTATAGGAATTGGTGTAAATTATATAGTAATTGGTTGTAAATGGTTGTTCTGGATAATTACTATTGATAGCCTATCCTCAGTATAGGTCTTCAATAGTTGATCAGTCCACCACTCAGGATCCCCATCAATGGGAGCTGTGTCTGCAGTACCAAAACAGGCCACGCAATATAGATAGCACTATCTGCTTCCAGTGCTGTCCACACTGACAGCAGGCCTGGCAGTCAGTTGATTGGTGGGATTCTGAGCCAATAAACTATTGATGGCCTATCCCGAGGATAGGTCATCGGTAGTAAAAGTCTTGGACAACCCCTTCAATCCAGCGCACTTTTTTTTTACACTAGTGTACGATTTATATGTTCACCTCAATAGGGCATTCTATACACCGAATTTCTGGTTTTCAGGTGCACAACAGGTAAATGGAAGGAGCGTAATTACAAATGTAATCTGTTTGATTGCTTGCATAGTATCCTGCAATACTATGGTATTGCATTATACTGTACTCTGACAGGCATTCTATTAAGACATGCCACAGACAAGTCTTAATAGGCAAACAATCATTTATTCCTCACTTCAGCTTGTAGGAATGGTCCATGGTAACAGTTTCCCCGAAGTATGGTATATTAGAATGTTGGATAACAATAATGAAGCTTTGGCAACATAAGACTGTAAATCTCCTTTAAATTTCAGAAGACAGAGAACTGATTACCATATATTCCTGTTCACAGAAGAGCATTGGTACAGCTTATATAATTGCTCGCCCTTCCCGCGCAGCTCCTCTGTGCCCTCCGTGCCCAGCTCAATAACAGCGGCACCCCACACCGCACATTATTAGACCTGCAGATTGGCTCCTTATGACTTTCACACTAGTTAAATTGATGGTACATCCATGTAGTGACAGGACATCTAGCCATGATCCCTACAATCAATGACATTCTGCTTACACTATACCCTACCTCTTCCCCTTCTGCCTTTGCTCTCCCTCTAGATAGCAAGATGGCATGGTAAAAAGCCTATAACCCATTCCTTGCTGAACATCAACAGCCCTTTTCTTTTACAAGATCTGACTAACGCTAGCTCATATGTATGCGCTGCAGCCTCTTGCCCATTTTAATCTGCCCAGAACATCCTTTCATATGCTAAAGCCACCATTCATATGCTAATACGAAATTTGCGTGTGGTAATTGTTTGAGTCTCATTGATTAGACATGTTTTGTTGGCTTCCGAGAAGGTTAATTTATGCATTTCTAAATATGAATGAATGTAGAGCAGGTCTTATACAAGCCATCTAAGACTGGTGCTTGCATTTGTCCTAATGGCATTTTGTGCTTGCTGTTGGCAGTGGTGAACAATACCTAAATTGCAGCAGTTAACAGGTGGCACTGGCTGTTAAACTACTAGATAACGCTGCCAGTTACAGGCCGTATATGGTTATCATTTGTAACTGTAGAGGAAGTCATGCCAGCTCAGTCTTTTCTACTATGCCCACCTGTGCCATACATCGGGATTGGAGTTTTGGGTATTGGTTCTATTTTTAATAAAAATGCATATTTAGTAGGCTCCGAAAGACGAAGACTTTTTGCTTTTCAGACCACTGTATATATTATAGAGACTGTAATGCCAGCTGAAGTTTCTGGGCAGATATTACTGTGTTCTTCCAGAAAGGGATGTATTCAGAATGGCTAATAACTCACGGCAAAGGGACAATATTTTTTTTCAGTTCTATTTTTGCCAATCCCAATTACAGTGGTCATATCAACTCAAAAATATTTCTCTTCTCATTAACCATTTGGGAAAGTCAGATTTTAGCAGCCCAGCTGTGTGGGCCACAGGTGTGACAGGAGGGGACACCGTGGGGAACAGAGATAAGTGACAGCTCATGTTAAACACAGGAAGACGCCAGCACTTCATTTTGTACCAGCTCGCTGCTAACAGTCTATTTTCCGAATGGGTGAACAGAGGCCCTTCTCCTCCCCCCTTATATTGATAGAGAGGGGTGAGTGATAGATAGAGGACAGAAAGGAGAGATGGAGATAGATAGAGACAGACACATAGTGACAGGAGGGCAGATTGGGAGAGACAGAAAGCTACGCCATCAGTCAGGTAGAACGAAAGGTGACAATACGGAGCGAAAGATTTGCTAACAGATGTATAGATAAATGAGAGACAGACAGACATGTAAGGAGTGGAGGAGCCTTCATGAGATAAGAGACTGTAGATCATGTTCCATGCTATGTTCTGTTTTCTGTATTCCTTTCTTTACAGGTAGGGTGTTGAAGAAGTAGTCCTATGTTTTTTACCTGTGTTTTCCACCTGTTGCAATATTATGCGACAAGCACCTATGTTACGTTGTAGATTTCAGTGGTTCTCAGATTGCATTGGTCAACCATGCCCTGACCAATATGGTGTAGGTAATAATGGTGCCCATTACTTTGGGCCAAGAACTCAACTCATCTAAAAGGATGCTAAGTAGTGATGAGCGAGCATACTCGCTAAGGGCAATTGCTCGAGCGAGCATTGCCCTTAGCAAGTACCTGCCCGCTCAAGAGAAAAGGTTTGGCTGCCGGCGGCGGGCAGAGAGCGGCAGGGGAGAGCGGGGAGGAACGGAGGGGAGATATCTCTCTTCCTCTCTTCCCCCCGCTCCCCCTGCTCACTGCCGCAACTCACCTGTCACCCACGCCGGCAGCCGAACCTTTTCTCTCGAGCGGGCAGGTACTCGCTAAGGGCAATGCTCGCTCGAGCAATTGCCCTTAGCGAGTATGCTCGCTCATCTCTAATGCTAAGTCATCACCCTAAGGGCTCTCACCCACTAGCGTTTTTTTCTCCACTGCGCTGCGAGAGTAAGTGAAAACTCTCGCAGAGCAGTGCGAGAAAATCGCAGCGATATTGCTGCGACAGTCTTTTCAATGGGGCCAGCGGCAGCAGCACTAGCCCCATTAAAAAGATATGGAGAATGCCGCTGACTTCTGCCACAGCTGTGACAGCTGTGACAGCTGTGGCAGAAGTCAGCGGCATGCTATCCCATTGCTTTCAATGGGATCGGCACTGCTGCCGATCCCATTGAAAGCAGTGGTTTCTGACAAGCCCTGCAGAATGATTATCGGAGAAGGGCTTGAAATATAAGCCCTTCCCCGATAATCAAAAAAAAGTGGTTAAAAAAATAATAAATAAGTTACTCACCTCTCCTGCTGTCAGCCGCGTCCTCCGGCTGGCTCCCTGGCACTGCTACTAAGCTCTTTCAGCAGACGGGGATTTAAAAATCCCCGCCTCCTGAAAGGGCTGTGCAGATTGGCTGAGGGCTCAGCCAATAGCAGCTACTGCTTAGCTATTGGCTGAGCGCTCAGCTAATGACAGATAGCTCTTAGCTATCATTCATGAATAGCAATATCTTAGCTATTTTTAAATCCCCGTCTGCAATGGGATAGCATGCCGCTGCCTTCTGCCACAGCTGTCACAGCTGTCACAGCTGTCACAGCTGTGACAGAGGGTTCCTTCATCCCCGCGGTCCCCGCGGGGATGAAGGAAACTCCTGCCACAGCTGTCACAGCTGTGGCAGAAGTCAGCGGCATTCTCCATATCTTTTCAATGGGGCTAGCGCTGCTGCCGCTGGCCCCATTGAAAAGACTGGCGATGTTGCAGCGATATCCCAGCGATTTTGGGGTATCTGCAGCGTTTTTCTCGCACCGCAATGCAAGACTTTTAACTTTAGAATCGCATCGCAGTGGAGAAAAAAATGCCAGTGGGTGGGAGCCCTCAGAATCATTTCCCTGCCCAATTGTTGTAAAGCAAATGTTGACCCACAATCTTTGCCCACTCTTCCTTGCAAATGCGGCGACCCGAGCGGGAGGCCCGTCGCAATGGGGGAGACCATGGGAAAACAAGATGGATGTCACAGGTGGCTCTGCGATTTGTCCCACTAGTGGAACCAGCTTGGAACCAGCTTCGGGCCACTGCACAAAAGCGCTCCAAATTTGTTAAATTGCAAGGGCATCTCGTGGGTACTGACCCCTTCAGGTGAACTCACAGATCTTCAATGTTCAATGGGATTCAGATCTAGGCTCTGGCTGGGCCATTCCAAAACGTTGTTCTTCTTCTGGTGAAGCCATTAGTTTGTTGATTTAGAGGTATGCTTTAGGTCGTTGCCATGCTGAAAGGTGAAATTCATTTTCATCTTTAACTTTGTAGCAGAGGCCTGAAGGATTTGTGCCAGAATGGACTGATATTTAGAACTGTTCATAATTTCCTCCACCTTTACTAAAGCCCCAGTTCCAGAAACAAAATAACAGCTCCAAAGCATAATACTGCCTCCATGATGCTTCACTGTGGGTAAGATGTTCTTTAGGTGATGCCCAGTGTTGGCTTTTTGCCAAACATACATTTTGTATTTATGGTCAAAAAGTTCAACCTTCATCTCTCTCAGTCTTGGTTTTGGCAAAACATAGCTGGGCTTGGATGTTTTTCTTTGTTAAAAAAGACTTCGGTCTTGCCTCCCTACCCCACAGCCGAGACATTTGAAGAATACGGGAGATGGTTGTCACATGCACTACACAACCAGTACTTGCCAGAAATTCCTGCAGCTCCTTTAATGTTGCTGTAGGCCTCTTGGCAGCCTACCAGACCAATTTTCTTCTGGTCTTTTCATCACTTTTTGAGGGACGTCCAGTTCTTGGTAATATCACTGTTGTGCAAAATTTAATCCCCTTCTTGATCACAGTCTTCACTGTGTTCCATGGTATATGTAATGCCTTGAACATTTTTTTGGCCTCCTTCTCCTGACTGATACCTTTCAACAATCAGATCCTTTTGATGTGCTGTAAGCTCTTTACAGCTTTTGCTACAAAATGTAACTAAGAAAATGTCAGGAAAATCATACTAGAAGAACTGAACTTTATATGGGGAGGAATTAGAATCACTGATCTTTATGACATACCTTATGCATTGGTATATATTACAGATAATTTTACATGCTAGACCTACTTTACAGTTTGATCATCATTTTTCATGTAGAATACTGGGTAAAAGCAGTCAACAGCCTAACTGTAGTTGAGCAGTTATAAATGTATCATTGAGCAAAAAAAGATGATCTTGATGTGTTGCATGGCATCTTATGCCTATTAGATGCTACTGTTACCCCACAAATCAACTTTTGTCTTTTTAACCGTGACAACATGCAAAAGCAATGCTCTTAGCAAACAATAAACTTTGTTGTTTTCGATATACTGATAAAATACAGTTGACTTTGCCATATGGCACAATGAGTTGTGATGTTGCAATGTAATAATTGGGAATTTTACACGGGACTACCAATAAGCTATGCATGGAAGAGATGATTGAAGCTCTTGTTACTAAATATTCCAACAAGCCTCCAGCTGAACCTTATCATCCTCACCAGGTCTTGTCCAATGTGTGCAAAGCCAGGGTGTCAACTACAGATGGCTGTGCTGGCTTCTAGGCAGCCATCCAAACATGTTCAGGTTCTACCTCCAAAGCTCAACATTAGCAAGTATTATTCAATTGGGTCAATGTTCTACTAATTCACATGACTGTATATAAAAAGAGTATGTTAGAAAGGCAGAGTTGGTCAGAAGCAAAGATGCTCAAAGATTCACCATTCTGTTAAAGACTATGTTTCCAAATTGTGGAATGAAAAATTGTGAAGACTTTGAATATCCCACCAACTACAATACATAATATCATGAAAAGATTCACAGAATCTGGAGAAAATCATATGCACAAGGGACAAGGTCACTGGTCAGTAGAGATGAGCGAACACCAAAATGTTCAGGTGTTCGTTATTCGTAACGAACTTCCCGTGATGCTCGAGGGTTCGTTTCGAACAACGAACCCCATTGAAGTCAATGGGCGACCGGAACATTTTTGTATTTCGCCGATGCTCGCTAAGGTTTTCATGTGTGAAAATCTGGGCAATTCAGGAAAGTGATGGGAATGACACAGTGACGGATAGGGCAGGCGAGGGGCTACATGGTGGGCTGCATCTCAAGTTCACAGGTCCCACTATTAAGCCACAATAGCGGCAAGAGTGCCCCCCCCCCCCCCCCCCCACTGTCAGCATAAAGATCGTCCTCCTCTGGCACAGCTGTAACAGCTGTAGCAGAGAAGAACGATGTTTGCCCATTGAATTCAATGGAACCGGCAATACAGCCGACTCCACTGAATGCAATGGGCTGCCGGCGATCGCAGGATGAATGGTCGGAAAGGGGTTAAATATATAACCCCTTTCCTGCAATTCATCCAGAAATGTGTTACACTAAAAATATATACCGGCGTATAAGGCGACGGGGCGTATAAGACGACCCCCCAACTGTCACCTTATACGCCGGTAATACAGTGGAGCAAAGAATAAAAAGCATTACTTACGTTTTTAGATGATCTGCGGCGCTCCTGCAGGCTGTCACTCCCTCCTGGTCCACGGCAGACAAGCTTTCTCCACGAAAGACTTTAAATCCCTGCCTCCAGAAGCACATGTGCCTTCAGCCAATCACAGCCAATGACAATGATGTCATTGAATGGCTGTGATTGGCTGTGTTTCTGGAGGCGGGGATTTCAAGCCTTGAAATCCCCGCCTCCAGAAACACAGCCAATCACAGCCATTCAATGACATCATTGTCATTGGCTGTGATTGGCTGAAGGCACGTGTCTTTCTGGAGGCAGGGATTTAAAGTCTTTCGTGGAGAAAGGAATACTCTGCCGTGGATTAGGAGGGAGCGACAGCCTGCAGGAGCGCCGCAGATCATCTAAAAACGTAAGTAATGCTTTTTATTCTTTTCTCCACTGTATTACCGGCGTATAAGGTGACAGTTGGGGGGTCGTCTTATACGCCCGGTCGCCTTATACGCCGGTATATATTTTTAGTGTAACACATTTCTGGATGAATTGCAGGAAAGGGGTTATATATTTAACCCCTTTCCGACCATTCATCCTGCGATCGCCGGCAGCCCATTGCATTCAGTGGAGTCGGCTGTATTGCCGGTTCCATTGAATTCAATGGGCAAACATCGTTCTTCTCTGCTACAGCTGTTACAGCTGTGCCAGAGAAGAAGGATTTGTCTTCTATATGTTCTCAATGGGGTCAGCGCTGCTGCCGCTGGCCCCATTGAGCGCATATAGAATGCATCCATAGCGAGCAGCGGGAGGGGCAGACTTTCATATCAGGCGGACACCTTATCTCCCCAGCCACTCACAGCAGGGGGGTGGTATAGGGCTTAAACGTTGCAGGGGGAAGTTGTAATGCCTTCCCTGTCTTTATATTGGCCAAAAAAAAGCGCTAACGTCTCAGGGAAGAAAGTTTAATTTACCAGAACACCGCATGGTGTTCGTTACGAATAACGAACATCCCGAACACCCTAATATTCGCACGAATAGCAAGCTCGGACGAACGCGTTCGCTCATCTCTACTGGTCAGTATTAGATGCTCAAGATTTACAGGCCCTCAGGCGTCATTGCATTAAAAACAGGCATGATTCTATAATGCAAATCACTGCATGGGCTCTGGTATGCTTCTAGAAATCATTGTAAGTTGAAGTAAGTTAAAGCTGTATCATGCAAAGAAGAAGCCATATAGTAACACAATCCAAAAATGCTGGCATCTTCTCTGGGCCAAGGCTCATTTAAGCTCATTTAAAATGGACTGAGGAAAAATGGAAAACTGTTCTGTGGTTAGATGAATCAAAATTTTAAATTTTATTTGGAAACTGCGCATGCTGTGTCCTGCGGACTCAAGAAGAAAAGGACTATCCGGCTTCTTATCAGCGCACAGTTCCAAAGCCTTAATCTCTGAAGGTACGGGGTTGTACTAGTGCCTATGGTAAGGGCAACTTACACTACCTTGAAAGGAACTATCAATGCTGAGCAGTATATAGAGGATTTAGAACAACATATGCTCCCATCCAGACAACATATCTTTCATGGAAGTCCTGGCATATTTCAGCAAGGCAATGCTAAATCTCAACAGTATGGCTTCACAGAAGAAGAGTCCGGGTGCTGAACAGGCCACACCTTTCACCATTAGAAAACATTTGGTGCATTATGAAACAAGTAATCCAGCAAAGGAGACCCAGAACTGTTGAGCAGCTAGAATCCTACAGTAGACAAGAATGGGATAGCGTTCCTCTCCTTAAACTCCATTAATTGGCCTCCTCCCTTCCCAGAAGTTTACACACTGTTGTAAAAAGAAGATGGTATGCTACACAATGGTAGACATGGCCCTGTCCCAGCTTTTTTGATATGTGTTGCTTCCATCAATTTCTAAATGAACACATTTTTTAAAAATGAAATGGAAACATGTCTCACTTTCACCTTCTGACGTGTTCTATGTTCTATGGTGAATAAAATAGGGTTATATGAGATTTCCAAATCATTGCATTCTTTTTTTCTTTACATTTATATACACTTTGCACAGCTTCCCAATTAATTTGGACTTGGGGTTGTAAGATGACAGTTCAGAAGCAATACACTGCAATAAATAAGTATTGCAGCATATTGTACAAGCAAACACAGGTTTTGTAAGCCTTGTGGGATTAAAGAAATGTAGATAAAGTTTGAGTAAAGTATTTAAAGTTCATCTATAAAATATTAAGTATAAAATCACCCATTTTCAAATTTTGAATAGGCAAAATACAGATGCAAAACATGTAAACCGATTTACTCTAAGTGTTTCTAAAAAAGTATGAACTATTAAAATATCACATTTTTTATGCAACACAGTGAATTCAGTAAAAAGCTAAACTACACAGTGCCCGAGTTGTTGTTTTTTTGGTAACCTTGCCTCCCAAAGAAAGGAATAAGAAATTATCCCCAAAAAAGAGAAAAGAAAACAGCTCTCCTCGCAAAAAGCAATCCCTCACAGGGCCACGTGGGTGGTAAAAAAAGTTAGAGGTCTCAAAATTTTGTGACCCAAAGCAATCTGAGGACGATGGCAGGTGGGAAGTTTGACTGTGGCAGTACATCTATCAAACCACAAATCAGGTGTCCTAAGGCAAGCTCAGGGAGGATACAAAACTCCAGTGGAACAGGAAGCAAAAGTGGTAAAGAGCTAAGAAAAAAGGATACATTTAGTATTGTTGTAATCGCACTGACCTACAGAATAAAGTCAATGTGTTATTTTCAGATGCTCCATCTGCTAGTGAATAGATATGAGCATGGACCTTAATTTATGTATTGTGCACACTGTTGTACTATATATACTCAGGAGCCTAAGAAAAAGCTTAAGCAGTATTACACAAAAGATTTAAAGGAGTTTTCCAGTTAATCGGCTGAGCATCGTCACTTAGGACCCCAACCAATCAGCTGAGCAGACAAATGCTATTATCTCCGCAAATACACAGAGGTCCGAGTGGAAGCAGCGTAAGTCTCTGCACTGACCTCTGTGTAGTGGCTGGCATTTGTAACTGCAGGCACGGCTCTCACTGAAATAGGTATAGTAAGGTATAAACGTCTGTGGGCTCCCTATCATGGCTCTATACAACATTTAAAGGGGTTGTCTCGCGAAAGCAAGTGGGGTTCAGCACTTCTGTATGGCCATATTAATGCACTTTGTAATATACATCGTGCATTAAATATGAGCCATACAGAAGTTATTCACTTACCTGTTCCGTTGCTGGCGTCCCCGTCTCCATGGCTCCGTCTAATTTCACTGTCTTTTTGCTTTTTTAGACGCGCTTGCGCAGAAGGGTCTTCTCCCTTCTGCTCGGTCCGGGCACGAGCGGCGTTCTGGCTCCGCCCCCTTCTACGCATCATCGTGTAGCTTCGCCCCATCACATGTGCCGATTCCAGCCAATCAGGAGGCTGGAATCGGCAATGGACCGCATAGAGCCCACGGTGCACCATGGGAGAAGACCCGCAGTGCATCGTGGGTGAAGATCCCGGCGGCCATCTTGGAGAAGGAAGAAGTAGGAAGAAGAAAGAAGTCGCAGAGCGGGGATTCGGGTAAGTAATATATATATATATATATTTTTTTTTAACACATCCCTTGGGTTTGTCCTGCGCCGAACAGGGGGGCCTATGCAAAAAAAAAAAAAAAACGTTTCGGCGCGAGACAACCCCTTTAAGCCTGTATACAACCAGATACATTATTCCATTATTTCACCAACTGGCATATGCTGAAAGAAGCCTTTTTGAATTTAGTGACTGACCTGGGATGGATGTTTAGATAGAGATAGATATATATAGATAGATATGAGATAGATAGATAGATAGATAGATAGATAGATAGATAGATAGATAGATAGATAGATAGATAGATAGATAGATAGATAGATATTCCCTATTGTAGCTTCATCTAACCTGAAAGTTTTATGGAGCTCTAAAATGACCACTGAGATCCTAAAATACGTTATTCTACAGATTCACAGCTTCTACTCTGATAGAAGCCTTTTTGCATCCAGCAGCCAAACCTTTTTTCCTCCAGCCAGAGAAGGTCCCTATCGGCTTTCAGAACAGGATGCTCATTTTTTTTGCCTTTAACAGAATTTAACTGAGCATTTACCAAGGGAGCTCATGCAAAAATACATCTGTTATGATCATAGCAAAATATATTTATGTGCTTGGCATATGACTTGTACAAAAAGTCAGCTGATAAGCAGCAAGGAGCAGATCTATACATCAACCAAGAAACCTGGCAGATATCTCAGGTAATTTAGGCTATGTACAACTCAGTAGAACCCAAAGGATCCAGGTCAGTGAGATCCATGGACTGCTGATAGTATCTGTCTTGTAACGGATCCAGCACTGCATTCTGTTTTGTGATTATAAGGGAAACCAAAACACAGATATGAACATTGCCAAATTTCTATAGATGGACAAAAAATACATAGGGAAAAGAGACCTAGAAGACAACAGACAGAGATAGATGTATAGATAGATAGATAGAAATTAGATAGATAGATATGAGATAGACAGATAGATATGAGATAGATAGATGGAGATAGATAGATATCAGATAGATAGATAGATAGATAGATAGATAGATAGGAGATAGATAGATAGATGGATAGATATGAGATAGATAGATTGATAGATATGAGATAGATAGATGGAGATAGATAGATAGATAGATAGATAGATAGATAGATAGATAGATAGATAGATAGATAGATAGATAGATATAGATAGGAGATAGATAGATAGATAGGAGATAGATAGAGAGATAGATAGATAGATGGATACAGGATAGATTTATAGAGAGATAAATAGATATGAGATAGATAGAATGATAGATAGAAATTAGATAGATAGATATGAGATAGATAGATATGAGATAGATATATAGATAGATATGAGATAGATAGATGGAGATAGATAGATATCAGATAGATTGATAGATATGAGATAGATAGATGGAGATAGATAGATAGATAGATAGATAGATAGATAGATAGATAGAGATAGATAGGAGATAGATAGATATGAGATAGATAGATAGATAGATAGATAGATATAGATAGGAGATAGATAGATAGATAGCACAGATAGATAGATAGGTAGATAGATAAGTGATAGATAGGAGATAGATAGGTAGGTGGATAGATAGATAGATTGGGGATAGATAGATAGATAGATATCAGATAGATAGATAGATATCAGATAGATTGATAGATATGAGATAGATAGATGGAGATAGATAGGAGATAGATAGATAGATAGATAGATAGATAGATAGATAGATAGATAGATAGATAGATAGATAGATATCAGATAGATTGATAGATTTGAGATAGATAGATGGAGATAGATTGATAGATAGGAGATAGATAGATATGAGATAGATAGATATGAGATAGATAGATAGATAGATAGATATGAGATAGATAGATATGAGATAGATAGGTATGAGATAGATAAATAATGGATAGATAGATAGATAGATATGAGATAGAGGATAGATTTATAGACAGTTAAATTGATATGAGATAGATAGATAGATAGATAGATAGATAGATAGATAGATAGATAGATAGATAGATAATGGATAAATAAATATGAGATAGATAGATCGATATGAGATAGATAGATAGATAGATAGATAGATAGATAGATAGATAGATAGATATGAGATAGATAGATATGAGATAGATAGATAGATAGATAGATAGATAGATAGATAGATAGATAGATAGATATTGTTGTGCCGGCAGACCATGTGATTCTTTTCTCTTGTATTCAAGCTGTGTAACACTCTGTGCCCCCAATCCTATTACTCTGATTGCAAACACAGAGAAGCTGTCGTCACATTGACACCACGGCGCAGATTTTCTCCTCGGCTGCAGGAAAATGACTCTGTGTAATTCTTGGTCACACACAATGTGAGGAGCAGCAGAGCCTCAAATTACAAGCTCGCCACCTTGCAAAGGGGGGAAAGAGTCTGCAGTGTGCAGCAGAATACAAATAGGAGAGCAGCCCCTCGCTGTGTGGGTGACAGAGACGATGTGTATTTAATCTCCACAGCAAAGTCTAATTAAAACACAATTAAGTTAAGCAGTGTGACAGAAGAGAAACGCTGAATAATTGTATTATTAGTGTGGGGAGAAGATAATGTCACATCACACGGGTCTATATGAGACCGTCTCCAAGCCTTGTGTGTCCTTCAAGAAATAAAATGCTGCTGATTATAATCAGCTCGGTACAGAAATACACAGATGCACAGCCACAAGGCTACCTCGGTATAAGGACAACACAAAGGTCTTCACATCGTTCTAACTATAAATAGAGCTAATATAATAAGGTAAGTCACCATAATGTAGTAAAATCTTCCATCACTAGCTAGTAAGGAATACCACTTAAATGTATTCTATAGTCCCCAGTTTTAAATGAGTTAAACATGTGCCCCCCTTTCAAGTAGACTAAAAGCCCATTTACACAGAGGGATGATCGCTCAAAGATCGCTCAAATGACAGTCTGAGTGATAGCTTTGAGCGATCATTTTGCATAAACTTTTAAGAAGCTACTCAACTACTTAAGAGCAATTAAGTGTGTAAATGAAGCCTTAGCGGAAAGTAGTTAACAGCCCAAGGGCTCTTATCTGCTTTCAGTTCTTTTGTCCTCCAGCGGGAAACAATATTATCAGCACTACCCGTGGAGAACTGCCCTGATAGGACCGCACCACGATTTTTAGGTTGGCCTGAATTTAACAATCAGCTAGCAGTTCATGAAAAGTGCATGATGGCCACTTGTCTAGACGCAACGATTATCACTCAAACGATCGCTTTTTTTTAGCGATCATCGCTCCATGTAAATGGCCCTTAAGTTTCTCTTTTGTTTCTCTTTAGAAGACTGTTTATTGGCTTTATTGCTTATACTAAACGTGTGTTTTGTAAATACAGAAGGGGAAAAGTTTCTAATTAGGGAGAGTAGTAGATTGGAAGTGATGAGACTTTTAAGGCCATGAATGCTCCTCTGGGAAATTTCTGCAAACAGGAAGATGGAACAAGGTCTCTACAGTGCCACCTATTAGAAAGTAGCATTCCTGTGAGTCAATGCAGGCCTTTTAACATTGACTGGGAATATAAGATAGTTTTGTCCAGAAGGAAAAGATAACCATGCCCAGACAGACTGTTTCTGGGTTATCGCACTCTCGTCCTGGGTTATTTATGTAAATGTGAAGATGGATCAACGTCTATGCGCCACCTATTAGAAGGTACAACCCCAAAAGTGTTTGTCTGTGCAGTTTTATCTTATTGTAAAATATGGACCAAATATGGATTGACAAGGCAACTGTTAGGTGGATTCAGAACTGAACGTACTCAAAGAGTTGGTCATAAATGGCTGCATGTCCAAGTGAAGGATGTGTCATTTGGGGTACCACAAGGCTCTGTCCTGGGCCCAGTGTTGTTCAGCATTTATTTATAGGGTCTAGACTCTAGAGCAGGGGAAACTGATCGAGTTTGCCCACGACACAAAGCTAGGAGAGATGGCTAAAACTGGAGAAGAGAGAGAGAGGATTCAAAAAGATCTGGAGAAACTTGAACAGTGGGCAGCAACTAACAGAATGCTATTACACAAGGAGAAATGCAAAGTGCTGCATATGGGCAAGAAAAATGAAAAAAGCACATAGAATGGGAAGAATTGAGATAAGCAGCACATGTGAAAAACAATTGAGTATACTAATCGATCACAGACTGAACATGAGTCAACAATGTGATGCACACATCCCACAATTCTGGGATGTATTAAGAGAAGCATAGTCTAGATCACATGAGGTCATTATCCCCCTCTGGTCTTTCTTAGTCTGACCTCATCTGGAATACTGTGTCCAGTTCTGGGCACCCCAATTTAAAAAAAGACCTAGGCAAACTGAAGCAAGTTCAGAGAAGAGTTACCAAGATGGTGAGCGGTCTGCAAATTATGTCCTATGAGGAATGGTTAAAGGATCTGGGAATGTGTAGCTTGCAAAAAAAAGGCTGGGAGGAGACTTAACGGCTGTCTACAAATATCTGAAGGGCTGTCACAGAGCAGATGGATCAGCCCTATTCTCATTTGTACAAGGAAAGACTAGAAGCAATGGGATGAAACTGAAAGGGAAGAGACACAAATTAGATATTAATTAGAAAAACGTTCTGACAGTGAGGGGGATCAATGAGTGGAACAGGTTACCACAGGAAGTGATGAGTTCTCCTTCAATGGAAGTCTTCAAACAGAGGCTGGAAAAACATCTGTCTGGGATGATTTAGCAAATTCTGAATTAAGCAGGAGGTTGGACCCGATGACCCTGGAGGTGCCTTTTGATTCTATGATTCCTTCTGGAGAATACTCAGGCTTTGGCTTATATTCCCAGTGATTGTTACAAGGCTGGTTAAATGACTTGCAGGAATTCTGCCTTCTAAAAGGTGGCACTATAGAGGCATCTTCCATTTGCATAGATTTCCAAGCAGAGTATGCATGGTTTTATAAGTCTTCCCACACCTACTAGGTGTTTTTCTTAAAGGGGTTCTGACACGAATCAGGTTTTTATGCTTTAACAGCCATTGTTTCTGGTCTGCCTAATGGACACAAGGAACCCACGATTTTTGGCGTGTTAAAGCATAAAAACCTAATGCTTATCTTTTTCTTCTGTTGATGTTGTGCAGTGGGGGTCATCTCCCAGCAGGTTTTCTTCTTCCTCCGACGAGCCAGGACGGGTCTTCCCCCGCCAGGATTGCGCGCAGGCGCAGAAGACAGGTGCCCTCTGATAGGAGTCAGGACGGGCCGCCTCTCCACTGTGCACGCGCAGATCTTGCAGTTCAGCCAGGACGTACGGCCAGCCCACAGCAAGCACTGCTTGTGACTTGGCACCTGTCCGTTCACCTTGGAAGTGGTTGACGGACGGAGCAGAGCAGAAAGCGGTCATTTTAACCGCTCCAGCTCTGCTTCTAGAAACAACAGAAGAAGATGCCCGATGGAGAGGACATGCCTGACGATCGGTCCTGGCCAGGCAAGGTAAGTAAAATTTTTCTTTTTCTCATGTCAGAACCCCTTTAAGGAGAAACCTTACCCCTTCTGTACTGCCATAGGAGACCTGAGAGCGATATACTGCCTAAGCTTCCATATGAGATCTGGGAGCGCCATACATAGACTGGTGACATGCTTTCTGCATTGCTTGGAGACTAGCGGGAGAGAAAGAGATGGACTGCAATGGATTGAGACCAAGGAGGACATCGCAGAGTTTGGTGGCAGTATCTTGTAAGTGAGGTTGGCCTCAGTAAAACACAGAAGTTGTGCACACCACCAGGGACTAAGACGTTAGCCAACAGGCCTGCTGTGGAAGGAACAGAGACAGTAGTGGCCGTTCCATTTGGACAGCTTTTGCAATATCTGGGCTCAAACACTTGGATGTGAATTGAGACAGTTTTATTAATAGGAATGAAGGTTGAAATCCAAAAGACATTGATACCAGAGTTTAATTTAAATTTCATAGACAACCCGTATATTATGTTACAGGATTTGTATCGTTAAACTAAAAGGACTGATCTGGTTTTACCATTAGTTTTACCATTTTACCATTGTTATACTGTTTGTCGGTGTTGCTATTATTTCATACTAAGCACGGAATATTATTGTTTTCTTGTCCTGCATAAAGTTATATTAATCCTAGAATTTCGTTAGCTGTAGTTAGTCTTCAGTAAAATTTATGGTAAAAGTAAAACTGCATACTTGTTACTATAATATTGACCACCTTTGTTCCTTTTTTTGGAAATAAATATTCTATTGTGCTGTAACTCATAGTAACATAGTGTGTAAGTCCAAAAAAAGACATATGTCCATCCAGTTCAGCCTATTACCCTCCAATGTTGATCCAGAGGAAGGCAAAAAAACAATAAGGTAGAAGCCAATTTTTCCCTATTTAGGGGAAAAAATTCCTTCCTGACTCCAATCTGGCAATCGGAATAATCCTTGGATGAACAACCCTTTTGAAGTTACTAGTAATTATTAGGAAATTATAGTACCAGTGTTTCTGGTGGCGCAGCCACATAGCTGTGCTACATGGTACATCCATTATGATTCCCACACATCACACACACACAGCTCTACTACATCCATCCTGATTCCCACACATTACACACGCAGCTTTACCACATGCATGCTGACCCCACATGTTACAAACACAACACATTACACACACAGGTCTGCTACATCCATCCTGACCCCATACATTACACACAAAGCACATTACACACACAGCTGTAATACATGCATCCTGATTCACACATTACACACACAGCACATTACACACACAGCTCTACTACATCCATCTTGACCCCATACATTACATACACAGCACATTACACACATAGCTCTACTGCATGCATCCTGACCCCACACATTACACACACACACAGCTCTACTACATCCATCATGACCCTACAGATTACACACAAAGCTCTACTACATTCATCCTGATTCCCACACATTACATACACAGCACATTACACACACAGCTCTACTAGATCCATCCTGATTCCCACACATTACACACCCAGCACATTACATACACAGCTCTACTACATGCATCCTGATTTACACACATCACACACACACAGCTGTGGTACATCCATGCTGATTTTTTTAGACATCACCAGCTCAGCAGACTCGTGGACAATGACGTGAACAATGTTATTGTCATGTGCCCCTAAACTTCTTTTGACGCACCCCATGATCATATTTGCCTTGGAAGCAGCTGCCTGACACTGGTTGCTCCAGTTAAGCTTACAGTTAAATAAAATCCCCAAGTCCTTTTCCATGTCAGTGTTACCCAGTGGTTTCCCAGTGGTTTCACACGAGCGTTGTTTTGCACACACATATGTGCATGCAAAACAACACTGCACGGATTATGCAAAAAAAGCGCGTGAACGAAGCTCCGTGCCCATTGCTTTTCAATGGGGCCGCCGCTGCTGCTGACGGCCCCACTGGAAGCAATGGGATGCCAGCAACCCCTGCAATGATTTTTGGGGAAGGGCTTTAGATATAAGCCCTTCCCTTAAAATCATCCCTAACCTGTGTAAAAAAATTAAAAAATGTATATACTCACCTCTCCGCCATTGTTGGGGCTTGGCAAATCTAGCAGCTTGGCTTGCTGGCACTGTACTGAAGCTCTTTCAGCAGACAGGGATTTAAAATCCTCGCCTCCTGAAAAGGCTGTGTCTGATTGGATGAGTGCTTAGCCAATCACAGGCAGCACTCAGCCATTTATTGCCGAACAGGCCCCATTGGCTAGTATGGGATCGGTTCGGTTTACGCTCAGCTGCACGGCATTTTAGCAGAAGAAAAAACATTGCATGGAGCGCTATTCATTTCAGTATTTCGTGCCGGATCTGCGATGGAACCTCCAAACCAATGTGAAGATAACCTTACTTCATTATTTCCTATGCTGATCACTATTTGCTACTGAAATCATAACCAGCACCGATGATGTCACCGACTGAATATAAATGCTCTTATTTACCTGCAAAGAGCAATCACGTCAAAGCCATATGAAGATATGTGCGAGTACTAAAATCAGTAGTTTTGTACTTTCAGGCCAGATTCACACAGACATATTTTGAAGTGCTAGTTTTAAGCACAACACTTTGTATGCTAAACACAGAGAATAGAACCCCTTGAACTGGGTTTGATCACAGTTCCGTATGTTTTGCACGCATTTCGGTTGCGCATGCTGTACTGTACAACGGGGATGCATATATATGCGCACAATACGCAAGGAGATACGTAATTCCGCAGGAAAAAGAACACATCTGGAACTCGTTAGACTAATTAGCCATTTCAAATCGGTGCATCTTTGTTTGCCGAGTGCAAATGAACATGCTTCGAGGGTGCAAAAAAGTACAGTAAATTAAGCCTATGCACACACACAGAATAGCAGAGTTCCGTCCGCATAAACGCTACGGTCGTACATATGCAAATACACATATGCTCATGTGAATCTGACCTCATATTGTTCCTTGCTTCGGCAGATTCTGGGATTTTCATTGTTTGCCGCATGCCTGTTTTTGCCTAGCCAAAGTAGACGGCCAGCAGCATGGGGCTCAGCATCACGAGGCCTCTCAATGTGATTGACATGACAGTCACACAATACCCTTCCTGTGGTTCAATAAAAACGTATTTGAATATCTCAGCACAAATTACAGGTCCACGTTCCTACAAAAGGGAACACAATGTAAAGGGCTAAACTGGAAGTGACCATAGAAAAAGGAAACAAAAAATATATATAACAAAGTAGTAGAACAGGCGGGATTTTGTCACAACATGAAAAACTAGTAAAATCATTTACAATAACAGTAATGTGCAGAGAACAGGACCTTTTGATATGAATGGGTTTGTTCTCACGAACAAGTTTTGCGCATGAGTTTTCGTGCATACGCAAAAAAAATAGAATCTGCTCTATCTTCCTGCGTATTGCACAGCAAGGGCCCCCATAGAAGTCTATGTGAGATCTGTAAAGGCGCGTGCAAATGTGTAGTATGCTGCCTAATTCAGTGACAAACAGAACACATCTGGACCTCATTATGCCCAGCTCACACGAGCGTGTCAGTACAGCGTATTGCGCGCGCGGGTCTTGCAATTAAAATATGCTGTATCAATCTGCCATAGGCCAGCCGCACATGGACGGATATCTATTACGGAATCTGGAGCCGGCGTCCGCCTCCAAGTTCAACAGCAAATACTGCCCATAGCATGCTATGGAAAAGTGCTTTTTATGGAAAACGAACGAAAATCAAATGCGATTTTCCGCTTGCAGCGGAAAAATCGCAGCATGCTCTATTTTAGTGCGGTTTCCATATGAACGGCTTGCATTGAATTCAATGGGAGCAGTCCGACCCGCGGCCTTTCCATAATTGACATTGCGGAAAGGTTGCGGATTTCGCATCATCACAGGAAAATCTGTACTGCGAGCCGTCCGGAACATTCGCAGTACAGAAGAAAGAAGACAGGTATGCAGGGTTACCGGCCAGGCACCAGGTTGGATTCTGCTGTGGGATCCGGAATCCGGAATCCAAACCAGTCGTGTGCAGCCGGCCATAGGCGGCCACGTTGCTGTTCGCATGTCTTGCATGAAATACGCGTGCAAGAAATATTACGAGCATACACACCAAGACAGTACATGACAATGAGCGGCACAAAGACAATACGCAATGCCATAGTGTACTGATTGTGTGCCACGTGTGTGTACATCTTGCAACCTGCACGCTGCAAGATGCTCTCATGTGGGCCCAGCCCACCCCAACCCTTGGCTAAATAGCCTTTTAAATCAGGGTGGGAGGTAGGGTGTTTTGCGTGCAAATGTGAACAGGAACTGTGTGTGCAGAATATACAGTACTATGTGCCCATACATGTGCAAATCTACCTTGTTCAGAGTGCTGTTGTGTATTTGGTCATCTGAATAAGCTGTGCATGGGCACTCCCATAGAGATCAATGGGAGCATGGGCACACAGTCTGCAGCTCTGAGTCCGATTGCATACTCTGCATGCCGACTTTTGGGGCTGACAGTGCAGTCAGCGGGAGGTTGGTAAGCATAAAAAATACCTCCCCAGGCTCCTGAGAACCTGCCCTATGAGCACTATAACTTCATTTCTGGCACTCAAAGCCGGTGACAGGTTACCATTACAAATGCGGCATGACCTACTTTTTGTATTTTTGCTTCTGTATTGCTATTATTTCTATTGTGTAAATACGGGTCAGTATTTGCCCAGATCACATACTAATGAAATACTGGTAATGACATACAGTTGTAATGTCATCTATGACACGTCCATATACGGATCCATATTACGGATGTGTTAAAATATGCTTGTCTGAAACCAGCCTTAATGTTTGATCAGTGGGTGTCTGAGCACTGGGATCACCCCGATTACGAGAACAGGGATCCCATTCTGGACCCCTCCATAATTGTCATACATGTATTGTCTCATGTGGATGCACTGTGTAAAACTGTCATGTTAATTTTCAGTATGTATGTTGCACAGCTGCAGCGTCTGAAGGGTTAACACCCTTAAAATCATTGCCTGTCAGCTCTGCTGCTGAATGTATCTATCTTACTGTGTCATGTGGTACAAGTGAGGTTATAAATGTGAGTGTCTGCGAGTGGGAAGGGGTCTTCTTCTTTCTGTGTTGGAGCAGGGTTCTGTGTTACCTGCTGCTCGGGACTAACACAGAGCCGCATGGAAGCACCTTTAGCATCTATGTTGGTGAAGGTGGAGGAAGAGGAACGACTACCCGTAGCATCTGGAGAGTGGATGTGAGAGGAGTGAGTCCCTTCCAGATAGAGAAAGAGCACGCAACCCCCAGTTTACCAAAACAGTACCCGTTCACACTACAGGCATCAATTTTTCTGTGTGGCTGTCAGCCATTAGGATCACCACACAGTGTTACTGAGCTGTGACACCCACATGGATGTTGTGTTGGGTGCATCTAGGCTAAGCCGTATTTCTGAGTAATTTCAGTCTGCCAGACTGTATGTGGAGAGACCCCTGCCTTTTATTTCCTTTGGAGTATACCCAATTTCCAGGACTGGTGACATATAGATAACGTAGACTATAGGGCCGTATTGTTCCTGTGTTTTTCCTCCCAACCTCTGAGCTTCTGCCTGTAACTTCTACAAGTGAATGATATCTGTAACTACCTGTTATACAACATTTAATGCAAGTAAAGTCTCACTGGTCCTCAACCGTTCCTGAGGACCCCGGGTACGATACAGAAGACTCTGTGTTGGTATTCCCCTACATAGATTAATGGAGTGCAGGAATGGTGGAGTCACAACGTGATATCTACGACTACCCCCCTCAGCCTGAGGACTACTGGCCCTATCCTCTGCTGCGGTAACTCCCTCTGGGACCAGGGGTTGGTAAATGCCACCATGACAGGTCCACGCACTACACCCTCCCAACTCCAGCCGTACACGTGGGTAGTGAGTCATTCCCTGCAGTATCCCATGCATGGGTGTTGCAGAAGCTGCCGCGGCCACCCTGTAAGTTCCCTTTGCAGGACTGCATGTTGCACATGTCTTCCCGTATAAATGAGATAGTGGCCAAGCATGTGTCTGCCACTCCATTCAGCATGCTGGGACTGCCAGAAATAACACAGCACTTGGTATCTCTTCAACAGTCCTATAGAGATGAAAGGAGCACCAGCACATAGGCTTAGCCACCGCTCCATTCATACGAGAAGACATAGTAACATAGTATGCCAGGCTGCAAAAAAAAAAATGTCCATCCAGTTCAGACTGTTTCCGTCCTCCATGTTGATACAGAAGAAGGCAAAAAAATATCCCTAATGAGGCAGAAGCCAATTATCCCACCCTGTGGAAAAGAAATTCTTCCCGACTCCATAATGGCAGTCAGAATAGTCCCTGGATCAGCGCTCCTCAGAAGAGGTTCTCCCCTGACTCCATGTCCAGGTCCAGCAGTCAGAAGATTTCCCTATCAACAACCCATTCTGACTATTTAATGTCTATATCCTGTAATATCATAGCTGTTACAGTACTAGTAGTGCGCACAGGTACGCATGGCACGGGACTCCCTGCCCCTTACCCATGCAAATGTCCCTTCCTGGAGGTAGCCCCAAAGGTGGACAGGTCCAGGCTGCCAACACTGACCCTACGCTGCCTAGTGGCAGGACAGGAAGGAACCGCCGTACCTATGCAAATGACAACTTACTAGTACCGACAGGCTAGGCCGATAGAATAACCCAAACGACAGGAAAACCACAGAACACAGGCAGAGCCGGATCGAGACAAGGTAACTTTCACTAGAGCAGGACCGAAGTCAGACACACAGGGAATGGAACCAATAACTGGCAACTGCCATCAGCAGCTGCCAGACTATATTCAGGAGTCTCTGCCCCTTGAGTGGTGACCAATCAAGCCGGCTGACTGGAGCTCCCAGCCAGCCACTATAACTCACAGAAGTAGAGTGCGCGCCACACACCGCGCCTGCACACCAGAGCACGGCACCACCGTTCGCCGACCCGAACGTGGGCGCAACAATATCCCAGAACGCTGCGGCAAACCACGCCACTGCCACCCGTGGTCCCGGACTGGCCTCATGGTAACAATAGCACTCCAGGAAGATAGCTAGTCCACTCTTAAACTCCTCTATGGATTTTGCCATCACCACGTCCTCAGGCAAAGAGTTCCACAGTCTCACTGCTCTTACAGTAAAGAATCCCCTTCTATGTTGGTGATGAAACCTGCTTTCTTCTACACGTAGAGGATTCCCTCTGGTTACCATCACAGTCCTGGATATAAACAGATCTTGGGAGAGATCCTTGTATTGTCCCCTAATGTATTTACACATAATTATTTGATCACCTCTTACCAAACGATTTTTGGTATTTTTTCATCTCCATTTTTCAAAAGCCATAACTTTTTTATTTTTCCATCGACGCGGCCATATAAGGGCTTGTTTTATGCGTGGCGAACTGTAGTTTTTATTGGTACCATTTTTGGTTACATAGACTACATTGTAAAACTTTTATTATTTTTTTTTATGATCGTAGGGAGATCTTACAGCGATCTTAGGCAATGGCAATACAGGACGCCGGTATCTGGCGTCCTGTTGCCATAGCAACCAGCCGGGCTCTCGCACACTCCCTCTGTGAACCCTTTCCCTGCCGCGATCTACTTAGATCGCTGCAGGGAAGGGGTTAACAGTGGGGGGACGCATCTCCGATGCCCCCCGCTGTCGCAGCGGGAGGCCGGCTACTAGTGACAACATCTGCTATGATCTCGCGCTATCCCTATCATGTAAGGGTACGTCATTTTGCGGGAAGTACCCCGCTCCCATGACGTACCCTTACATCATGGGGCAGGAAGGGGTTAATGCACCCCAAGACTTTATTTGCTTTTGCAGCAGCTGACTGGTATTGATTGCTCCAGTTAAGTCTATAGTCCACTAGTACCCCCAGGTCTTTTTCCATATCACTTTTCCCTAGCAGTACCCCATTTAGTGTATATTGGTGACATCCATTTCTCCTGCCCATGTGCATAACCTTACATTTATCAATGTTGAACATTATTTGACATTTTTCTACCCAAGCCCGGCATTTATCCAGGTCCTTTTGTAGCCGTACCTTGTCATCCATTGTATTAATTGTCTTGTATAATTTTGTATTGTCTGCAAATACTGATATTTTACTGTGCAGTCTGTCTATCAGGTCATTGATAAATATATTGCACAGAATGGGCCCAATACTGAACCCTGTGGCCCCCCCACTAGCAACGGTGGCCCAATCAGAGTACGGTCCATTTATTACCACCCTCTGCTTTCTATCTCTGATCCAGTTCTTTACCCAGATACACACGTTTTCTCCCAGTCCGAGCTGCCTCACTTTGTATATCCGCCTATTATGTGGCACGGTGTCAAAAGCTTTAGGGAAATCCAGATATACAAGATCAATAGACTCTCCCAGGTCCAGTCTAGAACTTACTTCATCGTAGAAGGTGATCAAATTGGTTTGACATGATTGACCCCTCATGAACCCGTGCTGATGAGGAGTAATACCATTGTCAAATTCCTGAAGGATAACAGGCAAACCCACTTGAGGAGATGACACATAGATTAACAGATTGTCTGCAAAAGGGACAGTTAATGCTCCATACTCCCATTTGCTAAGGTCGTTAGCACTCGTGCAGAGCATTTACACTGAGAGACTTCACCGCTGGAGCGCAGGCCTCTCGCTTGTTTCTCACTCAGGGCTTCACCTTCTACCAAGCAGGAAGCCCATTAACCACAGTACAGTTGCCAAACACTTTGCCACATCTGCTTCACCGTTGAACAGCACTTGATAGGGAAAACAAGGGTTTATCTGAAGTTGCTGTGTCACCCATTATGCATGTTTTATTTGATGATCTGGGCCGATCTCTGGCAGCTGTTGCAGTATCCGAATTTTGTAATACTCCACAGCTTGTGTCTAGAATTGGATTACCATCTACAAAACTGTTTACAGTTTATATAGGCGTTTCCTTAAGTTTGGGACACCCTTTATAAAGCCATGATCTACTCTTTCAAGTAGTGGTAGCAACTTATTTTTGTAGGGTCACCTCTAGGAATCCCAAGTATACTCTGTCAAATGCTTATGGGATTAAAATGGCTGCAAACAGATGGGTCCTTTCTTGGTTGGTGCAGTTATGTGTGCTTGTAAAAGCTCCATTGAATGCTTTGGGTAAGAACAGGGAAAATGCTTCCTAAGTAGTGTGGGGTAAAGCCATCAGAACCCATACTCTTTCCTATTTGAAAATGGTCAATAATTAATGTTAGTTCTGTAGCCAAGAAGTCTCATTCCAAGGTTGATGTGCTCTCCTCTGAGTCTTCTGGTTTAGGAGAACCATGGGAACTGCAATTTGTCAGAAATGTAGTAGAGGTCATAGTAATAGGATCAAAAATCCTCCAGTAGAATGCATGAAGCCACAGGAGTATGAATTATAGAGAGGTGCAATTGTAGGATGTGGGAATGAATTGCCTTAGGCAAGTATCAACTGCACTTATCTCTGTACTCGAAGTACCCATTTCCAGGGGCGTAACTATAGAGGATGCAGGGGATGCAGTTGCACCCGGGCCCAGGAGCCTTGGGGGCCCATAAAGCCTTTCTTCTCCATATAGGAAGCCCAGTACTATGAATAAAGCATTATAGTTGGGGGCCCCGTTCCAGGTTTTGCATTGGGGCCCAGAAGCTTCAAGTTACGCCTCTGCCCATTCCATATCTGGTCTGTAAAGTTCAATTATCGTTCAGCCACTGAGAAACATTGCCGAAGCATACAAACCACAGTCATTTGTTTGCTTTTACCCAAGGTGCTTGTTCTTCATTAGTTGTTTGCCAACATATCGTTCGTAAGGGAAATCTCCATGTAAATTGTTTTGTAAGTATGAACAACTGTGACTTTTCACCAGACAACTTTTGATCAACCAGCGACTATTTTTACAGGAAAACGCAGTAAATCCAGTGTAGGGTAAAAACTCTTTCTCTTTATTGAACAATCCAGACAGACTTAGAGGAACGAGAAGCATGTGCCGTCTTACATGGTTCAGGCAAACATACTTCTTGTTTCTCTATATCTGTCTGGATTGTTCAATAAAGAGAAAGAGTTTTTACTCTATGCTGGACTTACTCCGTTTTCCTGTGCATCGGTTGTGGTTTCCAGCCAGTCCTTCGCTCTATTGACTGATTATTTAGACAATAGTCGTCCTATGTGAAGCCATCTAAATGTAAAGGGATCTCTGAACCACAATTAACATTATTCATTATCTTAGGGAAGAGTTATCAAGCAGTCAGAGGGGGAAGACTTGATGGAAGTATATTCTGTTAGCAGAGTGATATAGTGACTTGCACATTCTCTTTTCAATCCAGTCCTGTGGGAAATAAAGATCTGTCTAAGGACACATTTCAGGGGCTGTAATTGTATTGGGGAGCTTGGAGGAACCGTGAGAGTGACGAGTCTCAAACGCAGTGATAGTTTTCTTAATGCCTGCCAAGTATGAGGCCTCTTTCACACGGGCGACAGTGATATCGCTGCTATGTACACACGATTTTGTAGCCTCAGGGATGCTGTTTTCTTGGGAAAAATGTAGTATTGCGTCACTGCTACCTGCGATTTTCTTGTGTGATGAAATTGCATGATTTCATCACAAGAAAGTTAATAGGACTTTCTAATGTTAAAATCAGACCGCACGAAAATCGCAAGTTTGTGCTATGTGATAAACAAGGCGGTTCCATAGAGAAACATAGGCTACGAAACATCATTTTTGGAATGATAACCACTCCGTCTAAGGCCTCCTTCCCACGAACGGATTTACGCCGCGTAATTCGCGGCGAAAATCCGCTGCGTTGCCCCCTGCTATTAGGTTCTATTGAACCTAATAGCACAATGCTCACGATGCGGAATTCCACCGTGGAATTACGCACTGTGAAATCTCCCGTCCTCACCCGCGGCATGCTCTATTTGTCACGGGTGTACGCGCTGACGGCTTCCATTGCAGTCAATGGAAGCCGTCCGTTCACGCTATCTCCCGCTGTAACACAGCGGAAGATAGCGTGAAAACGCTTTCCCGCCTACCGCCGCCACGTCATATGACGCGGCCGGCGCGTCACGTGACATGGCCGGCCGCATCATGTGACGCGGTGGGCGTGTCACATGACGCGGCGGCAGTGGGCGGGGAAGCGTCTTCCCGCTATCTTCCGCTGGTAAGTATGGGGTCTCTGGGGGGCGCCGTGACGGGCTTCGCCGCAGAATATTCCGCAGCAGAGCCCGTCACGCTCGTGTGAAGCCGGCCTAAGAGCCAGTATTGTCAGTTTGTAGAAATCTTTAATTCTCCGTGCCTACAGTGCAACAAGCGCCATGAGAGCAGGACTCTCCATTGAACTGCTGCACAGATTTGATTGACTGCCGTACCATCAATCAGGAGATCACTATGGCCATCAATCAGAGCAGCGCAATGGGGAGTGCCGAGGGCACTTTAGGATAAAGTCTTGCCTTCATGCACTTGTGGGAGTAGCGCAGGGGATTAACCTTGGATTTCTATAAACTGGTGGTGACGATACTAACTACATACACAGAGATATGCTTTACACCTGCTCCCCAACCCTAAGGCCTCTTTTACACGACTGTGTGCGTTTTTACAAATCGCCCATATGTGCTGTAAAATCGCATGAATGAAGAATTGCCACGATCGAGTCCCAAACTTTAGTCATGTATTTTCTGCCATTCAAACGGGTGGCTACTTCGTATCGGCAAAAATGCACTGCAGCGCGGAAATCCCTCGATTGGCAGAAATCCTCAGAATGACTACTAATGCTTAAATACAGCCAGCTGTCTTTTTTTCCTAGCATTGTTCACCCTGTAACTCTCTCCCCCTCCCTTTTTTTCCGCTTTCATTGAAGTCGATGGGAGCTTCCAGGGTATCTCGGCAAAAGATAGGACAAGACCTATCTTTTGGCGTGGTGTATAAAATCAGTGGCCAAAAACGTTTGCGGATGTGCTATTTTTTCCTGAACAACTTTTTTTGCGCCCAAAAATCATTCACGATTTTTGATCTAGAAGATTCAATAAGTAATTGCTCTATCACAGGATTGAACCTAAAACGTAACGCTTACTTGATAATTTCTAAAAGCAGGGAGAATATATATATATATACTGTATATACTTAAACTTCTCTCCCAAAACCAGCACAATTGAAATTAACAGTAAGGGGTGAAGAGGTTAAAGGGCAGGTACAATCGCTCCCTTATATAATGAGTGGTCTGTAGGTAAAGCTGTAGAGATCTAATTGGCATTGATTTAATTGATTCCATATACCGTATATACCGGCGTATAAGGCGACGGGGCGTATAAGACGACCCCCCAACTGTCACCTTATACGCCGGTATACAGTGGAGAAAAAAAAAAAATTCATTACTCACCTGCCCCGGCGTTCTGTCGCGCTCCGGCAGGATGTCGCTCGCTCCGGCAGGCTGTCGCTCGCTCCTCGTCCCGGCGCAGCATAGCTTTCTGAATGCGGGGCTTGAAATCCCCGCTTCCAGAAAGCTAATACACACGCCGGCAGCCATGACATCATTGAATGGCTGTGATTGGCTAAAGCACACGTGGCTTCAGCCAATCACACTATTCAATGACATCATTGAATGGGTGTGATTGCTAACACGTGCGCCTTCAGCCAATCACAGCCATTCAATGCTGTCATGGCTGCCGGCGTGTGTATTAGCTTTCTGGAAGCGGGGATTTCAAGCCCCGCATTCAGAAAGCTATGCTGCGCCGGGGACGAGGAGCGAGCGACAGCCTGCCGGAGCGAGCGACATCCTGCCGGAGCGCGACAGAACGCCGGGGCAGGTGAGTAATGAATTTTTTTTTTTTACACTTTTTTTTTTTTTGTATTACCGGCGCATAAGACGACCCCCGACTGCAGAGCAGATTTTTCGGGGTTCAAAAGTCGTCTTATACGCCGGTATATACGGTAATACTTTTTCAAATCCCATTACCATTTAGAAAGGATTCGTACCTCTGAGTATCTCATATATGAAAGATAGGATATACCTTAGACCAAGATCCAGTCTATATCCTTAATGTCTCACCATTACTCAAGAATAGCACTATTGAGGACAGCAAGGCCACCGTATGTCTACATACTATCTACACTGAATTGACTAGATAATACTGTCTAAGCTATACTGAGCTGGCTATAATGAAGGCCAGAATCTGTGCTTGCTGTGATACCCAAACCTAACTATGCCGCATAGATGATACTACCATGCTGCACAACTAAATTGGCTAGATAATACTGGCTGGGCTATACTAAGCCAGCTACAGCAAGGGGCAGTACCTCTGATTGCTGTAATACTCCAGCTTGGCATAAATGATACTAGCTATGATACAGGGTTAGTGGCCAAAAAACATTTTTATATATAGCCTGACTTAAATATCAGTCCAGCCATCCATCTATCAATCAATTTAATTGTTAGCTAATCTATATTTCTCTAGCTCTATGCGTTTCCACAACATAATGGTAGATGTTTCATCTGGAGCTTTTTAGATCAACAGAAAAAATATTTAATTCTAGAGGATAATTAGATAAGCAGTTTGCCCTGCAGCCCTGATAGCGGACTGACAGCGTGCCATGCAGCCCTGATGGCGGACTGCCAGTGTGCCATGCAGCCCTGATGGCGGACTGACAGCGTGCCATGCAGCCCTGATGGCGGAAAGACTGCGTGCCATGCAGCCCTGATAGTGGACAGACTGCGTGCCATGCAGCTGTGATGGCAGAAAGACAGAGTGCCATGCATCCCTGATGGCGGAAAGACAGCGTGCCATGCAGCTCTGATGGCGGAAAGACAGCATGCCATGCAGCCCTGATGGCGGAAAGACAGCGTGCCATGCAGACCTGATGGCAGACTGACAGCGTGTCATGCACCCCTGATGGTGGACTTACAGCATAGTGAGTGAGACTGGCCCAGTGCAGCTATATATGCTCCAATCCCTATTCACTCGCGTCCAATCAGGACTAACTCAAGAGCAGATTGGTTGTTACCACCTCACATGATCACATGATACACATTATAACGTGTGATCAGCGCCCACCATCTTGGAAAACGCAGAAATCAGCACTTATGCTCTGAAATGCACAGGCAGAGCTAATAATACATGCCATGAATGTTAACATTATACAGAACCTATTAGGGGATGTGTAACACTCCAGAGTCAGCCATCCTAACGTAACCATTATTATATAACGTATAGGTTATAATATACAAAGCCTTCATTATGCATATAATGGATTATTCCTAGCATACTAGTAATACAAGCACATGCCGAGCAGAAATAATGCAGCAATAAAGATTATTATACTGCATTAAGATATTCATAACCCGTATGGAAAAATCCAATCAGTACTTTACATTTTACCATATGACTGAGGGTTTACTATATTTTCCACTAGGACATAAGGTTGTTCCTGCTGGCGCAGTCTCTCGTAGTGGTCACATTCTCAAGGTGTCCTCACCCTCCATGCTGTAGTCTCCTGGGTCATCTAGGCTGGCAGCCGTGGATTTGTCAGCTTTCCTAAAGCCGGTGTCACACGAGCCTAGGTGCATTTATACGCACATTTGCATAATGGGCGATACGTATTTGCGTAGGTATGTGCATGTTTTACTGTACTTTTTGCATGCGCAAATTGTGCATATTTGCGTGTGCAAACAACCATGCTCCCATATATTGAAATGGGAAACTAGTGTAATTAGGTTCTATTCACTGTGTATTACACATGCAATACGCTGTGCAAATACGTTTGTGTGACGCAGGCCTAAGACCACAGATCTCGCACCAGTGAACCCTCCAGCCATCTGCACTGCCAGGCATTGAGATATACAGAATATTTACCACTCTAACCTAGTGGCCCTCTAATGCTCCAGCACCCTCAAGCTTCCTTAACTTCCATTGCCTAACTGTCACTGTACTAAAGGTTGGTGTCTACAACCTCTGCTCCACCTCCCGGTCTGGGGGCTTAAACACACGTGCGTGTTTTAGTCCCGTTATGCAGCCGTGAAAATTGCAGGCGCATAAGAGGAAAAAACGAAACCATGGATTTTGTGATAAATTGGCTTGTCTAAAAGAACCCTAAGGCCTCCTGCCCACGGCCATGTCGGTGACCACCGGCGGAATATCACAGCAGAGTCCGACACGGTGCCCCCCAAAGACCCCATACTCCCCCCTTTCGGATCTGCGAGTCCTATCTGGCGAGCCGGCGTGCATGTGCAGTGCAGCACATGATGCGCCAGCGGTGGGCGATGACGCGTTATCATGCCATACTTCCACTGTGCTCACAGCAGAAGTAGCGCGTGACGGACGGCTTCCATTGACTACAATGGAAGCCGGCTGCATGTTTTTCTGCGGCAATTAGAACATGGCGCGATTTCCGGTAGAATTCCACAGCGTGAACATTGGAAGTCAAAAAGCTATTACTGTGTTTCCCCGAAAATAAAACAGTGTCTTATATTAATTTTTGTTCAAAAAGGTTTAACTTTTTTACATGTATAGCTGCCTGAACACTATTTAAATTGACTTTTTTAATTAACTGTTAGCAGGGCTTAATTTTGGAGTAGGGCTTATATTTGAAGTATCCTCAAAAAGCCTGAAAAATTATTTTGCATCCTCAAAAATTCTGGAAAATCATGCTATGTCTTATTTTCAGGGTATGTCTTATTTTCAGGGAAACAGGGTAGGTTCAATAGAAACTAATAGCTGCGGGATAATCTGTCCCTGGGAATTAGCCCTAACTTTGAGCTGGTGTATGCAAATTGTCCGTTTGCTTTATGCAAATTCACAGTACATCTGTTAACCCTTGGTCTGCTGTAGAATGTTTAAGGCGAACCAGCCAGCACCTGAAATACAATATACAGTGGTATAAAATACTATTACAACATAACAAAGTCCTTATAAAGCCTCATCACAGCATTACAAAACATATAGGCATAGACATATCTCTCCTAACATAGTATATACAGCTTTGGGGTACCAGGAGATGTTTCTGGGTACCACATGTAGACAAGCTAATATACTACAGGACATAAGTGACATCTACTAGAACAATAACAGAATTGTGAAGACAGGATAAAGATGTAGGTTGCAATCCCTCTAACTGTAAAGCTAACGGGGGATGCCAGATTCAATGTTACTTCTGTTCCATCCTTTCATAAAGATGTATGGTCACCATAAACCAACTGTTTCCGCTGCTTGATATACATGGGAGAAAAGCAGATTGCCAACATAAAACACAACCACATATAACAGAGGAACTAAGATGTAAAGCGATATAGGTAATAGATTACAATGCGATGCTGACATATAGATGGGCTGGGGAAAAAAAAGTTTGGTCCCGTGTTAGCCAATAGAGAAAAATGTGATTATTTTCAGTAAGGCTTTAGTCACACGACCCCCACCCCCACCCCACCCAGTAGCCTCAGTAGTAATACTTATTACTATTGGGGCTATTATAGGGTACACTATTGCTAATAGTGTCCCCTATATCTACTTCAGTAGTAACAGTGACCCCCACAATAGCTCAAGTACTAATAGAGCCCCTCCCCGAAACCCATATACTTTCCTCCTCCTGATCTTCAGAGTGCCGTTGTCCCTTTTATCAGTGCTGCTGCAGGCGGAAGTGTGTGCGCCTGCAGCTGCACCTCCTCACTTCTCCTCTCCTCCTGTGAAACCAAGGAGGAGAGGAAGATCCCATATGCACACACTGCCATCAGTGTGCGCATCTGGCAGTGGCACCCTGGCAGCTATTAATTTTAATGGTGACCCCATGTCCCAAAAGCAAGACAACAGTGGGGCAAACATCCCAAAGCGGGACCAACGGCTGTCGCACTTGGTGCCCTGGGCAAAGCAAGACACAGGGTCCCACAGCGGGACTGTCCTGCCTAAAACGGGACGTCTAGTCACCTTATGTATATGGCACAAATATGTGCTTTCCAGTCCCACTAACTATTTGTTGTAGGGTACGTTAGCCCCCCCCACTGCCCATCCTTTAAATACGAGAGTCAGCTGGAGGTGGGGGGGGGGTGTAAATCCTGGTTGCCATCCGGTTTGAATAGGGAGGGCACCTAACAAGCATCAGGGCTTACTGTTGCCACCAATGAAAGGGCTAATGGTCCTTTTACAGAGACTAATTATCGTGCAAGAGTGTTCCTCCAAATGCCCATTCATTTAACAAAAGGGCAGCGTAAAGGGACCAGCACTCAGCCAATAAACAAGCACTTGTTCGTCAGCTGATTGGCTCATTTATGGGGTCATAATAAAAATGCTCAGTACCCAGCTGCACACCGCCCTGTGTAAATGGGGAGGCATGCATCCAATCAATGACAACTCTATGGGAACAATCGTGTTAACAACAAGTCATCCCTATAGAGCAGATAATCTGCCCGTGTACATGGAGGTCACAAGCACTGACCGACATGCTCATTGTCAGTCATTGGTCATGAGTACAGAACATTTGCCACCCTCGGAGGCAGGACCAAATCTCCCAATGCCAACTGGAGTGAAGAGGTTTGGCAGTTTGTGTTGAACTCCAATCAGTGGTGAGCAGCATGGCACCCATGCCGTATTGATTCCACTCAGTCTGAGTAGCAGAGGAACCAAAAAAACGTGAGCGACCCCCTTGACGGCAGTGGTTAGAAGTGTTTAGTTTTCGTGTTGATACATATTCAAAAGGTAGTTACAGAATCTTGTGGTCTGGTATTTGCTAGGGTTTTCCAAGAAATGTGCCACTTTCCCCACCATTGGAAAGCCATGCCCACGTTCCCACATAACTCTCAATAATCACAAGTAAGGCTGTAACTATGAAATGACAGCGGCTCCATGTTCTCCTCCTGCATGGATTTGTATGACCCTGGCGGTAAAGCAAACACTGTACTTTGACTATGTGCATTCTACCGAATCAGGATCTTAGGAGGTATTGCTCGGTGTAGAACATTTCAGCCCACTGCATTGTCCGTGCCTTGATTTAATAGAAATATTCCCAAATGAAGCTGAATAATCTCCAGCTCTGAAAGTATCCCCTTTTAAAAATCTAAGTGCCCTTACATAAGACCAAATGCTTTACGAAATATCCATCCTGCTGTGTATTCCTTCTTTGCAAGTGAATACACGTTGCGAAATCACCCCGTCTTTAAAGCATCTCTCAGCACTTCCCTGCCCTTTGCTGTAGTCAAATCCCTTCATTAAGAAGACCTTGCTTCAGAACATTCACAGCCAGCACGGAAACATGAAGTGGCTATACTGTATGTCTCATGCGAGGATATGAACCTGGCAATTTCCTATTTCATATATATTTCTGAGCAGAACTCTTCCTCCCCCTCATAACACTGAGACTTGTGAAATACTATGTAGCAACGTACACATAAAAGATTCTGCCAATAAAATACCTTGTAGCTTGGGATCCACAATAGGTTTTATTTGACCTACCTTCTACTGTTTACACAACTTTTCTATATATGTGTGGGTGTCTGTGTGTATATACACTTACCAGCCATGACATTGAAATCACTGACAGGTGAAGTGAATAGCATTTATTATCTTGTTCTAATGGCACCTGTCAAAGGGTGAGATATATTATACAGCATGTGAACGTTCAGTTCTTGACGTTGATGTATCAGGAGCAGGAAAATGGCCAAGTGGAAAGATCTGACTGACTTTGACAAGGACCAAATTGTGATGTCTAGATGACGGGGTCACAGCATCTTCAAAATAGCAGGTCTTGTGGGGTGTTCCAAGTGTGCAGTCGTTAGTACTTTCCAAAAATGGTGCATACCGGCAACAGAGTCATGGGCACTTGCTTAACTATAGGGGGTGCAGGGAGTGCGGTGGCTCCCGGAACCAGGACTCTTAGGGGGCCTATCTGCTCCATATAGTAAGCCTAGTAGTATGAATAAAGCATTATAGTTGGGGGCCCCATTACAGATTTTGCATCGGGGCCCAGAATCTTCAAGTTACGTCTCTGGTCATGGGTAGTCAACTTCTGTTGTGCTTGGGAAAGAAGACTAGCTCTTCTGGTGCAGTCCCATGGAAGAGCAACTATAGCACAAAGTACTGTAAAAGTTCATGCAGGCTGTGATAGAAAGGTGTCAGAAAACACAGTGCATCACAGCTTGCTGTACAAAGGGCAGCGTAGTTGCAAAACGGTCAAAGTGCCCATGTTGACTCCGGTCTATCATGAAGAGTGCCTATAACGAGCACAGGATCATCAGAAATGAACCATTGAGAAATGGAAGAAGGCGGCCTGGTCTAATGAATCTTATTTCACTTATATCATTATGTGTGGCCATGTACGTGACCTAGTAAAGAGATGACATCAGTATGGCAATAAGACAAGCCGATAGAGGCAGTGTGATGTTCTGGGCAATGTTCTGCTGGGAAGCCTTAAGTCCTGGCATTAACTAGGATGTTACTTTAACACATATTGTACCACCTTACTAAACATAGTTGCAGACCAAATACACTGCTTCATGATGACGGTATTCCCTAACAGCAATGATAACAAACCATGACACACTGCAAAAATTGTCCAGGAATGGTTTGAGGAACATAGCAAAGAGTTCAGGTTGATGACTTGGCCTTCAAATTCCCCAGATCTCTAACCAAATAAGCAATTGTGGGATATGCTGGAAAACGAGGTTCTACCCGTGGAGATCCCACTATGCAACATACAGTTCTTAAAGGAGCTATTGCTAATGGCTTGGTAACAGATACCACAGGACATCCTCAGAGGTTTTGTGGAGTTCATGCCTTCTTGAGTTAGAGTTGTTTTAGCGGTACAAGATGGATCTACACAACATTAAGACAGGTGGTTTCATTGGTATGGCTAATCGGTGTGGCTGTGTTTGTATAGGCCTATATATTTTTTTCTATTTAGTTTAATCCTACTATTATGACATCATTGTGGAAATTTAAAAAAGAAATGCTTCTAAAATAAAAATGTAACAGCTTTACATTTGATTGAAAATATCCTACCGATTTGTGTCTACAACTTCTATGCAGACCTATGTGTCTCCATGGTTACAGACTACAAATAAGTCCTATGTAGTCTGATCTTGCAGTCCTTCCGTTCCATCTCCCCAACTTCTAACGAAAAAAACTAAATCTATGTTAGCCAAAAGTAGGGGAGGTTGCGGAGACTGCTGACTACTATGTATCTTAGTAATAATTGCATAATAGCATTACTTAGACATCAGATTATTGTATGCATGTAGATGTTATTTGCTCACTGTATATTGGGATTATTTGAGCACTGTGTGGTGTTAGCACTGATGATTAGACTTGTCCAATATAATACTTGCACAGTATATGATGGTGTATGACCACTAAGTGCAAGGTTGACCCAGGAGCTCCAACTCATATTTTTGGTCACATCTTTCGTTTTCTTCTGCCATCTCTCAGACCCAAGTTGAGTTTACTGGACTTCTTATTATAGACATATATGTATCTCAGCTAGACATCTTCACTGCTTCTCCAAAACCCTCTTCACTGTGATTCCTGTACTAAGAGTTAATACCTTTTATAAAATCCTGACAAGCTCTAATGAAACTTTTGTATTTGATTAAAAATGAGATTTCCTCTGTGCCGGGAGCAGAGTGGTTTTGCCCCATATGAAAGAGTCCTCAGGAAAATCGGAAAATGTTTCTGATTCAGTCCAGAATGCTGCAGATACTGGATGAAATGTGATGCTCATGTGGTGTTATTACAAGTATAAATATATAGACGAGATAACGACAAGTATCAGTACATAGCTTGAGCATGCTACTTTCATTCACCACTATGGCTCTTCATAATGATAATGGTGAAAAAAAACATAAATTCCGCCATTGTTTTTTTTTTTTTATGGCGTTCCATATGTGGTATAGATGTGACTTCTTTTTTTCCGTGATGTATATATATATATATATATATATATATATATATATATATATATATGTATACCTATATATATATAGGTTTTTCTACTTTTGACAATAAAAAGCATTTTTTTGAGAAATAATTTATTTTATTTTTTTGCTCCACTGCATTCAAAGTTTTTTTATTTTTTCATGGACAGAGCTTTGTGAAGGCTTGTTTTTGCATGACAAACTGTAGTTTTTACTAGTATTATTTTGGGGCACATATGACTTTTTATATCACTTTCTATTGCAGTTTTTTTGGGGGGGGGGGGGGTGAAATGAACAAAAATTGCATTTTGGCTTCATTTTTTGGAGTTATTTTGTCATGTGCATTAAAAAAATGTGTTACATTTACAGTACAGGTCCTGATGGTGATACCAAATATGTATTTATCTATTCATTTTTTTAATTAAACAAAGGGAAAAGTGCACAAAACGAGTTTCTTACATTTTTTTACTATTTTTATTTTTTCTAACATATATTTTATGTTCCTCTAGGACAGGGGTGTCAAACTCATTTTCACCGAGGGCCACATCAGGCTTATGGTGACCTTCAAAGGGCTGATTGTAAGGCCGCCTGCAGACGGCCAGGTCGGATCCTGCTGTGAGAATTCTCGCAGTGGGACCCGACCCGAGCCCCTGCAGGAACCAGCGAGGCACTCACCTGCTCCCGCGGCTCCAGCTCTATTATGTGTTGGGTGCCGGGCAGCCGGCGCATGCGCAGAGCAGAGCCAGCGGCCGGGGAGTGACATTTCTGTGCAAGGCTTGCAGAAAAAGAGCGTGCCGCGATTTTTTTTTTGCGCAAGATTTCACGTGGACAAATCGCGGCCATCTGCATAGGATCGCGTTTTCTAACGCAGTCCTATGGCAGCTTCCACAGGCAGAAATTCTGCGGGAAATCCCGTTGCAGAATTTCCACCCGTGTGCATGGGCCGTGCAAATACGTGGTGAATGCGCAGGATACCTATGTATTCACTGCATATTTGCGCACCATTTCAAAGGGCCCATCTGCGTTAATTTTTGCAAACGCAAATATACAGGCCTAAGCGATTTTCGATAGCGCAAATATGCAGCGTATTTGCGCGACCGAAATACAATTACACCCGTGTGAATGAGCCCTAATAGTGACCCTGATAGTGGCCCCAGTAAAAATAACGACCCCCACAGTGGCCCAATTAGTAATATTAACCCCCTCAGTAGTAATACCCCCATAGCAATGTTAACCCCCCCTTAGTAATAATAAGCCCCCCTCAGTAATGAGCCCCCCTTAGTAATAATAATAAGCCCCCCTCAGTAACAAGCCCCCCCCCTCAGTAACAAGCCCCCCCCCCCTCAGTAACTATAAGCCCCCCCCTCAGTAACAATAAGCCCCCCCTCAGTAACAATAAGCCCCCCCTCAGTAACAATAAGCTCCCCCTCAGCAACAATAGGCCCCCCTCAGCAACAATAGGCCCCCCTCAGCAATAATAAGCCCACCTCAGCAATAATAAGCCCCCTCTTAGCAATAAGCTCCCTCAGTAACAATAAGCCCCCCCCAACCCATATACTTACCTCCTCCTACCATAGCTGTCAGTGCCGCGCCCCCTCTGCTTGCACTGAGCCCGGATGCACACTGACGTCGGTGTGTGCGCCCGGCTGGCTTCCTCCCCCGAGTCCTCTCCTGCGGAACTAAAAAGCAGGGGACTCAGGGGAGGAGGATACTGGCTGCACACTGACGTCAGTGTGTGCTGGGATCAGCGCTGCCGGAGTGATTACCAGCAGGGAGCTGTGGCACCCCACCTGGTAATTGCTGCAGTGGTGAGCGTCGTCGGCACACTGCGGGCCACATGACACAAGGTAGCGGGCCGGATTCAGCCCGCGGGCCTTGTGTTTGACACATGTGCTCTAGGAGACTTGAAACTGAGATTTTGTGATCGCTCAGATAATACACTGCAGTACTTCTGTATTGCATAGTAACATAGTAACATAGTTCGTAAGGCTGAATGAAGACAATGTCCATCTAGTCCAGCCTGTCTCTCCTGTGTTGTTGATCCAGAGGAAGGCAAAAAACCCCAAGAGCAGAAGCCAATTAGCCCTTTTGGGGAAAAAAATTCCTTCCCGACTCCCTAATGGCAATCAGACTGTTCCTTGGATCAACCCCTAATAGTTCCTACCTGCCTGTAAACCCGGATTACAATTAACCTAAAATTTATAACCTATAATATCCTATCCTTGCAGTGTATTAAATAAATTTTCTTTAACTATTACAGTCTATGGCAGGCTGGGACACCTTTAACTGTCATCCAATTGCCATGGCAACCCATTACATAGCAGAGGGTTATGACATGTAAGGAGTTGAAGTGGATCAGTAAGAGAGATTCTTGTTCTGATAAACTCAAGATGCCCATGTATTATATAGATGGCCACTGATCTAATTAGCAACAGCTTCCCTTAAATGCCTTGCTGGCATTGCCTCCCATTACCTGAAATAAATCCAAACTGAAAGGGGTTCTTTTTGATTTAATATGTTCTTTAACGAGGATTTCCTACCATAGACATTTGTAGCTTGGCTGCTGTAACCTCCACTCATCAGACATTTATGACATATCAAATTGATGTGTTATGACAGTTTCAGATCAAAAACCCTTTCAATGTAGCTACTGAGTATAATGCAAAGTTATATTTCTGTTACATTGCCAATAGATTGGAGGTTGCTTAATGGGTTATTTCAGCAAATACAACGTATCCATCGATCATGTACTAATACGTGTTGTGCATCAATCCCTCCTCATAGTTTTTAGGATCTCTGTTTGTGTTATGGGATCCTTCGTTGCTTACTTTTGAAGGATGAGAATTTGTCGTGGTCAAGGGATGATCACACATGCACAGCTCGTTACAAGACGGATCTCCGATAACCATACTGTGACAGTTGAGCAGCTGTGCATCTAATATGTCAGACTGCTTTAACCTCTTAGTACCGGCCAATACGCCTTTTTACTAACATCACTAATAGGCTTTACATTTGCACATAAATATTGTTATGGCGGTGGCTTAACTGACTACTGACAACCAGGCTCCTGCTCTAACTGCCAAGGAGCAGAGAATTCTCAGATCCTGACAGTGTAACCCCTTTACATGCCACAATTAATAGCAACTGCAGCATGTAAGCAGGTGACAGGGGAGCAGGCTCCTCCTGTCACCCTTTGGCACCCCTCAATGCAATCACAGGGTACCAATGGGTTTCCATGTTAGATGGAGACCTTGGAAAGACCCCTGTGTCTGCCATCTAATTCAACCTACTAGACCCTGCCTCCGGCACAGTCCAGTAGGCTGCTGTCAAAGGCCAAGTAGAATGCACTACATCAGCAATACAGTGTACTGTTCTAGCAATCAAACAATTGCATCTTCAAGTCCCCTTGAGAGACCCAAAAATAGTGTCAAAAAAAGTTTAATTTTCCATTTTTCAAAAACCCTTTTAAAAATGGGAAAATACAAAAAAAATGTAAAAAGCAACACAGAATAGGTATTACCAAATTCGTAATGACCTGAACATAGAAAATATATTTTGTTAATTATCAGACATAGTGAACTCAGTAAAAATAATTTTAAAAAAGTAATAGCAGAATTGCTATTTTTTGTGCACCTTCCAAAAAATGCAATAAAGAGTAAGGGTGGCTTCACACAAGCGTGTTTTTGTGCGTACATAGGTGCATACATAAGTGCGCACCCATGGACGTGCAAAAACACTCAAGAATGCAGGTCCATGCATTGCCTTCAACAGAGCTGTGGCTGTTGCCGGTGGCTCCATTGAAAGCAATGGTCTGGCGGCACCCCGTATTTATTTTACATATAAGCCCTTCCGTGAAAAACAAGGATTTTAGTGTAAAAAAAAATAATAATAATGCACGCATTGTCTTCAATTGAGCCGTCATCTCCGCGAAAAACAAAGAAAAGGGGTGTTAAAAAAAAAACATACTCACCTCCCTTCAGCTGCCGGGGCTCAGCAGAGTCCTCTCAGCGCTGTCCCCAGCTCTTCTAAGCAGTTCTTTCAGCAGGCAGGGATTTAAAGTCCTCACCTGCTATAAGAGCAGCTTCTGATTGGCTTAGCCCCTTAGCCAATCACAGGCAGCTCTCGCTGAATGACAGGCATGATCTGGAAAGAAAGTTATCATGTAATTTTTACTGAATGGTGCACCAACAAAACTCAAAAACAATGGCAGAAATTCTGAGGGGATTTTCCATCTCCCCCCCAAAAATGTAATAAAAGTTATATAACAGATATGTACCCCAAAGTGATACCATTAAAAAATATAACACTTCCCACCCCCCACACCAAAAAAAAGCCCTCCTACGGCTATATCACAAGTCATGGCTCTGGCAATGCGACAATGAAAATCGCTTGGTAATTAAAGGAGTTGTCCGGCCACACAGGGTAAAACTTTTTATAATGCTGCTGCTTTCCTTTCAGTAAGGATAGTAACAGACAGCATACAGGGGCTCAAACCGGCCGGCAGATCAGCTGCAATGTCAGTTTCTTACCTTAGATTCTGATCTTCACTGCAGCTTTCAAAGATGGCGCCTCTCTGCGCTCTCCCTCTTCTGTGTGCGCGCTCCCGATGGTAGTAAGAGACATGAAAAGGCAGGATTTCCCTCAGCTCACGTCCTAGCCCCGCCCACGACACGCCCACCTCTATTGAACTGCTCTACAGTCTCTCCCCGCCCAGGCCCCGCCCCCTGCTAAAGTAAAGTAAAACATTTCCCCACACACACATGCCCTCATAGTGCCCCTCTCACAATGACCCACTTCTGTCAGCCGGGTCCATGCACACACACACACATCACTGCACCCCCCCCTGCACACATCCATCCATCCATCCATTCCTCCATCTCTCCCTCTCCAACCCCCCCTCCCCCTTCCCCCGGGACTTCTGACAGCGGGTCTCCAGACACCACGAACACACACACACACATCACTGCACCCCCCCCCCCCTGCACACATCCATCCATCCATTCCTCCATCTCTCCCTCTCCAACCCCCCCCCCTTCCCCCGGGACTTCTGACAGCCGGTCTCCAGACACCACGAACACACACACACATCACTGCACCCCCCCCCCCCCTCTGCACACATCCATCCATCTCTCCCTCCCCACCCCTCCAACTCCTCCTCTCCAACATTTCTCCCCTTCTCCCCTTCCACATACCTTTCAAGTCCCGATGGTGTCTCCTTGGCTCTTCTCCAAGCAGCAGCGGCAGGCAGACACTCACTCCGCTCTGGTATATGAAACCAGGAAGTGAGTGTACTGCGCATGCGCCGACCGGCGGCGCGCGTCCCCTGCAATGATTAGGGAAAGAGCGCGGTCCCGGCGGAAGAACGAAGGACTGCGCATGCGCGGAGGGGAAGAGGTGCGTTCCCGCGCCGACGATAGCTGCTGCCGGCCCGACAAGAAAACCAGACGATTTCTTGTCGTAACCACGGACGACCGAGGGTCAACACAGGGGGGGGCACCCTAAAGGTAAGTGAATAACTTCTGTTTGCAACATTTTCAATGCACAATGTACATTACAAAGTGCATGGAAATGTGCAAACGGAAGTAATGAGCTATGATGTTTATGGCCGGACAACCCCTTTAAGGCACAAAATAGGCCTGTCACTAAGGGGTTAAAATAGTTTGACTACTCTTATTCCTTTTTGTCTTCGTCTTACTTCCAAAAAAAATATGATGCTCAAGAACGTTCCAACTACCACACCATCACCCTCATACCTCACACGAGCAAAATTATTTTAAAGATCATACAAAAATGCATTGCGACACTGGTTGAATGGGAACTGCTGGACTCTCAAGCTGACGTAGGACTAGAGAGCAAATCGCGAACCAGCGCTGGATCACGGAGAAGACCTGAGAGTATCATCAAAAGGACGTGTACATAAGTTTCATCGCCTACAGCAAGGCATTGGATTATGTGGAACATGACAGATTTTGGAAGTGTCTGAAGTAAATGGGCGTCCCAGAACATAATGAACAGTTTATAAGATCGCTTTACAACAACCAAGAAACAGCAGTCAGGACAGCTTATGGAAACACAGATTGGTTTGGAATCGAGGAAGGCGTACGGCAAGGCTGCATTCTATCACCGGTCCTTTTCAATCTGTACACAGAAACGATCATGAGTAGAGTTGAGCGAACGTACTCTGCCGAGCTTGATGCTTGTTAGAGTATTAGTGAGAGAGAGAGAGAGAGAGAGAGAGAAGCTCAGGACCCGGCGTCCCACATAGAAAAATCCTCGAGTCTCCCATTGTAGTCAATGGGGTTCATTACTAGAGTACAGCTCTCGAATTTTACGAAAAGCTCGACTCAAATAACAAGGACCCAAGCATTTGGGTGCTCGCTCATCTCTAGTCATGAGGTGATGCAATTTGGATGAATTAGAAATTGGAGTCAAAATCAGTGGCAGAATTGTCAACAACCTCCGATATGCAGATGACACCCCCCTGTTTGTGGAAAGTGAAAGGGATCTGGAATACCTTATCCAACAAGTGCAAAAGGAAAGCAAATGCATGGGACTGTACCTCAACAGCAAGAAAACAAAAGTCATGATCGTGGTAGGCAACAGTACAGTGAACATAAAAATGAACACAGAAGACTAGTCGTTTCAAGATTTCACCTTCCTTGGATCCAAAAATCGATTGTAACGGGCAATCTGGACCTGAGATCAAGAGACAGATTACACTTGGTAGGGATGCAAGGAATGGAAAAGATCTGGAAAAGCAAGGATGTTAGCATTGCCACAAAAACCAGACTGGTCAATTCAGTTGTTTTTCTCATAAAAACGTATGTTTGGGCAGTACAGAAGGATGAGGCGGGCAAACAGACAGAAGGAAAAGTGATGCGTTTGAACTATGGTGCTGGAGGAGAATGCTACAGATACCTTGGACTGCCATGACGACACACAAGGTAATGTTAGATCGTGGCAAACCGAAAATATCCGTAGAGAGCAAAATAATCAAACTGCTAGTTTCTTTTTTTGGCCACGTGATGCGTGCTGCTAACTCATTGAAAACAGTGCTGATGCTTGGCAAGGTCAGTGAAAAGAAAGAGAAGCTCAAGACAACAAAGAACAAGATGGCTGGATACAATGAAGGCCACCACGAACATTTCAATGGCAGAACTAAAAGAAGCCCTGAAAGACAGGAATGCGTGGAGAACATTCATCCATAGAGTGACTGAAGGTCGGATGCGGATGAACGGATAATCATCATTCCTCTTTGCTTAAATCAATAAACGTGCACTTGTTCACTCAAGTTTCTTTAGTCAGCAGGGCAGGCAGATGGGGCCTTCGAACTTTTCTAACTCCCATATCTTACTGCTCAGATTGTTTAAGGAAGTGGTTCTGGGAATTTGGAGGCAGAGGTCACTAGATAGGTGAGGGCCCTATAATCTTCTACTGTCACTATCATGGATTAGCTAAGAATCAAAGTCACTTTGGGAATGTTGCTAAGAAGATGAATTCCCTTTAAAGTGGCTGTCTTGTTTCAATAACCCCTACTAACATATTAAGCTAATAGAAAGGGAGAAGGGGGGAGGGGTCTCCTATCGGTCGTTCTTCTCAAATATCCCTAGTTTGGAGACAACATAAAAAACTGGATTTTTGACACAATGGACCATACATGTTCCTCTTTGAACATCCAAAAAGTTGGAAGATGTGTCATTGCCTGGTATTATCAAGAAATAGCCCTCGACTAGAGAGAACTACCAGCATCCATTGGAAACTATGGATGTCCCCATTTTTTTATTGACTCTATGTAAAGCTTTATATTGGCTGCAGCATCACTGGGAGGAACTTGAGTGTTATTTTGATAACAGCTGATTGTGGGGGATACCAATATTAAAGATGGCCATACACATTTTATAGTTGTTGGCTATTCCTTCTGACTCCCCCCCACCACATCCACCCATACACATGCATGCTTGACCTTGTTCTGAATAGGTAGAGGGGCATAAGCTGCTGTCAGACATCTCCGGTGGCAGCTTACCTCCCTTGAAAACAACAAGACTGGGCATATTGAAATCCAACATATTGACCCTTCTTTCTTTGATGTCTACTACTGGGGGATAGTCAGGACATCCCCATACACATTAGATGGTTGGCTGGCCCTGCCAAAATTGGTGGGTTCAGATGACGTTTATCTAATATGTATAGCTGCATTGACACTTTCTGTAATCAGCTCTTAGGGATCATATATACACTATATGGTCCTATTATGGCTCTATAACATCATAATATGGCCCCTGTACAAGTGTATGTTCATGAACACATAAAAAGGCTCTATGGTAAACACAGCCTTCTTTCTTCTAGTACTGATACTGGTAGCATATTAGGAAGTATTACATAATTACACTAGAAAAGACACTTAAAAACACAATAAATGACACTTTTCAAGTAGTGAAGTATGGCATTTTAATTTTTCCCACGAATATTTAAATATTTATAGTGGCAGAATCATCTAATCCAGTTGCTAATTTATAATAAGAATGGTGTCTCTCCTTAGTAATTATATTATCGTGGGCTTTCTTGAGATATATGACAGCTATCAATTTACTGATCTAAAACAGTCACATAAAAGATATTCGTGTTTGTGTAATTGACAAGAGTTCCTTACCGGCTGTATCCTCCTCCTTCTCATCCTACTTTCTAAAACTCAACATGAATAAAACTGAATTAATTATCTTCATCTCACTCAAACTCCTACCAGATCTTGTGCCATCTTAAAAACACCTCTTGGATATGATCTTTCCTTAACCCTGAGTCAACAGAAATACTAGTATATACGTCAGCGTTGAAACCCACGACCTTCTGTACTTTAGTCAGTAGCTCTCAGCAGTGAGGTATCCAAATTGCTGGACACGTTTCACTGCATACATTAGCCTCATTCCCTGGTCCTGCAACCCAGTCCCTGTTCTAGCACTGCCTGGTTCTTGATTAGACTTCCTGTAAAGCCTGGCCCTGCCACTCCGTCAGTGTGTGATTATTCTGCTCCTCAGTATTTGATCAGCTCCACTTCTGCCTGCTCCTCTGCCATTTTGACAAGACCTCCTGAAACCGACTTCTGGCTTCCCATCTGACTACGTACTCGCCTCATCCTTCTCTACTGCATACCGAGCCCACCTGTTGCTGACTCCTGTCTTTCCATCTGACTATGTAGCCGCCTCATCCTTCTGTACTGCATACCGAGACTACCCATTACAGATTTCTGGCTTTCCAATTGACTATGCACCCGCCTCATCCTTCTTTACTGCATACCAAGACCAACCATTGCTGACTTCGAGCTCATCCCTGATTACCTCCCCAGGCTTGCACGGGTATTAGATCCATGGCTCCTACCCAGTGCTCAGAACAAAACGCTTACAACATGCCCTCATCATCTCCTGTCTAGACTACTGCAACATCTTCCTCTGTAGCCAACCATCCAACACTCTTGCACCCCTACATTCAAACTTCAAGTCTACTAGCTGACTAATTCACCTCTTACCTCATTTTTACTCTGCCTCTCCCCTCTGCCAATCCCCTCACTGGCTGCCTATTGTCCAGAGAATCCAGTACAAAATACTATCAATGACATAAAAGACCATCTACAGCCTGTCGTCTCTGTACATGTCTGCCCTAATATACCTTCCTATATGTAATCCCCAGTACCCACAAGACCTTCTTTGCTCTCATCTTGTTTGCTCCTCACACAACCATCTCCAAGATTTCTCCTTTAATCAGACTCTCCCTACCCCCCTTTAAAACCTTCAAAAGCCCACCTACTGCCTCTTTCTCCTCTTCCTTGTAGATTATAAGCCCTTGTGGACAGAGTCTTCTCTCCCTTTATACCAGTCTATTACTAATTTAGTTCTTGTTTATTATACATAGACGAACTATGCAAACTAAAAAAATTAAGGCTTTGCTGTTTAGATTGGGACACAATCAGCAGAGTAGTCTCATTATCATTAGTGTGAGCAGGTTAATGTCAGTTCCTTTGTATTGTAGGAGGCCTGCATAAGGCATAATATTAAGGATCCTGTTACATGGGCAGATTTCCTGCCCGAATCAGCACATATTTGCAGTTTGCATATTGTCAGCAGGATATTCCCTTTTCACGTGAAGAGAGATGCTGTTGACAAGCTATGGTCATCATTTCCTTATTTTGTAGGCTGACTACTATCTTGTTTGCACAGGGCAATAATCAGGAACAAAAGCCTGAGTAATACTCCTTTTACACTGAACGATCCTGAACGAGAATTGCTTGCATGAGAGAACGAGCTGCTGATGTCATCACCAGCTCATTAGCACTCCTGCAGATTGTTCATTGTTCAGAATCATACACTTCTCATTCATTGTTTCACATTCCCTATTTAAAACACTGAACAAGAAGTGTTTAAACAGAATGAAAAGTGAATGAGCCAACAATGATTTTTATGCCGGCTGAAACGACAAATGAGAAGCAAAACGATTCTCATTCGTCATTTAGTCGTTGACTCGTGTTTGGACCGAATGATAATCATTCGATCTAAATGCACCTTCACCCTTTCCAATCCAGTGTTGGGCCTCACCCAACATTGACCCCTTCCCACTCCATGACGTACCGGTACATCATCAGAGGCGAGTACTTTGCGCAAAATGACGTACCGGTACATCATCGGGATAGCGCAAGATCATGACTGACCTCGCGCTATCCTGCAGCGGGAGCCGGCTGTCAGTCACAGCCGGCTCCCGCTGCAACAGTAGCTCTGCCATGCCTTATCACAGCGATCATAGGCACAGTGCTGCAAGTCCCTCAGAGGGACTCAAATTGTGTAAAAAAAAGAAAAGAAAAATGTAAAAAAAAGAAAAATGTAAAAAAAGGTTAAAAAAAAACTTTTTTTGTGCTTTTTCTAATATTAGCATAAAAAAAAGGTTAAAAAAAATTAAAACCCCACATATTGGGTATTAACTCGTCCGTAAGGATGTGTACAAAAAGTTGAACATGCTTTTTATTTTGTACGGCAAAAAGCATAAAATAAAACGCTAAAAAAAGAGGCAAAATGCTAATTTTTAGCATTTTGCCTCCCAAAAAATGCAATAAAAGTGATCAAAAAAGCTGTACATTCCCCAAAATGGTACCAATAAAAACTACAGCTGGTCTCACAAAAAATAAGCCCTTATAGAGCTCTGTACATAGAAAAATAAAAAAGTTACAGGACTTTGAATGCAGGAAAAAAAAAAGATTTCCAAAAAAAAGGGTTTTTATTGCAAAAAAGTGTAAAAACCTAAAAAAAAATATAAGAATTTTGGTATCGTTGTAACCGTACCGACCCGCAGAAAAAATTTAGTGTGTCATTTATGCTGCATGATTAACGCTGTAAAAAAAAATGGCAGAATTCATGCGCTTTCTCTCCCTGTTATCATAAAAAAAATAATAAAAGTTTTACGATATTGTCTATGTACCCAAAAGTGGCACCGATTAAAACTACAGCTCGCCACGCAAAAAACAAGCCCTTATAAGGCCGCGTCAACGGAAAAATAAAAAAGTTATGGCTTTTGAAAAATGGAGATGGAAAAATACCAAAAATCGCTTGGTCCTCAACGCCAAAATAAGCCATGTCATTAAGGGGTTAAGAGTTCCCTGCATAGCTCCGATGTCGGACAAGGTCAGACAAATTTTTAACAGTATGCAGGACAGTGCTCCGATGTTGGCAGCTGTTCTACATATATATGTTACAGTATGCAGGACAGTGCTCCGATGTTGGCAGCTGTTCTACATATATATGTTACAGTAAGCAGGAGTGGACTGTTCTGCACCTCAAAAGTAAGCCCCACTGGAACCCCCCTCCAGCATTTAAAATCCAGATTGCTTAAAGTGATAAAAATAGTGATAAATATGAGAAACAGCTACAGAAGGGATAAAAGCAACCAGTGTTATCTTCTTGTCTAATAGCGCCGCAGGAGCTGTCCCTATAATCCATTAGCCCTTAGTTGGCATCACATTTATCATTGAAATGACTGTTAACAATACTGTATAATGAGTGCAAGCCTATTGGGGATGTAATGAATGTCAATTTCTAAATATCCCGCATGGCTGCACAGGTAACTGGCACAAGAAGAAATAAATATATATATCTTGACTGTAAAGGTGGTTATCCTGTAAGTCTGAGATTCCTTTGTCTTAGGCTGCTTCGATAGGATTCGAGATGAGGTTTTGTAAAGATGTCTTCTGAAGTGATGATTGTTTCTAGACACAGTCATTAACACTCTAGCAACCTATTCAAAATCTTTGTTGTGAGAAGAAATCTCCGAGGCAGAAGGTGCTATGATACAAACGGCTTGAACATATTTACAACTCATATGAACATAGAGTCAAAGCCTTTGCAGGAAAAGATCCCAGTGGAAATAAGGCTTCGCTGAGCAGCAGACCATGTTGGCAGCCAAAGATCAGCAGCAGAAAAGTCAGCCCCTGCCTTTCACGTTTTGTCTTTCATCCAGGAAAGCAAAACTGTGAAAATATCTTAAGCGTCATTCTATTTTTGCAATGAGCAGATCACTGACTGTTTCATAATTATCATCTTTGCAGAGTAAAACAATATACAAACACATATCCCAGCCATAATGCTGCAAGGCTTTCTACTGCCAAAAACTAAGTATTATAAGTGATTATTTCTCAATTATGGAATTATAGTTGGAGAGATGCAAATTATTCTTTAAATGTTCCAGTGGGCCAAAATACATCAAGATCTAATAGATCATAAATGAACTCCATAAAATAAACCTTCTGCACTAGTATATTTCTCTATGAATGAAGCTGCACCTTAATAAGAGCCAAGCACATATGTACTATGAAGATAGGCCCCTGTGCCTACAATGGGGAATGGAGGACTCCATCTGTGGTTGCCTTCTTCTCCATGAGCATAGTCAACCTTCCAGACAGATTGATTGGCAGGTGTCTCAAAAAATTATATCAGGCAGATGGATGTGGATCAACCTTGCCACATGCCTTGACTTTGGGTTATTAAAGGAAGCAGTACTTGGGAAACCCTGGCTTGCACCCTTGACTGCTCCAAGAGGGATTTGGTCTTCGTTGAAGAGTCCCCAAGACTTTATTTGCAGAGATAGTCTCAGTTGTGCGGCTAATGATGCTGCTCAGGGTCGGGGCGTGGTACCTAATGGTGTGAACTGAGATTTTCACGTTTAATTAGCACTGGTAGAAGCACAACTTCAGGAACTATATGCAGGCAAAGATGAGGGCAGGTAGCAGGTAAATCACAAAGTCCAATAACATGGCCGAGATCAGGAAAACAGAAGTCAAGATAGTCAAGAAACAGGTGTAAGGGTGGGGGGGGGGGTAGCGTTGCCCTGCACCCCCCTATACTGTTAGGAGCACCCCATCTGCTCAGATTAGCAGCATAGCTGCTTCTGAATTAGCACCCTTGATAGTTACACTTCAAGGATACAGAGGAATATCACACTTGATAGTTCTTTCACAGAGAGGCACAGTTCTTGTAAAACCTGGTTTACTGGGCCGCAGCTCCCGGGCATTTGGTACAGAATTGACTCCTACTATAACAAGGTCAAGCTAGGTAGCCATACTGTGCCAGTGGCATAGAGCGAACCTTTCCTATTGCAGATCCTGGTTTTGTTAACTCTGTCAGACCAGTGATAGTTCATCCACATTGAGGTCCATTCCACAGAGGGTTTAGCATTGGGTCACACTGAGTGTGTGTTACATGCCAATTATCAGGCCCAAACATTACTACGAATGCTTGTTCACCCAACAACTGGGCCGTGAAAAAGGATGAATGTTTTAACAATCAGCCAACAAACAGGCAAATGCTTGTTCACATGCTCATTGTGTCACTTGGGTGAGCAAGAAAATGCTTGCTGGTCGGCTGCACATCTCCCCAATAACAGCCGGACGAGGACGAACTATCATGGTAACAAACAGAATACACTGTGCATATACTTTTAGATATGTTAGATATACCATGTATTCTTCATGGGGCAACCCAGGTGGAAATAACTCTATTGCGTTATATGTGTAGTTAAACGCTGCTAAAGAGACATATCTCCAATACTATAGTTCAGTGGTGATGACTATAGCATCATACCCCAGCACACCCTGAATTACGTATACTTTGGAGCATGCATAGAAACAAAGAGGTTAGCCAATAGCTATTGATTACTCTCCTCCTTACTGCTATGATCAATATTTCCCACAGATAGTATTCACTTAGGCAAAATACTAGCGTAATGGGTTGAAGAATAAAAATGATGGCAATGTAGCAGTTTGCCCAAAAGTAGGGCTATCCTTAAAATAATACCTACATTTTCAGATGACTTTTGAGAATAAGTTGCAGTTTGAACATGAGGACTAGCACTATTTCTGGCTATTATAATGACTTATATTCTGCTTTTTCTCCTCTGTGGGCTGTATTTCTAATTTTGTCTAGGTTTTTTATACACATGAAGAAAACTGCAGATTCTACTCCATAACTCTCTGTCGTGCATACACACAGAAATAACATCAGCATGTAGGATAGTGTACAGCATACAGCAGTACTGAGCAGTATGAATGCAATTCCAGTAGCTGTAAATCACTCACCATTAGCTTCAGCAGCCACATCTATGTGAGTCTCTCTCCCTCTTCCTCCCCTCTGACCTCTTCATATATTTCTATGGACAGCATCATCTTTCTCCACTTATTGTTATCCGTGTTGTTACCTCTGTTACTAGAGACAAGTATCACTTGACAACAGGCAGTAGACAGCAAATTAGAAAGTGGGGGGATAACTAGTGGTCAGCACTTTAGAGGGATTTTCAGTACAAAAATATCATTTAAGTTAAAGTGACTTGCATTTTTGCTAGTGATCACATTGCGTATCATACTTACACAAGTTGTCTCAAAGTACGATGACCATTTACAGCTAGATATATTATTTCTGTTCATTGGTTGTACAGTCATAATATACACATCTTATATATTGCATAATCTCCATTTGTATTAAATGGTGGAATTTATCATAGCTAGCTAGATAGACAGATAGATAGCTAGCTAGCTAGATAGATAGATAGATAGATAGATAGATAGATAGATAGATAGATAGATAGATATGAGATAGATAGATAGATAGATAGATAGATAGAGCCCACTGTACAGCAGCATGCAAATATTACCTGAACCCCATTCGTAGATTTACAGCTGCTGCATTCTACATACACTTCAATGGAAAGGTGACTGCATTTGTGTGCGACCTTGTCTCCATTGAAGTATATGAAG